>NW_004524875.1:248001-249341 GCF_000260255.1 Octodon degus
TATTTCCATTTTCTGTTGACTTTAAAAAAAAAAGATTTGTACCTATGTTGTTTATTTATTATTTCTTCCCTATATCTTGTAATATGAGAAACTACTTTGGCAGTAACAATACACAATGTACTAACCATTGTTACTCTCCTAAAATCTTGTTTTGAGACTTTGTACAATTGTTTTTATTTTTTTTCTTTAAAATAAAATAACTGATGTCAAAAAAAAGAATGAATTTGTAAATCTTTTAAAATGTTAAGTAAAACATGACTGAATTAATAAAATAATGATTCAGGAAGTAAAAAAAAAAAATGAATGTAACTGCCAAAACCAGCTGCTATAGAATTAAATACATTTTTGTTTCCTGATATAAGATTATAACACCTTTCTGAGTGGGGAGAAATACTCTTTGCACACAGTGTGCTCTTGCTATGGTCCTCCTGGGACTCGGCCTCACCGCGAGGCGACTTTGCACCCAGCCGAGCTGAGTCTCAACTCAGCTTCTTTCTCTACTGCTACCTGTCAAATCATTTTAGGAAATGCCGCAAAAACCTGACAGGATCACGATCTATTCAGCTTAGTGGAATCTGTCCCTATGTACGTCTTCCAAAGTATTTCAAATGCTTCTCAATAATAGTTAGTGCCTTTATCCATATCCATAATCAATACTTTGAAAAAGGGAGTGAAATATACTAGATGGCCGATGTGACACACCATGCCTCCACACACGGAGAGCACGTCGCAGGCCACCCACTCCCTCGTCTCAGCTGTCGTTCTTCTCGCAGAAGCGCGGAGCCACCCGCAGAGTGCATTCACCAGGGTTCTCTATCACGAGGAGTTTCGACAGCCGACTTTTCTTTTTTTTCTTTTCATGATGAATTATCCTTTTAATATGCTGCTGAATTTTTTTTTAATTTGTTTTTTGTTGAAGATTTTTGCATCTGTTATCATTAAGAACATTGGCTTATAATTTTCTTTTATTGTGGTTTTTTTTCATAATTTTATTGATAAACAGATAGCAATGAGACAGTTTCAAATCAAATCACTAGGACAGTTTCAATAACTAACACACTGCATACATTCTTCTCAGTGGTTAATTGCTGTACAGGATGCAGACTCGACGTCCTATTTACAAACACCATTAGAACAAATCATTCTATCCTTTAACAGAATGTAACTATATATCTTTCCTAACCATCCTGAATACACATATACAAAATGAACATTCATCTGTATACCCTTTTTCTGTTAAATTCCGTTATTTGAATATTATAGGTGTGTAAACTCAGCAAAATATTCTAAAAGAGTCCAGTAGCCCATAATAGCATTGGGTCTTCTGTTTAACTGGCAAT
>NW_004524875.1:249441-267319 GCF_000260255.1 Octodon degus
AATAGCATAGATATATAGATACTTTCTCTTAGCTCAATGAGAAGAAAGATTTGTACTCATAGTGTTTAGACAGGATATCATGTCTGCATCTTATACTCTGAATGACTACTATGAAGACAACAATATGCAACATATTAATTATCGCAACTGTCCTACTAACCTGTTTTGAAACTGTCTCATTGCTATTTCTTTCTCAATAAAATTAATAATAATAGTAAAAAAGAACAGCAGCAGGCTGCCTGGAGTGAGGAGGAGAGGGGCAGCAGGAGAGCCGGCAGGAGGCAGTGGAGAGCGGATTGCAGCTCGCAGAGAGCTGTGCGAGCCGTTAGGTACAACCTAAACACTGGACAGAGGAGGACGACAGTCATTCAAGGACAAGCAAGAGCGTGTGCAGCAGGCCCTGAGGTGGAAGCAAGCCTGAGCAGAGAGTTTGGTGAGAAATGCAGAGATTTGATTGAGTAAGATCCTAAAAGAAACAGATGTGAAATTAAGGCAGTGGCAAATCATTTTAAATCTAGTGAAGAAGAATATGGCTAGGAGCCACTGTGACAAAAAAAAAAGCACCAGAGAAAGAGAGAGAGAGAGAGAGAGAGAGAGAGAGAGAGAGAGAGAGAGAGAGAGAGAGAGAACCAGTAACACTTTGAGTCAAGTGAAATTGCTCCTCTCCCCCATCACTGTGCTTTGTGGTCCGCAGCACTGCGCCGGGCGTTCAGGTACAGGTCCCACATGTTACCATCTCATACTGTTCTGTGTAGCTCCGATCTTCAGTTCTTCCCGGTGGGTGCCACCCTGTCCACTTGAAGTGAGTGAGCTGTTAAGACTGTAATCTGCTCTCATAGATTGAAAATAAATATTTTATTGTTTAACTCCTTCCAGTAGACATAAAATTTTAAGGTATACATACTGGAAGGACAGCACAAATAATATAACAATCTTAGATTTATTAGTTAGCTAAGTCATCCACAGAACAGCCACCAACTGGATGACTAAAACTCACAGACAGGGTTCAATCTCCTTGGCGTGCCCCACTGACCCCACCCCTGGGGTGTGCTGAGACTGTGATTGAGATTGGGTGTGGTGGCGCAAGCCTGTAATCCCAGCCCTTCGGAGACTGCAGACAGGAGGATCACTACGAGTCCAAACTACATAGTGAGACCCTGTAGACCCTGTGCTAAATACATTTTTAAAAATGTACATTCTAAGGTACTAGGGAGCAGAAAGTCAATTTATAAGCTAGGTAGCAGGGAATACGAGCACGTAGTTTAACCTGGAGCAAGGGTATTGATCCTATCGATACTAACTTCCTTAAATATCACCAATTATAAGACCACTGCCAGTTAAAAACACAAACTCTTATCATTTAGACTATTAATTTAATACTTATCTAAAATTATTTTAGATTCCTTTATTCATATATTTTATTCTATGTCACTATAGGGCATAGGCTAGCAATACAAGTGAAGTAATGTGGCTGAGTTTGCTCTGGTACTTCTTCATGCTCAATTTTAAAAATCATGTATCTACTCAGAGTCATCGATGACTTCCTTTTTGCCACAAAATTCCCCTGAATATCAGGAGTATTGATCCCGGAGCGCTTCTTATAAATAGAGCCCACTGTTGTCTTAAGGATTTTCTTCCGAACCACTGAGACTGATCTGCAAATCCTGACGGTAAGATGACAACGTGATGGGCGGCGAGTGCTTCTGGGACTGCAGAAACTGTGAGCATGAGCTGATTCCCTGCTCTTGGTGTGGAAGTGCTTAATTCATTGAGCTCAATGAAACACAGTAAATATAAACACATAGACTCTATTAAAAGCCCTCTATTAACTTTCTCTTGCTACTATATCAAACCACCATGAAGGGCCCTAAAAAGTAGAAATACATTATTTCACAATTGTAAAAGAGATACCTGTTCCATGTTATGTCTAAGATGTTTGATATTCAGACAGATAGTGAGGTTAAGCTCAACTGCCTGTGTTATAGGGCAGTAATATAATTAAGCTTCTCCTCTGGAGGGTTAACAACTTAAGTTTGTAGACCAAAAACTAGAGAAAAAGAAGGGCTGCAAGGACAGCCAACATTTTGGCCCTAGCCTTTCAAGGTCAGTGAGGACTCAGGACAGGAAAATCTGTACTGTAATATCCATTAACTCAGTGGTGTCCCAAATTTACTGATAAAGCAGATTATGGGGCCACAGAGGAAAGTGACCGATGATGTAGAGTGTGCCTAAGGAGAGTCACATGGAGAGAAAACATTCTCTCAGGCTTTCACAGAAAGCATATTGGTCAAGCAATGGTCGTGACTCATCCACATGGCTGACACTGAAAAAGGATCTACAAACTGTGGTGTAGGGTTTCAGGGTAAATCCTGAGGGGATCTGACTGACTTGTCAGATATAAAAGTTACATTTCTTGTTATATAGGTCTTGCTTTATTTTGGTCTTAACCATCCATCAGAAAAGTATAAAAATGAGGTATAAAATGTAAAGCCATATTAATGTGCTGAGCTATAAAAGGCTCAAGTCAACAACTTCTGACATTGCTAGTCCTATGGATAACCCACTACTATTATGGACTGCTGGACTATATTGGGCTATTTTGCTGAATTCACACACCTACAATGTTTAAATGGCAATGGAATATCCATCTCTGATAAAACTAAACAAAAAAAGGTGAATACAAATGAAGGACCATTTTGTATCTGTATATACAAAATATGGTAGATATACAGCTACTTTCTCTTAATTCAATGAAAAGAAAGATTTGTACTAATAGTGTTCAGACAGGATATCATGTCCATATGTTGTACTATGAAAAACCACTATGAAGACAACAATATGCAATGTATTCATTATTGACACTGTGCTAGTAATCGGTTTTGAAACTGTCTCATTGCTATTTGTTTCTCAATAAAATTAATTAAAAAAGAGAGAAAGAAAAAATTATGTTTTATTTAAGAAAAAAAAAAAACAACAGTGCAAATTTTGATTTAAAGAAAGGGACTGGAGTTGAAAAGTTTCTAGCCTGTAGCTATCATTGTAGAATGGCTTCAAAGGCAGTGAATATTTAGAGTGCAGATTTCCTCTTTTTTAAAAAAAAATTTAAGCAGCTGGGGCTAGGGAGGTAGCCCAGTAGAATAAGTGCATGCCTGGGAAGCACAAGGGCCTGAGTTCAATCCCTGGTTCTGCCAAAAAATAAAAAAATAAAAAAAATAAATTTGAGGAGCTATAGTTTGTTTTCATTGCCAACAGTTCAAAATTTTGCATTTTTTCTGAAATATTTAGAAATTACTTATAGAATTTTATTTTGATCATCAGTTAGGATTAATTAGACACAACTCTCTACACACCTGTCTGATGACTACTCAGATTTTCCAACAAACTGTAACCAATCAATATTTTTTATGAGATGATTTTTTGAGGTCAGCGGAGAGCACATTTCTACCTGAAGTCAAAGAGATGTATCAAAAGAATGAGATGAGGGGAACTTGAGCCCAATGCTATCTTTGCAGAGGAAGGGGGTCACATGCCAAGGAGCACAGGCAGCTTCCAGAAGCTAGAAAGAGCCATCATCTGATGCCAACAGCAAACAGGGACATACTCTTCTTTGTTTCTTCAGGAAGGAGCACAGCCTGGATACTCCTTTGCAAGGCTTGAGGCAGAGAGGCCGTCTGAACTCACTAGACTCCTGCAAAGCTATGAGGCCAGAAGTGGGTGATTAATCCACTGAATTTGTTGCAAATTGCTATGAAAGAAGTAAGAAACTGATATGAGGATGTCAATAAAGAAATCTGAACCTTTTCTATTCAATCATACTTAACCGTTAAGGTAAGATCATCAGTCTTTTCTTAAAATTCCATGTGCTAACTCTATATGAAAGCAGGCATTATGTTTTCTAATGATTCTATGACAGATTTGTAATTATCTGTTCAAGTGTCTTCAGACTAAATCTTAATGGATTTGGTGACACTTAGACTATGTCTATGTGCCCTATTTTGTCTTTGCTAATCCACACTGCGCTGGAAAGTCTTCACATGGAATTTTAAATTGCTGGACTTGGTCTTAAACTTAGATGCACATTTTATTTCTGGTTATTATTACTGTCTTATAAACTTAAATTGTTTTTCAAGTATAAGTTGGTTTGTATTTGAATATGGGAGACTTCCTCTGTGGATAGCCACATAATCTGTGGACTGGACTTTAGGAGGATTTGGAATTATGTTCACGATGGGTAAAGCATTGAGGTGAAGCAGACAACATCCAGATGTTTGGAAGTTCTCCTTACTTACCCATGCTTGTACATAGTGAGGAAATAATAAAAACTATGTCTCACGCTACCATTAAAGTCTTGTGTCACTTTTACATTCCTGGTATCCGTTACTCTTTGGCTTTATGCTTCTAAATCTTTTTTTTTTTCTTAAATAAAGCTGGCATTTGGGAAAACTGAGAAGGACAATTAGTTTGAAAGATGAATTCTATGTTGTGTAAAGAGGCAGTTTGCACTGCACTCGACCGAAGTCTTTCTTTGGCCTTGAAAGATTGCTGTGTCCAAGCTTCACAAATACTGCATGACTGAAGGTGCCAAAGTCAAGAAGTTTTGAGATATAGTGCGTCTTCTCTCAGGTCATTAGCAGTCAGAGATAAATTAATATTTTGGAACTAAGGTGGCCTTTATGAAGATCAGTTCTTCTATAAAACCTAATAATAAGTCAAGGAAGTTTATAAATAAAAAGCCAACAACTATGGTTAGAGGAACACCAAAAGTCAATCAAAAGGATAATAATTTGACATAAAATATCTTAAAATTAATATTACACAAAAAATCAGCATTCAAATTATCAAAATTTGAAATTAAATCATTATAAATATTTTTGCCTCACTGAAGAATTCTGCCTAACATTTAAACAAGTATACTCACACCACAAAGCTCTTCCAGGAAATACAAGAAGCAGCAAAACTTCCCAAATCATCTTAGGAAGGTGCAGGTACATGTAACTGCCTATGAGATGTGTCAGATAACTACGGCTTCCCAACTCAAAATTTCCAGCAAAGTAAAACTAGTGGATATTTTAATGAGTCCTGCTTGACTTTCTGAATGCCAGCTGAGAGGGCCTCCCCATCTGAAGTGTAAGAGATGTAACAGAAGGGGACAGACAACGCAGGAGAACTTAAGAACTTCTATATCCACCTATCTCAGTTACTATTTACTCGTTGCTGGGACAAAATACCAATACCCAAAATGAAAGAGGGAAAGGTTTATTTAGCTCACAGTTATTGGAGGCTGCAGTCCACACTCGGCTGGCTCCAGGACAGAGTGGCGCATGGCAGAGGGCAGCCCCTCACGGCAGCAGAAAACAGCGAAGAGCAGAGGAGGAGCCCAGCTGTGGCATTCAGCGAGCCCCTCTCGCTTCCTTCCACACCAACTGCGAAGACCCAGGCTCCTCCAAAGAAGTAGCAGAGGCTGCTCCATGCTCCTGCGCAGAGGCGTGGCTGGTCGGCCAAGCTGCTCCAAGGAAGTGGGGCGCAGAAGCCCTCCTCACCCTTTTATGCACCCTTCTGTGCTGAGTCACTCTGCGGTGGGCCCTTGGCAGGGCCACGAAGCCCCAGGGCTCGGTGTCACCAAGTCGATCCAGCAAGGCTTCCAGCATCTCAAGTGGACACAATGTCAACTACCACACCACCTTTGAAAATAGAAGGGGTCACATGCAAAGAGGCTGGAAGCTTCCAGAAACAGAGAGGACGGGCGGCAGCTGACAGCCAGCAATAAAAACAGGAAGCAACTCTTTTCTGGGGCCTCTAGAATGAACCCAGCAGCAGATTCTTCCTTACAAGACTCAGAGCGGAGAAACCATCTGAGCTTCTACGAAGCAGTGAGGTAGTAAGTAGGTGATGATGTAAGCCACGGAATTTCTAGTGAATTCTTATGGAAGAAATAAAAAGCCAGCATCCCTCAGCCATATCACAGTTGCAAAAGATTTTATTTGAAGATATCTTTTCACTTGTTTACTGACTACTTGAATGTATACAAGTACCTTTCTTAATCAGACATTAGAATTTACATGATGTGCGGAATTTAAGAGTGAAGGAAGAGACCCTGCGTGTGCGTGTGTGTGCGTGTGTGTGCGCGTGCGTGCGTGCGTGTGCGTGTGTGTGCGTGTGTGTGCGCGTGCGTGTGTGTGTGTGTGTGTGCGTGTGTGTGTGTTTTCTTCTTATTAAGAACTGGCACAGAATTTTACAATATTCTCTGCTTCTAATATAAATTGCTTTGCTGCCCAGAAATTTAATCTCTTTTAAGTTCTTTTATTTAATTTCCTTTTGGAATTCGTGAAATAACAGCGTTTTGCGTGTTGGAAGGGGCCTTGTTTATGAATATTGCTATATCCAACCTTCGCCAAGATTGGTGGCAGACAGCTGCAGGTAACGCATTCGCGGGCAGCCAGGCCTGTGGCCAAGGTCAGCCCTGTTAGGTGGCGACAAGGGCAGAGCCCACCGAAATCACCAAAGCGTTCCCTGACCCTGACTCGCACCAGCAGGCATCCGAAGGCAGAATCTGATCTTCATTTCTTTCTCATTTGGTTGGAAGAGAATAGAACAGTGGGACACTGCGGGACGCACCACCATCGCGCGGGACTCTGCCCGGGGCCTGCGTGGCCACAGCCGCCATTCGCGCGCACCGCCTCCGCCCCGCTGCTGGGCACCCCATCTCAAGGAGCTGGTGGTTCTCCTCTCCTGGGAGCTTGGGGTGTCAACTTTGAGTTCAAAGACTGAATATGATTTTTTAAATTTATTTTAAAATCTAGACCAAAATTTTTGGGAAGCTATGGAGAGCAGAAGAAGGAGGAGGAGGAGGAGGAGGAGGAGGAGGAGGCCAGCGAGATAGCACAGTGGACGCAGCGCCTGCTTAGGTAAGCACAGGGTCAGGGGTCCGTCCCTGGGCGCACTGCGCCAGCCGCAGAGTCTGGGCGCGGTCGCACACTCCTATAATCCCAGCGCTGGGGAGGCTAAAAACTGGAGGATCATTACGAGTCCGAGCTGCCTAGTGACACCCTGTAGTCTACTAAATAAATTTAAAAAACAAACCAAAATAAAAAAAACCGGAGGATACAGACACTGCAGAACGCGAACTGTTACTAAGCAATACCATTTGTTTTCCTTTTTTATTAGGAATTCAACAATGGTTATTATATTGAATATTGATGTCTTTATATTAGTTGTTCACATTACCAGATATAAGCATGCAAAATTGGTCCAAAAAATTAAAAAGAAGAAAAATAATCAAGCATTGTTCTTTCAGTCTATTGAGAGGAAAAGTGAGTGCTTAGTATTTTTCTTTTCTCTTTTAAAATGAAGGTGATGAAGTTAGTATTATTTATAAAATGGTCATTTATATTTTGCAGAAATTATAATAGTAAATTCATAAAGCATAATAAATTCACATGGCTGTGTAATATATAAAGTAGTTAAATTTCCCCTCAGATTAACTGCATCAGGGCCCTAAAAATTGTAAGCAATAAACCTCATGATGGAGAACTCTTACAGTGGCCCCGTGAGATAAATTAATCTATATAGCAGTACCCTGTGATCTACATTTATGTACTGATACTCTATGAGATATACTTATTTCTCATTTATAGAGCAGATTTTAAAAACATTTTCTATATTCTATTTCTCCTACTTTTGTATTCACTGTTAATTTTAATAAATATACTACATCTGAAAGTCAAACTTTAGCGTTGCCTGCATCCTGCCTTCATGTAGTCACCTCTGTTGTGCGATTTATAAACGGAAGGTGTCACTGAGTACTAGTCACCCTAGGGACTTTAGGGTTCGTCTGCCTAGGGCAGTCTTAACACAGCAGAGTGAACGGTGACATTGGGAACAATGGGCTTAGTGTCCTATGTAGTGTTCTCCCACAGTCTCAGATTTCAGCACACTTAAAATGAGAAAATAGGACACCAGGGCCGGCCAGGTAGCTCAGTGGACTAAAGCACCTGCTTAGGCAAATGCAGGGGCGGAGGTTCAATCCCCAGCATGCCATACTGGCCCTGCCCCTGGCGTGCACTGAGGTGACTGAGACTGGGTGTGGTGGCGTGTGCCTGTAATCCCAGCACTTGGGAGGCTGAAAACAGGAAGATCACTAGGAGTCCAATCTAGTTCTGAGACCCTGAACGCTAAAAATGTAGACTCTTCTCTAAAAATAAATAAAAAATAAAAATATGAGTCCAAAGTGAAAACCATGAAGGAAGTTGTTGCAGAAATCGAGGGGAGCCCCTTTCTGAGACCTTAATCCCCAGAGTGGTTGCTGTGAGACAGGTCCTTGAAGAAGCGATTATGCTTAAATTGTGGGGAAAGAGTGAAGCCCTCCCTCAACCACTGCCCGATGTCCTCTCAGAGAGCCCACAGGGCTACAAACAGAGCGTGGACATGGGACAATGCAGATAGAAGGCAGAAATCTGCAAGGCCAAGAAAGAAATACAGGAAAAACCAAACATGCTTCCATGTTGGCTGTCTTACTTTTCTGCCTCAGAACTGTGAGAAAATAAACTTCTATTGTGTAAGACACCAGTCTATGGTCTTCTCTATGGCAGCCCGACCTTACCTCCAGTCTTCATCAAGCTGTCGTTTTAGTAGTTTGATCGTGTGTCAGCTCGACAGTGTACCATCTGGCTTCTTAGGACAGAAGATGACTCTAAAGCACATGGCAAACCTCAAGACATTTACATTAACATGTGAGGCAAGCAATGCAAATTTATGCAAACCACCTAGCCGGGCTGTGGCATTCTTTCTCTTCTCTCTCACTGCTCTATGTGACCACGTGGTAAATCCAGTCCCAGGTCCTTTCTCATGGTTTTTTTCTTTTTAATTCTTAATCTTTTTCTTAAGTATGTAGTACACGGTCTACGGGGTCTAGAGGGTCTCACTGCGTAGATTGGACTTGCAATGATTCTCCTGTTTTCAGCCTCCCAACCGTTGGAATTACAGGCGCGCCACCGTGCTATCTCAGTCTTCCTCTCAGAGCACCTATGGGTGGGGCCTGCACAGCTTGCCAGAGCCCTGGCTGCTGCGCTCTGCCTAAGCAGGTCTTTAGTCGGCTGAGCTATCTGGCCGGCCCCCCAGGTCCTTTCTTTAATCTTAAGCCAAGAAGGTAGGAAGGATTCTCCACAGATATAGATAGATGATAGCTAGCTAGCTAGACAGATAGAGAGAGACGATAGAGGTAGAGACATATAGTTGCAGGTAGAGATAGAGACAGAGACAGAGAGACAGAGACAAAGATGACAGAGATTGTAGAGTCAGATGCTCATTCTCAGAGTTAAACAGATTGCCTTTACTCAGCACTAACACCCGCCTCAAAGGCTTCTTCCTCTGGGATCAGAAAGTTTTCTACTATGCAGAATAGAGAACACACACTGAAGGCAGAATCAGATAAAGCTGAACTGTTAGAACTAGAGGGAACTTGGTATGAAAAAGGTCCAAAAGCACAAGGTTTCTTGTCTAAGGAGAACACAATGTCCTGCTTACGCAGAGTGAGGTCCAGCCCCATGTTCTGCTGTCGGCCAGGAGCTAGCTAACAAGGCCAGAGACATTTCTAACTGTGTTGCATGAACCCAACCCTGCATCCCTACATTCTGCAGAATTCCACACATGTGTCCTTGGCCAGATAACTGTTTGAACCTTTTGGTCATGGCCCCCCAGCCACTCTACCTTCTTTGGCATCATGTGTAGCGTTCTGATGGTCTACAGAAAATTTCCGTAGGCGAGTATGCCAGCGTGACTAATCCACCATGAGCTTGCATTATAACTATGTCTTTTCATAAGCACAAGAAACCGAATTTCTGTCACTGAAACTAAGTCTAGTTCTCCACGTGACCCTTGTAGGGCAAAGGAATCCACGAGGACAGTAGAGAGCTTCCAGAGCTGTACTCAAAGGAAAGATGAAAAAGTAGAGTCAATAAAACTTTTGCAGGACACTGAAAATCAAAGTAAATGAAAGAAGGGGCTTTGGGGGCCTGCTCCGGATCCTGGTGTGCCTCGAGGACTCCTCCAGTTAGAACCAGAATCCATCACCAGCCGAGGAAAGACATGACTGAAACCTAATGCTCATCCATCCCGGGCGAGAAGATTAAGGCAAAGTATCAAGGTCATCAGCCAGGAAGAGCTTGACACCAGTTTAAAGTGAAATAAACAGAGCTGGAGAGGAGCGGCAGGCTGACTGATCAAATGGGAATCCTGACCATATTTCTTTAGGTCACGTCATTGAGAAAGCCTGAAATTTACAAGTGTACAAAGAACTTCTCTGCTCAGAGTAGACTAAACACACCTAAAATATGCATGTTATGTAACAGCAACTTTCCAGATTCTGTTTCTCTAAAATGGGGCAAATAATCCTCTTCATTTGAAGTTCTTACAATGCCATGTTAATAGGATGCTTCCTGTAGTAGCTGTCAAGTTCTCTGAAAGAAAAACAGAAGTCAGAGGCACTGCTAACACTGAAAGCCTGGTGTCATACATCTGATTTACAATAAACTTTGGGGAAAACTCACCCCACCACATGTTTTTAGGCATAGAATTGAATTAATTTTTCTAAGTGTTGTGTTAATGTGTGAAGCAAAATGTAATTTTTGCATCAGCAAAATTATACACTTTAATCAGATTAATTTCATCCATCACTAATTCACATTTTAGTTCAAATTATAGAAAAACAGTTTATATTCACGAAGAAAATAATTGATGTCAAAGTGGCTGTCCTAAAATGTGAACATTTACTGAGAAAACAAATTCTTGTGTTCTGATAACAAAGCAAATAAACACAGAGCCTTACTTATTTGCAACTAAACCTTCCTTTGTAAAGCTATTAACTCTTCTGGACTATTTGTGAACAAAACAAACTGGAATACTTTTGGTCTCAAAAGACATGAGCTTTTCTTAGTGCCTAATTAGCTTTCATTCTTCAGTCAGGGATTTGCTCAGCTTCAGACCACCGCTGCAAAGGAGGAGGCCAGCTGCTGCGAGTGAGGTCAGAGCCCGAAGTCGCGTTTCCCAGCGCAGCAGATCGGATTTCCTTTGGAGGTACAGGAAATGGAGGGAAGTCAGAAAGCACAGGTGACCCCACAGAGCGACCCGCTGCACCAGTTGCTCCCGGCTAGCCCCTCACAATTCAGAGTCCCCGCACATAACTGCTGGTGACGCAAACACTTGCTTCAGCCAAGTTGACTGGACTAGCTCCTGAAGTTGTCACTAACCTCTGAGGGGAACAAAGTCCACCTTAATTTGTGCTCTTATCAAAGGAGATTTATGTAAGCCTTGTAATATAAACAGTGATATAAACAGTTTTTCAATGCAGGTAAAAATTATTCTGCTTTCCATGAGATGAATGCTGGGATATTCAAATTGCATTGTTACCGTAATTGTAGGCGTGATGCCACCGGGTCCAGCACTCAGTAAAAGTACTGCATTTGCTCTGCCTCAAAATTTATTTTTTTTCCAACTGTGTAAATAAGCAATTAATTTTCAAAACATTTCCATTCAAACTGGAATTAAATACCCTACAGGAGCCCCTAGACTTAGATGTTCCGGCAGAGGATGTAGCTGAGCAACACAGCACCTGTCAGGCAAGCATAAGGTCCGGAGTTTCATCCTTGGCACCCCCAATCCCCTAAAAAAGTAGCATTAGATGCTCTACAATTAGGCTGATTAAATTCTGCAGATATATTCCAAAAATCTGTGAAGAACTTTGAAGCTTGAAAAGATAGCATATAAAATAAATTAGTAGCATAGACACTCCAAGGTGATCCTTAGAGAAATTTCACAGATATTTTATATGAACGAATAAAAACTTTTCTAAAAATTTCCTTTTTATACCGGGGTCACTCAAGGTTATGCAAGGCTAAGCTATGTGGATGTGTTTAGCATAATGACATTACGCACTCATAGGTTTTATTCAGTAAGAGGAAATCTGTTGTGATCTGTCCCGGACCGGGTCTCCCGGAGGGAGTCCCACACCCAGCTGCCAGCGAGCATTTCGCACAGTGATTTTGTCACACTGTCTGTACGTTTCCCGCAGCCGCAGCAAGGAACCAGTGCGGGAGCACTTAGAGACGCATGCAAGTTTTAGAACCCTGGAGTCCACCACTCTGCCCTAAAGAGTGAACAAACGAAACTTACCAGCGTAAAGCTCAGCAACCCTCTCCAAGGCCCGGGACAGGCGAGAGCCAGAGCGGGGAGGCCGACAGACAAGCACAGCAGCCTCGGCCTGCGGCGGGTCCGCGGGCTGCGAGGGGCGGCAGACGCTGCAGCAGGGTCGGCGGAGGCGGGTGGACACCCGAGAAGAAGGCGCGCTGGCGCGCGAGCACCGCTGCCTGCCGCAGAGAGGGACAGACCGGGAGGCTTCCAGGAGAACGCAAGCGCCTCGAGGCCACGGTCCTAGGCAGAGTAAAGCAGACACACTTGGCGATATACTGCACCGTCGCGCTGGTGCGAGCGATGAGAAAAACAGGAAAGACACTGGCAGGTAGAAGAACGTGTTCAAATGAGAAGGCAGATGAGAGGTGGGAGGGGAGGGAAAGGGAACGAGCAGAGGAAGGGTATCGAAGGGGGGCGGGGGCAGGGTACTGCTAAGCAAGGGGCAGAAGGCCGCAGGGAGCCGGCAAGGGGAAACAAAGGCAGCCGCACAGCCCCGCGCTGCGCCGCGCGCGGCATCAGGGTGAGGGCAAAAGCACTAACGAAAGTGAGCCTGCAAGAGCAAGGCTGCGGCGTTCTGGGCTTTTCTTTACTTTCTTGGTTTTTTGTACAGTAGATGTGAGGGAGAGGGCCTTCTCATGCTCTGACAGGGAGGGCAGAAAGGCGCGACGCTGCGGCAGCCTGCGACACCCTGAGCAGTCTGCTCTGACCGAGATAAGCTACTGCGGACGCCCTGATCTGCTGGGGTTCGCCAGGGCCGACTGGCCCAGAGCCAAGGAGAGCGCCAGCTCCAGCCCACGGTCGCCGACAGTCCCACTTGAAGGGGGGGACAGAAACACCTGGTGTGAAGTGCAGAGGCGCCGGTGCACTGGCAAACTGGAGCCAATCTTAGGCCTACATGGCACCGGGGAGGTCAAAAATATTTTCACAGAAGTGAAGAGTGCACCAACGGAAGAAAAACACATGGAGCTTGAGGATATATCAATCGAATTTCAAAAACTAAAAAGAAAAAGCAATCAAGAGCCAAAGACCTATCATAGGACAACGACACAAGGCGCAACATGCATAATGGGACGCTACGCGGAGAAAAAGAGAACAAACATGTATGTGTGCACATATCCGCTGGTGGTAACTGAGAATTTCTCAGAATTACTATTAGAGGCCAAATGCCAAATCTAGGAGACGCAGTGAACAACAAAAAGGATGGGCACAAAAAGAATGAAATTAGGCCTTTCATTTGCAAACTGAAGATTATCACACCTGAGAAAAATTCTGAGATAAGCTATAGGAAAAATATCCACCTGAAGAAGAAAAAGGTTGAGATGTAATTGACATCTGAAGAGGCTGGAGCTGACAGCAACTACATCTGACTTCTCAGAAACCACACAAGCAAGAAGAGAGGACTATACTTAGTGTCGGGAGGGAAGAGAGCAGCCCGAGGTCCACAGTCTGTAAAGTTTTACTCAACACTGAAGGAGGAAAGCAGACTGCTCAGCCAAGCACCAGACGGCAAATGGAGAGAGCTCGTTGCCCACAGGCCCAATACGCAAGTGCTTTTCAAAATGCTTCTTTAGAGGCAGAAAAAGAAACAGATAATGGTGCAGTATAAAGAAAGGAAGAAAACCAGATGATAAATAAATAAAGATAAAATAAAAATTTGGTTTTCTTAACTGTTCTCACTGATAGATTCTTTGAGATAGTTAAGGCAATGATAATTGCTACGTAGAGTCACACGTGTTTATGAGCCACACATATGTGAAATGCATGACAGTGGTATGAGGCATGGGACTCCAGAAGAGCGTGCTGTTATTGGAAGGGGATCTCACAACCCATGAAGTCGTATTGGGTTATTTCTAGATGGACATGAATTAGTTCCAAGTTGGGAACTTTGGGACAGCCAGTAAAACTTAAAAAAAGAAAACAGGGCCGTGGAATAAGTACCTGCGTGACAAGCACAGGGTCCAGAGTTCAATCCCCTGTACTAAAAACTGAGAGAGAGAGAGAGAGAGAGAGAGAGAGAGAGAGAGAGAGAGAGAGAGAGAGAGAATAACTAATGGGCCAAGAAAGAAGAGAAAGACAAATTGTAAAATGTTCAATATCACAAAAGAGAAAAAGAGAGAAAAATAAAATCATAACAAATAAGATGGACAAAATATAGAAAACAGTTGCAAATGTGACGATGTGAATTTAGAAATATTACTAATGACTTTAAATAAAAATGGCATCAATACACACCTTTTGAGTAGTTAGCTGTCTTCAGGAAAGGTATAATCTTTCTCATTTCTGAGCTCTTGAAACTGCTTGCAATCAGCAGCGTGGCTATGTTGCATTACAGTTTCTCAGTTGCTGCCACCCAGAACACTGCAACTTCCACCACAGCTCCAGCCTGTGAGAGCTTTCATGATAAGTAATATTGAATTTTTCAGAGGCTTGCTTTGGCATAAACACAGGACCATATGACTTTTTCAATGTGATGAATTATATTGACTTTTTGTTTATAATAATGAATAATCCATACACTCCTATGAAGTGGTCTATTAGTGTATGTGTACGTGTGTTCGCATGTGTGTGTGCCAACATACAGTTGGGTTCAATTGAACAGTTTTATTGAGGACTTTTGTTAAATGAAATGAGATAATATTAGTCTTTGTCTGGTTTGGGTATCAAGGTTATTCGAGGTTTTGAAATTGATATTGTAGCAGCTCTCCTTTCTTTTCTAACTTAGAAAACAAATTGCACATAGTACAGGAATTCTATTTCTCAAATTTCATTAAAATGCACCCATAACAACATTTGTACTTGGCAGCAATTTTGTGAAGAAAAGCTTGGCTATTGATTCTATTCTTATACATTGTTTCATCCTCTCTGATTTTCTTTTAGTCATAATGTCAGTTTTATTAATTTACTTCTTTCAAAAGTTGTTTCCACTGAAGTTTTCTGCAAATATAAAATTGTTCATAACATTTATATTTAGTAAATTCCTATGCAACTTTTTTACTTTTATTCATACTATTTCTTTCCATGTTTCCTTAGGATTGCGCCACTCATTGCTTAAGAAAAAATAGTTTTAGTTTTGTTCACATTTGTTTTCTTAAATAAATGAAAAATAGAAGCAGATATATTAATTTAACATTTTATATTGTGAGTATGATCATGTCTCACTGATCCCCAGTGTCCCTGGTTCATACTCTGGGAACTGCTAATTTTCAGAAACATCTAGTGCAGTATTGCCAGGAGCAAAATAAAACTTAATGTGACAAACATTTAAAAAGGATAAACATTTGCTTAATTTTTAGCTTGATTTCAAGTTCATTAATTTTGAATTTTTATCTGTCACTTTCTTCTTTTACTCATAGTATTTTAAGCCTTCCTCAATTTCATGAATTGACTGATGAGCTTAGCCTCTCACCTTATAAGAGATAAATTTAAAATCATGGTTCTATTCTAAATGACATAAGGATCTCAATATTCTTTTTCTTATTTTCTCTTTAATCATGCATCATTGAGAAGCTTATTTATAAATTCTTACATGAATGGGAATGGTTGTCACTGTCTTATCGTTGTTAGGAATGCAGGTAAAACACTTTGTGCTTAGAAAACATGATCCACATACTGATAAGATCCGTGGTCCCAGTTTACAGTACGGGCATGTGCTGGGAGCCCACTGTAAGTTGGGATGCCCTGACTACACTTACACACTGTGAGATAGCACAGCCTGCCCAGGCTCCCTTGCTATGCTTAGAACAAATAACAGTCATAGAAGGTCACGTAACACAAAGATTATGATAAAATGCTGAGTATAGAATAAAGTTTGTTGAATATCTATATTTAAAGACGCCCCTTAAGCCAGCACGCTGCAGGAGCTGCCTGCTGACCTTGTGTTTGCCCCGCTGCCTGTGGCCTGCAGCTAGCTGCCCTCGTGCCTGGCATTACATTACAAAGAAATTGCATGCTATTAATTCAGGAAAAGATTAAACTTCAAAATTTCAGGTATAACTTTTTGAACATATCTCTTTCACACCATTGTAAACTCCAAAACTCCCAGCTAGATCCATCCTAAGTCAGGGTTTATCCGTAGCTTGAATTTATTGTCCTACTAATCTGATATGAAACTGTCTCATTGCTATTTGTTTCTCAATAAAATTAATTAAAAAACACAGAAAGAAATTTTATTTTATTTATTGCCTAACATATAATCAAGTTTTATATTTTTAATCCTGCTGATTGATCTTCGTAGTAGATATAGTTCTAGAAAATAGTTAATTTCATCTAAGTTTGAAACATAAATTTTTTTCAGTACATTCACTGTTTTTGACCAATTATACACTCTGTCTTGCCCCTTTGAATGTCTATGTGACCCTAGATATGTACACTCATATCGCTAGGGCATGTCAATAAATTTTCTTCTATGTTGATTATATGAGATTATAATCCCTTGTAAGGACTATAAAATTCAAAGTAATTCGCTGTGATTCTTTTGAATTTTTGCTCAAGGTTTTTACGTTAAGTCCACAAAGATCAGTGGCTGTGTCTTCATAACCTTAGCTTCCACAAAAATTCTCCCTCTTTATCCTTTTTAAATGTTTATCACATTAAGTTTTATTTTGCTCCTAGCAATACTGCACTACATGTTTCTGAAAATTAGCAGTTCCCAGAGTATGAACCAGGGACACTGGGGATCAGTGAGACGTGATCATACTCACAATATAAAATGTTAAATTAATATATCTGCTTCAATTTTTTCATTTATTTAGAAGCATGAGAATGTCACTTCTTAGAACACGCCAGCTCCTGCCCCACTCCCCTCACATCCACGTTTACCATCCTGTATCTTTGCACAGAGAGGTACGATTTTTAACTTGTGTTTACTTTGATGTCTGTTTCAGAAGTCAAGAAGTCTTCCAGTGAGAATCACTTTCTGTTCTAAGAGACACTCTGATGTTAACCCTTAATAAAATATGCTCCCCTTTCACAATTAACAGTTGTTTTAGAGGGGGAGAGACAGAAAGAGAGGGGAGAGAAGAGAAATGACAGGGAGAGGGCAAGCCAAGGCTAACACGTAAGGATACAACAAGCAGTGTGGCCCAGGCACCTTCCAGCACCACCCACTACAATCATCTTCCTGAAACTATTTCAACGGAACTGGATTCCAGATCACGTCCTGTACCTCTCCTGTCATTCCTGGTTCTGTATTTTTGCCCCTTTCCCAATTCTGCCTTGAATTTCCTCTTCAGACCTCAAACTTCTACAGCCAGCCCGAGCCACAGTGTGGTTCAAACATCCAGTCTTCCACAAGACCTCCCTGAATACCCACATGGAGCTAACTTCTACGTACTCTGAACATTTTGCATTATTCAAAAATGGAGGTATCTTAAGCAATGTTTTGTAGTCATTTCTACTTTATTCTTTTACCCAAAGTGTATCATAAATATTTGAAGGCAGAAATTACCTAACTCTTCTCTGAATACCCCACACTGATAAATATTAGACTGTTCAGAAAGCATAAGTGAAACATAATTTTGAAGAATGTAACTGCCAGAACTCCCTGCAAAGAGGCTAGAGGCAAGACCCACCCAGCTGATTGAGGAGCAGAACATCTTGCCAGAGAGACACAAAGGGTTCACCTGTAACAGCTGCAGCAGAAAGTGAAGCACAGCAGCCAGATCCAAGCAACACCCACCTGGAGGAATCTGAACTT
>NW_004524875.1:269984-271827 GCF_000260255.1 Octodon degus
TAAGACCAAGGTAAAGCAGGACCTATGCAACAAGAGTTGTAGCTTGTGGGTCTGAGAAGGTCAGTGAAATCCCCTCAGGATTTATCCTGAGATCCTGTACCTCTGATTGTAGAACCTTTGTCAGTGTCAGCCATGCGGATGAGTCATGGCCATTGCTTGGCCAATGTGCTCTCTGAAAGCCTGAGAGAGTGCTTTCTCTCCATGTGACTCTCCTTAGGCACACTCTACAGCCAACTTTTCCGAACAAGTGCCGTGGGGGGCTATGTTAATCTAGTTCACCCAAGAATTATTAAGTGTCTTGTACTGTCCAGGTAGCCCAATAAGCATTAAAAATGTGGAGATGGGAGGCGGGGATATAGCTCAGTGGCATAAGCACCTGCCTGGTAAGCGGAAGGTCCTGAGTTCAATCCCCAGTACCGCAAAACCCATAAATAAATGCTTTTTAAAAGTCCCATAAAGGAGCCGGCCAGATAGCTCAGCAGACGAGGCGCCTGCTTCAGCAGAGCACAGTGGCGGGGCTTCGATCCCCAGCGTGCTGTTCGATCCCGGGGCTTGCTAAGCCTGCCCTGGCCCCGGGACACGCAGAGACCCAGCGCTTGGGAGGCTGAACACAGGAGAATTACCACGAGCCCAGTCTGTGTAGTTAGACCCTGTAGACAGTGTCCTAAATTAAAAAAAAAAAAAAAGTTCCACCAATTCCACTTCTCTAGAGGACCCTAACCAGGACCGGGAGCCAGAGCTAACCAGCTGACTGTCACGCAGAGTGATTTTAAATATCCAGAAAGGGTGTGGAGGGCGCCAGGCGCTGAGCCCGCGGGGACAGTCCTGCGCCGCACGAGCGGCGGGGAACGCCGGGGATTCAAAATGGTTTCAGAAACATTAGTCACTTCCGTAGTTCCCGAACTGACTTAGGAAATTCTAATTTTTTTTTTCCAGTGAAAACCTTTCGACTTCCCAGGTGACTCGGGATTTCGCAGATCAGCTTGGGGCACTATTTCCCACAGCAACAGGGGGCTTGTGGGGTGCCTCTTTCACGCACAGTGATGCACTCGGACTTTAATCAGCGTTCAGCAGCGAACATCCACACTGTTCAGCAGGAAAACAGCTCGGTGCTGCGAGGTGGGGCTCAGCGTCTCTGTGAAGACGCCCTGGAGGGGAGACAGGCAAGAGGCTGGAACACCCATGGGGAGAATCCATGCTTGGAACAGTGCAAAACGCGAAACTATAAACATATGCTTTGGAAATGCTTCTAGATTTAATAAAGTCTATGGTAATATGCTAGAGATTTTTTTGAAAATCTGTAACAGATGCCAGAAAAAGCACTATCCACTTTATCACCAATTAGCATATATCTGGATCTCCAGGGGGCACTGCGCTTGTATGTAACAACCGAAAGCTGTTGCAACAGCACTGCATGGCTGTCAGGCTGGAGGAAGAACGAGCAAGATAAAATAATTAATTGCAAGTGGATTCAATTACTTTAGTCAGTCCCACTCAACTATTTATTAAGTACCCATGTGGTGCATGGTACTTTTCTGGACTCTTGTAAAAAAAATCTGTAAAGATATTAATGACAGAGGTTTGTTTTCTGTCAAAATAATGTGTAATTGCCTTTGGAGTTTGAATAAAAACATGCTTCCTCGGGTCATCTCTGCTGAGCCCTTACGAAAGAGGGCGACAAGCCCTGAGCATCCATTAAATACTTGTGCGCAGAGTCCAACCTCAAAAAATCTAGCTTTCCTCACTCTGTCACTGGAGAGGAGTTTGAAAAGGTAGAGCACAAATTTGATATACAGATGGATGACAGAGAAACAGATAGCAATGAGACAGTTTCAAATCAAAT
>NW_004524875.1:274427-303288 GCF_000260255.1 Octodon degus
GTGGATTGTAGATCCTAGCGGGCCAAAGCTCATTAAATTTTGAGAGCTGAGAAGAGTGAATTGAAATGTAGAATATGGCAGTGATGGATAGGAGGAGCCAAATCAGTAGAGTAGCAGTTTTCATGGTGGCAGCATGTTTAGATTCAACCGCTGGGCCAAAGAGCAAGCTGAGAAGAGAGGAAGGAGGTCAGAAGACAGAGAGTCAAGGCGCGAGGAAGCGGCCTTTGGTTCATGGATGTGCTACAGTTTCCTTCTCTTTTTTCAAGAGTTGAGAATAGAAGGAACTTAACACTGGGCAACTTTGGGCTGGGCCAGGAGGCTCAGATTGATGTAGACAAGACAGGGCAACAGGAATTTCTAGGTAAGAATATTTGACCTTCATTGTTTCGATTTGAGACACTCAGTGAGGAGCATTTATTGTAGTCATGAGGAGCGCCTGGGAGGCTCACTCACCTCCAAGTCCTTGTCTGGCAGATGGAAGAAGGGCGCAGCTACTACAGTGCAAGGCACGGCATGGGTACACACAGGGCTTCAAAGAGAGTCACTCGCGGGACTCTTACTTTCTTTCTTTTGTTTCTTATTTTCTTCCTAATTACATAAGGCCAGGTTAAATTCCCACTCAAATGTGAGTGGAAGGAAAAGATTAACCAAAATAATGAATTTAGCTCAGCTATGAGATAGCTGTTAGCGAATCCTGATATGTAACAGAGTGTTCTGAGTGTACTCCTAAAAATACAGTGTATGAACAGCATTGGAATATTAGTATTCAATTTAAGTAGTAAAACCAAAAAAGAAAAGAATTCTTTTCCCAGAAATTTCTGATGGTCTTTGCTTCCATTTTGAAGAATATCCTAGAACATTTCGTTTAAAGAAAATGGTAGACATCACAGAAATGGAAATACGGGCATGTGTAAGTCATTAAAGTTGATTTTGATATACATGAAAATTAATATCCTAAGAGACAAGAAACACAACTACCCAAAATAAAGACGTATATTATCCCATCAGCTAAAGTTTTGGGGCAGGTCACTCCTGATCGCTGTGAAGGAAGATGACCTTGTCACTCACTGGGAATGCGTTTTCCCGATCAGGGTCACTAGAAGAAATGCGCTTGGATCCCAGTGAGTAATTCTCTGTTGCTTGCAAAGAGAAGAGTCAGAAAAATAGGGTTAAGTCCTAACTTTAAAAAATGTCAGGTCTCAGAGATTCTGAACTCGACTGATGAGTTTTTCTTTTCTGAAGGACAACAAGCAGGAAAAAGAGCTTTCAGCTCTCTTGATGCAATCAAAAGGTTACGGTCGCCGGCTAGAAACCCAGCTTTAGCCACAGTTTATGTAAGTTGTTCACATTACTCACGCAGTAATGATGTGCTTGGCCCCCCTGCTCGGGGTCTGCTTCTCATTTGCCTGCTATTACATTCCAAGACTGCAGTGACTCAGAAATGTGCCTTAGTTTTTACAGTAACAAGAAATAGCACTGCTTGCCTGAAGCTTCTCAGATTTGCTTGCTTACCTGTGGTCTTCGCGCAGCCTCCCCAAGCAGGTGTGTGACCGAGCAGACCTCCACAGCGTGAGTGACAAGGACGTGGCCAGCTGCAAGACTCCCGAACTTACCTTCTTTATGACATAGGAAGTCAAAAGAAAATTCAATGTCTCTGTGTTGCTGCACAATATTTATTATTATCAGAAATAGCTGCTGTTAGCAAGTAGATTTTTCAGAGTGTACAAAAGTTTTCCAGGATACAAAATATCCATGGCATTCCTAGTGAAGAGGTATGAAGGGAAAGTGGTACTCAAATCTGTTTAAAGAGCTATTTCATGACAGAGGTGCAGCATCTGTGTTTCACGGACCTGGAAGACAGAAGTAAGAGCACCGTATAAAAACAAATAGTTAAATTGTTGACAAAATATAACTTTAGTCAATGAGTATCAACATTCGAAGCCTCAGAAAATAGATAGTTGTGCTCAGACTCTTGAGCCCCTGACAATGGAAAAGCAAAGGAAGTAAAAACAATGTGCGAGATTAAATGGAAGATACCTGTTTCATAACGAACCTCGTTGTCTTGCATTCCAGCAGGGAGGTCACACCTGTTCCTTCGGTGAAAAAGAGAGGGGTCTCCATATGACTTGCACCTCCCTGGAAATGTAGAACATGGCAGTGAGCGATAGGGTGGACCAAATCAGTAGAGTAGCAGTTTTCATGATGGCAGCATGCTTAGATGTGACCGCTGGGCCAAAGAGCAAGCTGAGAAGAGAGGAAGGGGGTCAGCAGACAGAGGGTCAAGGCGTGAGGAAGCGGCCTTTTGTTCATAGATGTGCCACAGTTTCTTTCTCTTTTTTCAAGAGTTGAGAATAGAAGGAACTTAACACTGGCAACTTTGGGCTGGGCCAGGGGGCTCAGATTGATGCAGACAAGACAGGGCAACAGGAATTTACCATCCATAAACTTAGGTTACCTGATTTTCCCCTTCTCCTCTAATAATTCATAGCTCCTTTCCCCCTGGCAAGCAAGAGAATGTGAGATCCCCCAGAAATTGAGGGAAGAACAGCTGTAGTCAAAGGCAGTCTTTTCCAAATAAATGAGCACTAGTCTATAACATATTAAATGGATACTTATCCATACTACATTAAATATAATATAATATAATATAATATAAATATGAATTAGTTTGCTAGCCAGAGTTTGTTTCTATAGGAAAGAAGTGATGCTCAAAATGGCCCTAAAGAGGGGCTGGGAGATGGCTCAGTAGAATAAGCGCTTGCCTGGCAAGTGCAAGGGACTGAGTTCAATCTCCGGTTCTGCAAAAAAACAAAAACAAAAAGGTAGTACAACTCAAAATGGCCCTAAAGAAATAAAATACAGAACACAAGAATTTTGATCACATAAGGAAATTGGGAGACGGAAAGATGCTGTGTTGCCCGCAGCGGAAGCAGTGGCCAATCCTGCTCTGATGCGCAGGGTGCAGCAGGTGCCTAAAGCAGCAGGCTTTATCTGTGGTTTGTGTTGGCGTCCCCTTGAGGCACCATTCTGCCAAGGAGTTTTTAACAAACACCTTGGAAAGTCTCACGAAAGAGTTCCCAAACCTGGTAGTTGTTCACATAAACCAGCTAGAAATCAAAGGGAAGGAATTCAGTGCCATTTGCTTAATCACAAGAAACTATTCTGACTGGTCAGAATGTGGCAGGTTCTTTCTTTGTTCACCGGTGAAGAACTTCCATCTCCACCCCACATCCCCGCGGCCCAGGGAGGGCCTGGCCGGGCTTCTCGGCATGGGTGTGGATGTCATCCTCTGAAAAGACAGCAATCACCGGTTGAGGAGAAGGCAGCCGCGCAGCTTCTTACCTACACTGCGGAAGACTTCATTGACAGGCTTCAGCTAGAGCTAACTAGAATCAGGCTTTTACTTGGTGTGTGAACTAACAGATCCAGAAGACAGAAAGAGGAAGAGCAAACCAAAGAACCTCACATTTTAGGCTTTTCCCTTTTACCTCTGATTGTAAATATCAAGTAAGTATTTATTTAATGATGTTTTGGCACAAATAATGCAAATTGGGGCAAAAGTGCTGGCTACTGCTGAAGTAGTTTTCACCTCCCTACAATCTTTCATTTTTTGTTCATTAAAATAATTCCTACTTTTTTTACTCAATAGATGTTGATCTTTCTTATAAATATGTTAGCTGTGCCTCTTCTTGCACTCCTATCTACTTAGAATTATTAATAAAGCTTGAATACCTTGGGTGGAAAGTAGAGAAAGAATTTCCCAGAAGAATGGACAGCCCTTTACACTGAGTACTTTTGGGGGCCTCTCAGTTCTGTAGTGCCTGATGAAAACCTAAGGATAGAGTGACACCTGCCAAGAATCTGCATCAAAGAGTCACCCTTGTGTCATGACAAGAACGCTCAAAGACACAGCTGCTGGTCCCTGGGGTGCCTGTGCCCTCTTGGCACGAGGAGTCCAGAGAAAAAGCCGCCTTTAGGTGAGGTCAGGATCACACCGGGTTGGCCGCACCAGAGAGCAGCGCTGGTTCACTGGCCAGCGGCAAGCAGAGTCGTTGCTCATTTTCCACGTCCGAGTTTTCTGCCAACTGACAAGGTTCCAGTTTGTTATTAGTTTCAGGTGCTCCTGCAGTTCTCTGCTTCTGCCCTCTTAATTCTCCCTTTCCTGAGATGGTGTGGTAATTTATGAGGCTTCTGGCATCAACAAATTTATTTTCTTTCCTAGTAGCGGTTGCAACACCCTGCATATTTCTGCTCTGTTAGCAGGTAGCCTGCCGGCCGAGGAGGGGCGCCCCAGCTGGGCTCACCCGGCGGCTCCCAAGCGTGGTCAGCCGGTACAGCGAGCGAGCCTCCCGGGCACTGCACGCTGACCCCAGGGGCTGCCGACCGTCCCGCGGGGTGCAGAGCGCCCTTCAGACGCTCCAGTGCGATCGAATCTCAGTCCGGCACGGCATTAGGAACGTTTTCTTCAAAGTCACTTTTATAAGTCACTGAGGATATGAGAAAAGGAAACAGGTGAAAAGTTTGAGCCAACTGAAGCACGATTCCAAGAGTTTCACAACTGAGGAGGTAGCAGGGATTGAGCAAACAACACCAGATTGCTCTTTTGAGGCTTCTTAATCTGTGCTGCCTAAAGAGAAGAAGGCCACCCCTACTCAGGACACATTTGCCTGCTCTTGAGTTGGAACCTGACCCAAACAGGCCGGGAAGTGGAGCCGCAAAACCTTACGCGTACGTGACGCAGTGAGGAGCTGGAGATGCCCCAAGCTGTTCACCCGAGCACATTATAAAACTACCAGGAGTCGTGTATCCTTAAACAACCTTCTGCTGGCAGAGAGACATCACGAAGCGGCCTGTTTTGCTGCCAGATGAACTGAAGATTAGATAAGAAAGCAAATAGTCCCCTGTGGGATACTCCGAGTCTTCCCACTGCCAGAACGAGATCCCAGGCCAGATCAAAAGCGAAAGGGCTCTGAGTATCTGCAAGAGCTTCCCAGAAGCAGAGACGAGATTTAGAAATCAAGGTCCCGGGCTAGAACTCAGGATCAACCTTGGATTCCGGTAGAGGGAGGTTCAGAGGGCTTCAGCTTACAATTTATAATCAAATGCGTCATTTTTAGGATTTTCTTCTACCATTGTTCAGATGTGCTTATCGATCCACACCATAAACTAAACAGATAATGATGATCTCCCACTCCGTGGGTCGGAAGGGAGCCCAGGGTGCCGCGGCAGTACGCTGCTCTGGCCCGGGGCCGCCGCGAAGAAGCCCCGGGAGCTGCTGCTGCGCCTCGCTGCGCTGTCCTTCCCTCAGCCGCAAAAGCCCACGCTCTGCGTGCACCAGGGTCCTTCGTGAGCAGAATCTTTTCTGACCGTGAACCTAAGCCGCAGGTGCTGCCTCCCTCGCCCCGACTCGGGGAGCCCGAAACCCGCCTGGCGTTTCTTGGGAGACGGCGGCCGCGCACTGGAGCAGGCCCCGCTTCCCCGAGCGCTCGCCCGCTTCGCTTAGCGCCTCCCGCCCGCTTAGCGACGCGCACAGGCCGGCCGGACGCGCTTCTGGGCCGCCGCTTCGCCGAGTCGAGGCGCAGGTCAGGACGCGGGGCCTGCGGAGGCGCTGGCGGTGAGGACGCGCGCGCTCTTACACTCCAGCAGCTTTCGTGTGACCTAGCGAGCCTACGGTCAGCGCTGACTGCGACCACCACGGCGGACGGCGGCGACCGCGATCTGCAGCACCAGGCCGGTGGCAGGAAATGCGTCCCCGACAGAAGAAGAGAGCTGGCGGAGCAGCGCCACTTCATGGAGAAGTGGAAATCTAGCCGACCACGTCTTCACGTGGGTAAACGTGGGCGACCACAGGAAAGGGAGCAGCGCTGCGAAAATCGGGAGGACCTCGCTTTCCCCGCGCTAAGCGGCTCTGACTTTGCCTCGAGTGACGGGGGGAGTTGTCACGGCCGACAGTGTCTTCTTCACCGAGGAACTGATGACATCTTTCTCAAAATTCTGCAGCGGCCAGGGCAGCTGCGCCATCCACGACGCGATCCGACTTCACCTGGGCTGCGCTGCGGTCTGGCGCCTCCGCGTGACACTTTTCGAGGGGGCGTAAATACTTACAGTACGAGCAAGAGGTGGCTTTGGGAGGTGACTGGATTGCCAAGACAGGCTCGGGCCCGCGAGCTTGTTCGCTCCCTTTCCCGGCCGCGGGAGCAGCGGAAGGTGACTTCTGTCGCCATTGCCCTGCTCTTTGCAACCTCCTCGGCCCTCTCTCTGTCCCCCTAAGAAACGGGAACAGAAGGCCGGCTAGAGAGTGGGGAACACTCTTCCAACCACGGAGTTCTTAAGAGAGTCCCCAGTCTGAACATTAACTGGTCGGAGCAAGCGCATCTCCACAGTGTGAAGGACAGCGCCGCAGGCAGGCAGGCTGCTTTTCCTCATCAGGACGCGGAGTGCGGTGTGCGTCTCACAACCGGCTGGAGAAACACTTCTGAAGTGGCCAGCGCCATCAACACCTACAGAGTCAGACGCGGCGTGAAGCAGGGCACAGGGGCGCACCCAGGTTGGCACACGTGCCTTGAGGTGAGGAGACTGACACCTAGAGTGAGTCCCCTTCCTTTATGGGCAGTCGCGCGCGGTAGGAAGGCACAGTGATAACTTGCCTACAATTTTGGTTTTATTTCAGTAATTCGGGAACATCTACGATGAATTAGGCAGAATTAAAAAATAGTCGTTTTCAATATTATCTGTTTACATATATCAAGGAAAATGTAAGGCAAGTAAATCTGAGAGCATTACACATGACCATACAATATAAAAATGAACCCAAATTCTCAAGAAGTCTTTAACACTAGTCTTGTTTCTGATGTTCCAAATACTCCGGTTGACTTCTTACTAAGATGTAAGAAAGAAAAAAATCAAATATCTTCTTCTAGTTGCATGGATCTAGCCCAAACCACAAGTTAGGACTATCAAAATAGAGTCTCATAACAAGCAAAAACAAAACATGCAGAACAAAAAATAAATAAATAAATAAAACTGAGCTAACAAAGAAGCAAGCAAAACAGCTCTCTCCAGACTTCTAATTCACATTGTATCTCCAAATACCTTATTAAAAGCTTTTCCTTTGCATTTGCAGACCAAAGAAACTTCGACCCCTTTCTCATGTGTGGACACTGCCTTGATCAGTAACTGAGCTCTCGCTGGGTCGGTGACACCGTCAGCCGTCCTCTCATATGTGACAGCCAAACGGACACCACTGACCTCACTTTGCAGACTGCTTCAGACGGGGGTAGTTAAGGAGTCCATGTTGTATATTTAAGAAAAACAAATAGTAAAAAACAGAATGATAGGGAAAAATTAAATGAGAAAAGGAGATTTACTATAATATCCTACTTACTTTTTTTTTTTTTAATTTTACAGAAGGGTCTACATGGTTTTCAGGGTCTCACTACTAGATCGGACTCATAGTGATCCTCCTGCTTACAGCCTCCCAAGAGCTGGATTACAGGCGCACACCACCATGCCCAGTCTCAATCGCCATCTCAGTGTACCCCAGGAGTGGGACCGGCAGGGAAGGCCCAGGGAACAAACTCCGGCCCCTGTGCGTGCTTGCAGGCACTTTAATCCACTGAGCTATTTGGTCAGCCCTGTAATACACTACTTTCTGAAGTTATTCCGCAAATCCACTCTCCCTTTTATGGGAAAAGCAAACGCCCTAGATTGCAGCAATTCATTAGCACGGAAGTTCAACCAACAGTGATTGTAGGATGCTATGGGTGGCTGTAACTACATTTGGCACTGCTCAAAATGATTAAGAAAGCGACGGTTAATGATACTACCCTAGACCAGGGACACTTAAGCTTAATATCACTCTCTGTCGGAATATCACATACCTTAGGCATGAAACGAAACTATTTTCCAACAACCATGGATGTTCTAAAATTTAAATCTCTACAGAATGTTAAAAAATAATTATGCACTTTTTACACAGATATTTAGAAATGAAATCGTATACAGCATTGTAGCAGCACAGTCCTGCCACATTTTGTTTTTCTTGTCCCTCGGTTACTTTTTCTTACCTTTTTTTTCAAACATACATTTACTTTAAAGAGAGTATAGCAATAATTGATATGACATAATATTGGGTTATTTTGCTGAATTCAAGTAACTACAATCTTTGGACTGACATCAAGTATGAAAAGATCCTTTAAAGACTTTTCCAAATACAGCTTCTCTAACTGCAATGGAACACCCATGTCTGACAAAACAAAACAAAAAAAGGGATATAAATAAAAAACCCTTTTGTAGTGAAAAAAAAAGATGTGTATGTAAGATAGGATAATTAAATATACAGCTACTTTCTCTTAGTTCAGTGAGAAGAAAGATTTGTACTAATATTGTTTAGACAAGATATCATGTCTGCATCTTAGTCCTCTGAATAACTACTATGAAGACAACAGTATGCAATGTATTAATTATTGTAACTGTCCTACTAACCTGCTTTTTTGTTTTTGTTTTTGGCTGAACCAGGGATTGAAGTCAGGCCCTTACTCTTGCCAGGGAAGTGCTTATTCCACTGAGCCATCTCCCCGGCCCCCTATTAACCTGTTTTGAAACTGTTTCATTGCAATTTTATCTTTTTTTCTCATTAAAATGAATTAAAAATAAATAAATAAATATTTGTCAAACTAGATAGCATTAACTTGAAAAAAAAGAAAGAAAATGACACCTGTGTCTGTTTCGGTCCTCACAAACATCCTCAGCCCCTGTGTAGTTACGGATGCCCCATTATCCACCGGGGCGCACTTGGGCCACAGGCCGGATGTGGAGCTGTCCCCTTGCCACATCTCCAGCTGCAGATGCCTGGGTCGGATAGCCCAGGCTCAGGAGGGATACAGTCCAAGGTTTTGTGGTCTCTAGAACAACCTTGTAAGCGATAAAGGGTGCGAGTCGCTGGTAAGACTCTTGATTTGTCTGGACACCGTGGGGCACCCTAGAGGGCACCTGGCAGGCTCGATGGTGTGCGAGGAGATGTGGGTCCTTGTACTCACGGCCTTCCTGAGCCCTCTCTCTTTCCTGGTCTTTCTTTTCTCCTCTCACTCTTTGTGTAAGAACCACCCCAGAGAGCTGGCTGCACTCACCTTGTCACAAGGCCTGGTCTTCTCTGGCGGGGGGCGGGGGGGGGGCTGCAACTTGCCAGGTGTGTGTCTAGTGCTCCTTGTGTCTGTCTCTTCACAGGGACTGCGGTGGAATTTAGCCTTATATCTTGGCCAGACATTAGGCTGGGAGAGAAGGCACTGAGTTAGAATCCTGTTAAGGAGCTGAGTCCTCTGTGAGCTTCAGATTTGCTCCTTGGAAACTGGGGTGACGGGTTTTATGTTCTGTGAAGAGTCACTGAGCTTCCACTCTTAGTGTATTGGATACTGGAAGGAGGAACCAGCATTGGTGAGCACACACGGCTGGAAAAGCTGTCTGTCATGAGGTGACCTGAGAACCCCAACACGTGTGCGCATCTCAGGCGCTAAGTTGTTGCTTATTACTGGCAACCACACTGTGATGTGGGTTCGTTCGGGCTGTGAATGAGTTTAACTGATCTTTGCAATCACAGGTGCGGGCACGATGTCGCACATGCAGCGGGGATTTAATAAGTACACACTGAACGAGTATCTGTTATATAAAGAAATGAAAAGCCCACGCTGTCTGGGAGTGAGGATACAGGAAAGCTTAGATCAGTAAGGTGGGGTTGGGTGAAGGCACTGCTCAACCGATTTGGGGTTTAACCCTAAGGGCAGATCGACACACAAAATGTTTTGAAGAAGGGACGGCAGAACGGGAACATAAACTCGAATGTAAAAGCAGGGCGAGAAGCCACTAAGGGAGCGACAATGCATTTGCTTCATAATTGCAAGATGACAACTAAACAGAACTTCAATTTTTCCAACTGTTATGATGACAATATAATGCTTAGTTTCTGTAGATATTAAAATAATAGTAAATCAATAAGCTTGATGTGCCACAAGCGTAGCATATTCATAAGCAGCTGGGAACTAATAATTGCTCCGTTATCTATTTCATTGCATTTTGTACTTTCACTGAAGATGCTTCTGATGTTACCAAATTGGTGTTACTTATTCTTGTCATGATTCTTAGTTACTGGACTTAGTTCACAAATTCCAGCTCTTTTCAAAACTCAAGTCATGTTCAGAAAACAAATGCTTCAAAATTGAACAGTCCCAAAACAGTAGAAAAATCAAAACTCATTTATATAAATACTATCTACTGAATTTATTAAAAGAAAATAAATTGCATTTCTTAGAAGACACGGCTTTTATTAAAAGAACTATTTCAAGATGACCTGGCCCCAGCCTGAAAAGACAGAAGCCCCAGAGCCACTTTCAGAATCTTCCCACCTACTGCCCAGCTGGCTGCTTCTGGCCTGGGTGGGTGCACCTCGCCCTGCCTGCATCCACACAGCAGTCCACCACCCTGACTCCCACCCTGTCAGAGTGAAAAGTGACAGGAGGCTACAAATAACACATTAATAACTTGCTTTGACCACAGAATCCTTCCTTGTGGTACATTGGCTGACATCTTCACTTCCGTCCTCCTCTTTGTGTCCTTCCTTCTGTTCTTCCCTTCGATTTCTCTCTTGGAGGCATACAAAGAGCTCAAATTCACACTCTAACACCCAAAGACCTGCCTACTGCTGGGCTAAAGCAAATGTAGAGAGCAAGGCTCAAAGCAAAAGAGAAAATAATCAAACAAACTAAAGAGGTTGATTGTTTCAAAGAAAACTAGGCAAGAGTAAAAAGAACAAGAACGAAGGAAAAGAAAATTGGCAAAAGAGACAAGGCTGCTCAGTCCAGCACACAGGCTCCAGTGAGATCCTCGGGAGAAAATAAAAATCAACACCAGGCATCTGGGCACAACGGAAAAGATTTGAAGATGGTTTAGAAATTTTCTTTTTCAAATATTTTATTTATGTATTTGGTGCAGGGTCTCGCTATGAAGCTCTGACTCGTAGTGATCCTCCTGTCTCAGCCTCCCCAGCACCAGGATTACAGGATTGTACCACCATGTCCAGCCTCAGTGGCCAGCTCAGTGCCCAGGGCAAGCACGGCATGCAGTCCAGGGGATCGAACCCAGGTCCTTGCACTTGCCACACAGGTGCTTAGACCGCTGAGCTATCTCCCTAGGGCCTGGTTTAGAAATGTGAAGAGATTACTTCTGAGAAGAATGTTCCTACGTTTTGAAGACACATTTCAGCTCTGCAGGACAGAGACGTCAGCACCAGTGTTATTTACTGTAGAACAGCATTGCTAGAAGAGTGTGTGCGTGTGTGTGCAGAGAGGCAGGCAGAAAGCAGCAAATGTGTCCAAGTGCCAAGTGTCGCTCCATGGAGTAGCATGTTTGCTGTATTTGCTGTGCTGTCCTTTCGATTCCCCATTTCCAAAACTTTTCAATAATGCATTTCAATATCAGATTCAAGTGTACTGGAATTGTATATGATTTTACAAGTTTGTGTTCTCTTGTGTTCAGTTGTCATATTACAGATGGTTCTCCCTGTTGTCAAAATTCTGAGGTACTCATTTAAAAAAGATAAAAATATCTCACATCTATATGAGTAAACAGAAACACCAAAAGAGTCTACTTAATTTCAGGTCACTAAAGAGAAATGTGCAGAGAACTGACTGGGCGCCGACCACCATCGTGTCTGCACTTCGGGGGACGCGGCTGGTCACCCAGACACGAGGCTCCCCTCCACCCAGGAGAAGCGTCTGAGTGCTCAGTGCCCCATCTCAGCAGTTTTGTAAAACGTCGATGCAGAGCGAAAGGCTTACTATAATTCTTCTACATTATCATTGTGTAAAAAGGACTGCCCTAGAAATCAGCAAAACGATTAAGGGTCTAGAACATCCAGAACCCTTTTTCTTCTTTCAGTTTTGAGGCAGGCTCTTGCTATATTGTTCAGGCTGCTTTGAATTCACTGTGTAGACAAGACTGGCCTCAAACTCAGTTGACGCCCTCTCCCTCAGCCTCTCAAGTACCGAGATCACAGGTGTGCACCACCACACCTGTCCTACTTCACTTTTTGAAATGCAATGTACACATAAATATTAACGCAATATACACGTATATTTTGTACAATTGGGTAGCTAAGTTTTTTAAAATAAGACTATATCCAGAATCAACTAGCAGAGCATCAGAGCGTGGGAACCATGCCCTGACGGGAGGCCGGAGGACGAGTTCTCAGGCTAGCAGGAAGCCTACTTGGATGACAAGGAGGCCGGAAGGGGAGGTGCCCTCGTGCCCGAGGTGGGCAGGGCGAAGCCAACAGGGTGAGAGAGCCGCGGGTCCGACCTGGCCCTAAGCACAGGCGACGCGCTCCTGCGTGAGGCGTGTTGGTACCTCTCTAGAGTACAGAGTCTTCTACGCAAGGTGCTGCGAGCAAGAAAGGAGCGCAATGAAGCGGCGGGCTGGAGCCTCCCGCAGGCCGACTCCCCAGTCCCCAGAGCGCTGCGGCGAAGTCTTCAACCCCACGTGCCGCCAGTGGGGCTGGGGCTCTGGGAGGGTCTTGTGGCGAGAACTCGCAGCGGGACTCAAGAGGACTGACGCTGTCACAGGGAGGAAGGACCCCGGGTCTCCCTCGCTGTGTAGACAAGGACGTCGCCGCCGCCGTCCGAGAGGAAGCGGGCCCTCACCTCCGCGTGCGGGCATCCTGGTCCTGGACGTCTAGCCTCTGGGATTGAGAGCACACAAAGGAACGCTGTTGCAGCCACTACATCTGTGCGACTTCGTGCAGCCCTTGGAAACGAGAGCGGCAGCACTCAGACATAATAGGTATGGATTAGAAAATTAAAGGGGCACATGAAATTAACGTAAGACACCAGGAAATTGATAATCATATATGGAGATTTTAAGGAAGGAGGAACAGGTATGAGCAGAGACACAGCGATCTGCTTCATTAACAGATTCGCGGTGGTTGGAGAAAACCGTCCACAAGGAGGAACGACCTAGGAGCCGCTACAAAATACTGCAAATGGAAGCAAAGGCGAGCATTACTTAGTTCTTTTCAAAAAAGCTTAGCCCGAATAACTAAATTCAGAGGGGTGCGAGTGGGGCCTGCCCAACATCTCAGGAGCCCAGAGCTTGGCTCGGGCAAATGCAGTCAGGCGCAGGGGACCGCGCTCCATCCCCAGGCCCGCCCTTAAGGCAGCCAGAACTAGCAAAAAAAAAAAAAAGAAAAGAAAAGAAAAGAAAGAAAGAAAAAAGAAAGAAAGAAAGAAAGAAAGAAAGAAAGAAAGAAAGAAAGATCCTTCCCCAATGTGGGGGCTTGCGGGTTAGCTCAGTTGTGTAAGAGGCCTTGGGGCACAGGCGACAGGAGACCTTCTGCCTCCGTGGCCCTGACAAAACCCCCTGTTTCTGATGACGAAGCGACAGCCAATCCTTCTGCTTTAACACACTCACACACACATAAACAAAACAACAATCCTGCTTTAACAAACAAAAATAAACACGGAAAAACTCCCAGAGGCCAGATGAAGAGTGATAACGTCCCTGGGAGAGACACAAGTAAAATCGGACTGCCCCTGGGAAGAGGATGTGGACACGTGTCTAGCACAAGACTGCATTTATGCAGAGCAGAGGCTGCTCCAGGGCAATACTGAACGCTGGTAAAAAGAAAATTTCATACACTGCACGATAACGTTTCCACAAATTTCAGGGATGAAGCCATCTACACGTATATTTTCTACTCACAAAACTATGAGGTTGATGATATAAACATTTAAATTTAAGATGTCCTAAACAGTTAGGTTGAATAAAAAAAAAAAAAAATGGAAATTTCAAAATACTAGGGGAGAGGGCCAGCGAGATAGCTCAGCAGTCTAAGTGCCTTTTCAGGGAAGCGCAGGGACCGGTTCGATCTGCAGTACTACATGGCCGCCGCCGCTGAGGCAGGCTGTGCTGGCGCATGCGTGTCATGCCCGCACCGGGAGGCTGCAAACAGGAGGATCACTGTGAGTCTGAGCTGCGTAGTGAGACCTGCAGCAGCTAAATACATTACATGAAAAAACTGAATGCATCATTTACTTCTTTCAAAAACTGATAATTTAGATAAGTACCACGTGCTATTAATCACAAAATATAGGAAATAGCAAATAAATATTAAATTTTTAAAAAGTATAAGGTAATACTACCAATAAATCTAGGGCAATAAGCTTTAAAATAGAAGACAAAACTGACTTTTTAAAAATGAAAATCCTGAATAGTCTTTTCAGATAAAAATGGATCCACAAATAGGTATTCCCACAAAGCAAATATCATGTCCAAATCGCTCTTTTGAGTTGTGCCAGTCTTTCAAAGAACAAGTTCTTGTAATCTGATATAATTTTACAGAAAAATAAGAGGGTAGGGCCAGCAGTATAGCTCAGCTGACTAAGCGCTTGCTTAGGTAAGTGAAGGGGCCAGGGTTCGATCCCTCACCCCTGGGCACGCTGAGCCAGTGATGGAGTCTGAGCATTGTGGCCCACACCTGTGATCCCAGTGCTAGAAAGGCAAAAGTCAGAAAGGACCCTGCATTAAAATATATATATATATATATAATCTATCTATACGAGGGAATCTTCTCTTCTAAGTTCTATAAAGCCAGTATAACACTGATAGCAAATTAGACATTAAAACTTATGAGTTTATTTATTTTATTCATGTATTTATTTTGCATTTAGCACAGGGTCTATAGGGCCTCACTACACAGATGAGACTCATAGTGATCCTCCTATTTTCAGCTTCCCAAGCACTGGGATTACAGGCGCGTACCACCACGCCCAGTCCCAATCGCCATCTCAGCGTGCCCCAGGGCAGGCCGGTATGGCACACAGGAGATTGAACCCCAGTCCCTGTGTCTGCCTAAACAGATGCTTTAGTCCGCTGAGCTATCTGGCCAGCCTTAAAATTTAAGTAAAAAGAAAATAACTTACTACACATTCTTTATATTTTAAATAGTCAACTGAAGGGCCGATGAAATAGCTCAGCAGACTACGCGCCTGTTTAGGAAAGTGCAGGGACCAGGTTCCTGCCCTGGTACCACATGCCGCCCCAGCCCCGCTCCCTGGCGCTGAGCTGGTGACCAAGTCCTGGTGCGGTGGCACACTCCTGTAATCCCAGGGCTCAGGAGGCTGAAAACATGAGTTCGAGCTGTGTAGTGAGGTACTGTACCAAATACTAAAATAAATAAATAGGCAACTGATAATGTCAGGGAAATATTTTAAAAATAGTATCTATAATAATAATCATCATAAAATAAATTCAACAAGGCTAGGAATTTTATTCGTAGGTATATCGAAAGCTTTAAAACAAAGACCAGCAAATAATTGAAGCTTAAAATAATTTTACTGAAAGATAAACAGATGCACGTGTAGGGCAACGTTAGACAGGTGCGGCTGTCAGAAGCACCCCCACTGAGGCACTCCACACCGAGGAGCTCGGGGCAAAAGCCTTGCTGCTGTTTCTTCAACTCGTACTGCACAGGAGGTCTTAAAAGGTGCAATCAAGAAAGAAAACGGCATTAACAGCAAACCTAAAAGAGTGGCAATAAAATAAAACTTGCTTATAACTTATCTACTTATTCACAGAGGCAATCTTTTAAAATATATGCATTAATACAAAATAATGAGAAGTGAATTAAGATTTAAATATATTGCTTAGACATAAATAGTGAGAGGCACTGAAAAGCTCAAGAGGGAAACGAAAGCGAAAATAGAACTTCAGTGGAAATAATTGCTTACTAAACATAAACCTCTCTTCCTTAAAAACACAGTTCTTCTATAAATCAAAATTGCCACATGTAAAATGAAAGGCGCATGCCAAAATGGGAAAATTATTTCAATCCTTGTTTATTGTTTGTCTGCAGAAATCAGTAAGAAGAAGGCTATAAAGAGAAAACAAGCAAGCAACAAAGTAGAATTTACAGAATTGGAAATGGAAATAAACATAAATGTAATGTTAAGTTAGCTTAAGGAGAAAAACAGAAACTAGGCTGAAATTTACCTTGCTTTTCTTTCTTTTCTTTTTGCCCAGTGGCTGCACATTGTTGATTCAGACAGGATATCCAAATTGGTTTAATCTTGTATCACAACAACTTGGTGTCAATCTTTAAATTGATTGAATAATCCTCAACACATGGATTTTGTCCAAATAAAGAGCCCAGGCCTTGGAGAGGACCGATCTTGAGATCAAAGTCCTGACTTTATCTGCAACTGCCTTTGTGACCTTGAGCATCTGAAATGGGAAATTAATACCTGTAACTCCCAGATATGTAGGGAGACACACATGAGCTGCTTCGCACAGTGAGCTTAGTGGAGAGTCAGCCTCACAAAACACTCAACACATATTCACTGTCATGGCCACGTCTGTATTAAAACTTTATCCTGATAATAGCAGGGATGTGCTTGAAAATGCTCTCATTGGAGTGTTTAAGTGAGAATTAAATCATTATTTTTGCAATAGCCGAACAGCTGAATGATCTAGATACCTAAAAGTAAGGAATTGTTGAATAAATTAGATGAGTTATTTTGCAAGCAATGAAATAAGAAATGATTGGTAACAGGAAAACATTACTTTTGGGATACTTGGAAAAATAAATTTGTCATTTTGAGTTCAAATTCTAGTATACTTTAAAACTGCAACCGTGTGTTATGTCTGTCTGCACGTACCGAGTGAGGCACATAAATTCAAAAGCCAGGGGTGGTCCAACGGGGAAGGAAAGTGATCAGCCCGTTGGTGTTGTGCATGATTCTGGACTGGGAGAAAATGTCTAGGTCATATTTGGCTTTTCATATGTTCATCAAATACAGGAGCATATATTTTAAACATGACATGCTTTCATGAATAAGGGAAAACAACACATGCACAACTTTTATATCTGAAAAGATTTTCAATCATTACCAGTATTAAAGTATCTTTCCCTGTCATTATGTTTCTTTGTATCTTTTGGCATAAATATTTTAACTGATTGTGATTCATGGCTTATTTTTCTTTCATCGTATCACCTTACAGGGATAAACTTTCTGCTTGGTCCTGCGATACCAGATACCAGGGAGTCATTAAGCAAGTAACTTTGTAAAGATACTGTATCCTACATTTAACATTTACTCCCCTGACAGAATTATTCATGAGAGCTAGCAGAGGGGGATCAACTTAGGTGAGTTAATATTACTTAGACAAAGGTTGCCACATGTTAAGCTATTTCTCTGTATTGCTGTTATATTTATTTAAATACTCCCACATTTGCATTTTTAAGAGCCAAAAAAATTTTTGAATAAAGCAGTATTTACCATCTATCAAGCCCTTTTCAAAACTATTTCAAAGTGTATTATTGCATGCAAAAGTTTAACTGAAGTGACACTCAAGTCAGTTACGCAGAAAACTATAATGGCCCTGCATGAGTGACAATGAATAGGACTTGCTTCAGGAATTCGAAAGGTGATTCTCAGGTTTAGATGGCAGGCAGGATATCCACGCAGAGACTTCAGTCGGCCCTTTCGAGAGGGCCTGCTACGACCTCTGACAGAGCTCACTGGCACCCCACCCTTTAAGCACATTAGCATCCAACGTGAGCAGCACTTCTGAATTTTGCAAAAGCAGAAAAATTGCACTTGACTTCACGCTCATGGAAGCCTTTCCTGGTCCCCTGAAATGATTAAGCCATGATTGGGAACTATAAATCTAAGCAGAACATTCCAGAATTCTGCGTACATCTAAGCCATCACGTTTGTGTGTGTGTGCACACTGTTGGTGATGACACCACAAGGTCAAAGAGGTAACGGGCTCGGCGTTTGCCTGAGCCGGAGACCCAGTGTCTGAGGTCAGCTGCTCCGTTCTGTTAGTGAAAGACAGAGTGTAGGACCCAGCTGTGCCTTGGGTTTGTCAAACAACTTGAGCTATTTTTCAAACCTTTTGGATGCAGTAAAACCGAAAACTCGTTTTGCCAAGCACTTTCGACCTTAATTTTTAAACCCATGTGTATTTTAAGAGAAATTTAATCCATATGTTTCTCATTCATTTACACTTAAATCACCAAAATGTTGTTTTGTAAGAGCTATTTGATGTCCAAGGTTTTCAGAGCATTGTAAACCTCCTTGCTTAGAAACAGAAGGCTATATTTTGCCAGAGGTTTGAGGACTGGTGAAAATGTCAAAACCAGGAGGTTCCAGTGGGTTTCACATTTACCACAGAGAGCTTCCTCTTTCTTTCCATTAACATAAAACAAAACAAAAGCCCCAGGTCAGCGGCACCATTCTCACCCCATCTGCCAGTCCTCTGCTCTTCCGTTCACGCTGTCGGCGCTATACCACTGCGCGAGCTTTGCTCCGTGTTTACGCAGTCTCCCCAGCATGACAGGCCCCAAGCTCTCTGGGGCTGGGGATCGCTCACTGTCCGCAGGAATAACACGCAAAGCCTCCAGCACAGGCCTGACCATTCGACAGCGATCTGTAAGCAGACAGAGAGCCGTCTGCACTTCCGAGGAGCCGGCTTCTTCACAGAAGGTGCCGTCCTATCATTCCATTTCTAACTTCTTAATCAATCACACGAATATCCTTAGAGGAAAGGCTTTTGTTAGCTGAAGAACTCTGTGATTTTTGTACAAAGGAAATGGCCACCATCCATAATTAAAAAATATTAAAAGTAAGAATTCAATACACATATATTGTCAAAGTTATTTCCACTCGGTGATTAAAAAATAATTTAGCATGCTCTCAGGAAATATGTTTTAAAATTATTTAATAATTATATTTAAGGGCCTTTAAACACATTGCATTATGTGCCGCATGAGCAGGGAAGGGCAACTACATCTTAAAATAATTAAGGACAGGATTTTCTTCCAGTCATTTGTTAACTTTTTAAAAAGTACTAACAAGACACCATAAAGTGTTACACAGATTTTAAACTTTTGGTTTACAGAACATCCTGCTTCTTGTTTTTGAGACGCTTCGCAAGGAAAACCCAAGGTCACTTAGCTTGCGGTTTGGATCTTAACAGTTTTTTCAATTTTTCTTCTCTCTTTGGCTGAACTTCTTGATAAAATGAGACACTGGAGATTGTGAAAGCTGAATGGATTTTGTCCTGATGTTTCACATTTTAGTTACCCTTGTAACCTTTGACTTCCACCAAGTTCGGCGGATGCTTTCAGGATTTCAAGCAGTTAAGCGTATGGTTTTATGCTTTTTAAAAGTTGCTTATATAACCTACCACATTCTACTCTTTATTAGGAAGATTTTGTTATAAATGAATGAGATCTGTTGCTTTGACAAATAAAAACCAGCTTTAGTATTCGATTCATAATTGAACAATAATTACAGTGTTGATCATCTTTTGTTGGGCTTGCTTAATAAAGCCTTAAATAGTTTAGTGGGATTTATAGCTCCTAGAACTGGAACAAGAGGTCATTGAGGTCTCTACTTTTCAACAGCTGGCCTTGTGTTTGAGCTGAAATTAACCCAACTTGTGCTACTTTTATATCGACTTTCATGAGTATAGTCTGTACCATGTGCTGTGGAGACTCCTATAGTGGTCTCATAGAGATATTTTCATTTGTCATTAAAACATTAAAAACATCTGAGTGACTAAAAGACAAAATCGATTAGGATTAATCACTGCAAACACAACCAAGTAAATGACAGACCAGTTAGGCTCACCAGACAATTAATTAATATTGAATTCATTTTTACAAACTTAGAAATATCAGTTGGTGAAGATAAGGAGGTTATTTTATGCAACTTTCTGATAGTTCTAAGTGGTGTTATAAAATATTTTTTTTATAGCAAAAAAAATTCACAGTAACAAATCTGATCAGTATAGGCCAAAAAAAGTTTGAAAAAGAAATTTTGCCCCCTTGGGTATGCTTATCTATTTAACCCATAGAATAGAAAGAAAATATATGAAATTTGGTTTTCAGTTGTGTTATTTTTAAAATGAGAGCCAGGATTCATCCAAAATTACACTGACATGTGCCATGTGCCTTGTCTCATAGAGATAAAAAGGTACGGTTCCTACTGTTCAGGAAAAAGGAGTTAGGACAGGATTTCTCTTTGTCAGTGCCATATTATATTTCTTTACATATTAACAGAATTTTCCTTTATGTTCTATAGATTCATGGTCTCAGACATCTCTCTATCTTACTTTTTATAGAAGTGAAGCAAGGCTTTGTCTTGCTGCCATCGTAAAATCTCTGTTCCCTTTTCCCTTACTGCACAGCCACCACCTCATAGTGAGAGGCAGCGCTTGGCGGATGCTTTGGTCCCCTACGTCTCTTCAAGAAGGAAAGGCTGCACACAGGAAGGAGCAGGGGGCGGGAGGCAGGGAAGAAATAAAGAGGAATTAAGATTTGCTTTGTGTACGTGCCTCTCAGACAGTAACTGTGAAGCGTATTCACCGTGTACTGCAAACTTGTTCTAATGAAAACATTTAAATTCAGGTCCTAACATTATTACCATCAGCAGCTGCTCCCTGTGACTGGGGTAGTTGCAACACTGAATTCGCAGTAATCAGCGTGCAAAAGTAGAAGCAACGATATGATGTATCACTAGCATAGTTTAACATAAAGTGTTTTAAAAGATAGTGTAAGACACAAAGCAGCATGAAGTGTGGGCTTCTAGAGTCTAAAGCAAGGACTTCAGCACGCATCTTACTATTTCAGTTAGATACTGGAGAAGTCACCACTTCTTAATGTGCATCTTCATGTTTTGGGAAGGTGTTGGGGGATGATTGTATGAGCGTGTGTGTGTGTGTGTGTGTGTGTGTGCGTGCGTGCGTGCATGCATGTGAGTGTGAGAGTGAGTATAAGTGCATGCATGCATGTGTGTGTTCGTGTGTGCTTGTGTGTGTGAGTGCACATGTGTGTGTGTGAGGAAGGAAATAGGTTGATACGGGTGAAAGTTCAAAACAGTTTCTGACATTCAGAAAACAATTATTAAATGTTAATTAGATCAGAAAGAACACGTTCACGTCTCTCAGTAGCGCCCATTGCACACGCAGCAGGTGGCTAGAAGACTAAAGCAAGCGCGATCCATTCCCGCTCCTGCAGCTCCCAGTACGTTTCCTGGAGGCCGGAGCTACACCTTTCACACCCTATCCCATCCACAGCCCTGCAAGCAGCTGTCTCATGTCCAGGTGGAGAGCTCTCCCTGTCCATCAGGACAAAGTAGCCATTGACAATGTGCTTGAATTGGTTCTTCGCCAATCAGAAGTGAGGTGCTAGTGTGCTTATGAGGCTCTCCAAAATAAACTGCACTAATTCCCCAAATTTAGAAAATTTGTAAAGGCAATCTCGCTTCTTAAAGATAGAACAAAGTTTCAAAAAATCTATTTGGAGAAGCTCAGAGAGAAGCCTGGCAAACGCAAATTTTTCCGATTAGCGCGAAATGACAAAGGAGCATTGCACAGGCCAAAGGAAGGGCTTGCACAGTAACACATCACACACACGCGGCGGAGCACGTATAGTTTTAGCATAAGTTCTGTCCCTCACCAAGCATAGTGCTGGCCTGTTAGCCCACAGCGAGGGCACACTGCTTCTCACAGCAGAGAGCACAAAGTTACTGCTCAGTGGGCAGAACCAGCTACACATACTCTGCCTCGGGTCCATGTCAGAGTTTGATATAACACATAGGACAACTTTTAGACAGTGAAAAATTCCATAATTTGTTCAAGAAATTCAGCCTCTGGTTTCTCTCCTACAACAGGGCCTGAATTCCCTTAACTCAAAGCCAATGGACATTAGCAGCGCTGCTGCTTCCTTTAAACTTGACCCCAATCACAAAGGTCTCCACCAGCTCGCTCTGCGCTTTCATACCTATTTATACCAGTGTAAGTACCGGTTACGACCTCGCAGTGTTTGGCATCTGTGACCTGCAGACCCTCGAAAAAGGCATCAATTGCTCAGTCTCCGGGGAGAGGGGAGATGCCACAAGGGCAGATCCTGAACACCACACTTGGGACAGCTTGGAGGGTCAGCAGTCAGGGAAAGCTTTGGGGGAATATAGTCGAAGGCACCTTCCTTCCCTGTCTCTTGCACTCCAATCTCTCTCCAAACTCTATACAGAACAAATTACATAAGCAACTCCTACACACTTCACATTCTGAAGGGCAAACTGTGCATCTCCCAGAATGACAAGCAGGACCCGCCTGCGCGGGTGGGAAGAAAGTTCCATGAGGTCAGCAAGCCCGGCTCTCTAGAAGCACCAGGGAGTCCTGGCCACACCCAGAGACAAAGAAAATGTGGGCACGGGCTCGAATGTGCTTTAGCATTTCCCAAAAGTCTGACTGGAATCAGTAAGCAGCTTAGCAGAGTCTGAGCAAGGGCGAGAACAGCCGTTCTTTAGGATGCTTGGGGGTGCTGCTGTCCACTTCATGCTGAGTGACCCTACATCCTTCGATAACCTGTTAGCACATTTACCTACTTGTTCAAGATGTCTAGTTTTACGTAAGTATGGAATTAACGATGAAAAGTCCCCTCTCCTGAAAATAATAAAATAAATCATTCTTCCATGACTAGAAAAGACTAGAAGATTCCACAGAACTTTTGAGATATGCAGTAGCAGTCCAGACCTGTGCTACAGAGACCTACAGGCAAGAGGAGGTCCTGCAGGATTGCAGCACTGCAGGAGCAGGAGTGGCTGGACACAGCAGGCCAGGGTTCACAGGCACAGCCTTTGGAGACAGAAGGGAAACTGGGGCAGCAAAGAGGGAGACCTGGTGCGTAGAGATCCACATCAGGCTGTCACGCCGCATCCAACCTATGTGAAGGAACGAGGCTGTGCTGCTTCTGCGCCTCGTCGAGATGCCGCTCCAGGCACTCTGCGGGCCCTCTGCAGTAGCCACATCTTGGGGAGGAGCAACATTTTCTAGCTCAACCAAAGAGAAAGCTTCAGGGCCCAGCAGTGTCGCGCACCTGCAGTCCCAGCACCTGAAAGGCGGAGGCAAGAGTACCACAGGGCAAGGCCAGCTGGAGCAACGTCGCGAAACAGTGCCTCAAAAAATTAAATAACAAATAGTGAAATAGAAAGGACGCTTCGGACTACACTGCACCTTTCGCAGGAAGCACGTTCACGTTATCACACTAGGAGGCATTTCCGAGCAATGTCATTCACCATCTTGTGTCCCCATCTTCCCGCCTAGCGTCATCATTCGTTCTGCTGGGCCCTCCAGACTGGGCAGGACGTCACCAGCACAGCGAGCGCGGCACCCCACGGGGCCGCTGCCCGCACACCACCCAAGTGGACGCTGCAGTTTCTGTGAGAGGTGAAGAGCTGTGTATTTACACCCTGGTTTACAATTCTGCAGAGTGGTTGGGTTGCCGCGTCTTTCAAAACGCTCAGTAAAGGATACCGTTCTCATTTGCTGTGTGAGGAGCCTGAGACCAGAGGTGTGAATCTCCCCGGGAAACCGTCCAACGACGCTTGGGGTCCGCAGTCACGCCTGGCCACGCCTCCATCCTGCGCTTCCTTCTCTAAACAGGGACCAGAAAGGAAGAGGACCCAAGAGACACAGAACTGAAACTCCATGCGGACATCTGCGTTTCAGTCTCTTCTAAGGCAGAGAACAGGTAGACAAATTGCCTCTTAACAGCTTACACACTCATTGATAGAATTGCGAAAACTTAGTACAGGAGCATTTGCTTGTTCACGCACCAGACGCTGGGCAAACAGTCTTACGCGCACCCAGCTTTAGGCTGTGCCTGATTTCATCTTTATTTATTTATATAATTATTTATTTATTTGATACAGGGTCTGCCTGAGCCTCCCCTACTCTGGGATTACAGGCGTGTGCCACCACACCCATTTTCGGGGCCCCCACATGGCATGCAGCACTGGGGATAGTACTCTGGTCCCTGTGTTTGCCGAACTATCTTCCCAGCCCTGGATGATTTAATCTTGTCTTTGAAAAATTCCTTTCCAAGCAGCACAATCATCGCAGTGTGAGCAGTCCACCTTTGTGACACCTCATGAAAGCTCAGTGTCCACCTGGGAAGAACAAGAAGTGCTGTGCCCGTCGTGGTATCTCTAGGACCTGCAGCAAGCTGGACCTCTTCCCCTGCCTAGGAATTCAGTAGCATGCGAGCCCCACCCAGTAGCTGTCATAGTGCCTTCCTCGTTTCTCCAACCTCCTCCTTACATGGGCAATCTTCTTCTAAATCTGGCCAGAGCTAAAAGAATGGCCTCCTTTAACAAATGCTGAAAGTGTGATCAGTGACCTCTGTTACTATAAAGTATGGCACAGAGCTACAAATTATTTATAGCAACATAAAAGGTCTCAGATGCCCAAGCATTTAATGCATTATCAAGAGCATTCTCTCTGAGCAGTCTCTCAGAAGCACGTTAAAAACCATTGTTTCAGAATGACATACTGTCAATGAGAACATGTAGGCCAGCTGGGTTAGTCTCAACCTATCATTCTCAGGTGGATTTCTCTTTGGCATGGGCTGTGGAGACTTCACTGAACATGCCCCCCATGTCAGAGGGTGACTGCCATTAGCTAACAGCTATGTCTTGATTTCTTTTAAATTAGGATAAACTGGTTCAAGCCAGGTTCTAACTCATTTTTTAGACATTAAATATGTGCCTTTTCAGTGACCATATTATAGAAAAGAACATCAGCCTGCAATTCTTACATACATACCATAGCAAATTGAATTTATTTTTTAAAATTTTTTACTCATTTTAATGAGAAAAAACAGCAATGAAACAATTTTAAAACAGGTTACTAGGACAGTTACAATAATTAATACATTGCATATTGTTGTCTTTATAGTAGTTATTCAGAAGACAAGATGCAGACATGATATGTTGTCTAAACAATATTACTATAAACTTTTCTTCTCATTGAACTGATAGAAGGTCGTTGTATATCTATCCTAACTATTTTGTATATACATACGTATTTTTTCACTACAAAACGGTCCTTCATTTATATCCCCCTTTTTGTTTTGTTTTGTCAGAGATGGGTGTTTCATTGTTGTTAAAGAAGCTGTATTTGGAGAAGACTTTAAAGGACCTTATCATGCTTGATGCTAGTCCAATATTGTAGGTACTGAAATTCAACAAAATTACCCAATACAATCCAATAGTTCATAATAGTAGTGGGTTATCAGCAGAACTGGCAATTCTCTGAAGATATTGACTTGAGCCTTTTACAGTTCAGTATATTAATATGGCATTACTATTTATGCCTCATGGTTATTATACTTTCTGCTGGATGGTTAAGACAAGGTTAAAGCAAGACATATATAACTAAAGACGTAACTTCTGTGTCTGAAAAGGTCAGTCAAATCCCCTCAAGATTTACCCTGAAACCATGTACAGCACCTTGTAGATCTTTTGTCAGTTTCAGCCGTCTGGATGAGTCACAGCCATTGCTTGACCAATTTGCTCTCTCTGAAAGCCTGAGAGAATTTTTTCTCTCTAAGTGACTCTCCTTAGGCATACTATACATTGTCAGTCACTTTCCTCTGTGGCCCCATAATCTCCTTGATCAGAAATTTTGGGACAACACTAGTTACAAGATGTCACAGCACAGGTTCTCTTATATACTGAGTCCTCACTGACCTTGAAGGGCTAGGGCCAAAATATTGACTATGCTTATAGTCCCTCTTTTTCTCTAATCTTTGGTCCACAAACTTTAGTTGTTAAACATCCAGAAGAGAAGCTTATTGATATTATTAACAGAGGCAGTTGAGCTTAACAGCATTATCTGTCTGAATAGCAAAACCATTAGACATAATATGGAACTGGTATTTTCCAACAACCATGGATATTGCAAACTTTAAATCCTTATAGAATGTAAAAAAAAGAAAACAATCACACATTTTTACACAGAAATTTAGAAATCAAACCATATTCAACATCGGAGCAGGACAATACTATGACTTTTGTTTTCTTGTCTCCTGTTTTCTTTTATTGCCTTTTTTAAAAACAAACATTTACTTTAAAGAGAGTATAGCAATAATTGATATGACATTAGAAGTAGTGCTTATTTAGAAGACCAAAATGATAGGTTTTTCAAACATGGTTTTAGTATTACATGTTGCTTTCCTCACTTTAGTTGCGTAGTTTGCAGAGATCAGCATATATAGTTAGTCAGGGTGAGGATTCTACCCATTAACTGCTATTTTCAAAAACCTGATGGAAATAAATAGGACCATTGCCTTAACCATCTTCTTTATATAAACACATGGCTTTGCCCCTGCCAAATTTCCAAAGTTTGTTTCACTTACAAGTATATCCTCAAGTGGCATCCACTTATATATGAAGGTTTCAAGTTTACTTTTCTTTATAGCTGAATAATACTCCATTGCATAAAAACACCACATCTTTTTCATCTATTCCTCAGGTGACAGGCATTTTGGATACTTCCAAGATTTGGTTATCACAAATTGTGTTGCTATAAACATAAGCACGCATATATCACTATGATATGATGTTTTCAGTACTTATGGGAAAATTTCCAGAATGGAAATAGCTGGATTGAATGGGATTTCCAGTCCTAGTTTTTTGAGGAGTCTCCACACTAATTTTCATAATGGGTGCACTAGTCTATAGTCCCACCAGCAGTGAAGAAGGGTTCCTTCTTCCCCACAGCCTCTCCAACATTTGTTGTCGGTTGATTTCTTTATGATAGCCATTGTTTCTGGGGTAAGATGGTATCTCAGTGTTGTTTTAATTTGCATATCATGAATGGTTAGTGATGTAAAACATTTTTTCAAATATTTATTTGCTTTTTGTATTTCTTCCTCTGAGAAGGGTCTGTTCATCTCAGATGCCCATTTTCAGATGGGATCTTTAAATTTTGGGACTCCAGTGCTTTATAGTTTTTTATAAATTCTAGATATAAGACCTTTGTCTGAGTGCTTATTAGTTAAGATAATTTTCCAAATTTGTGGGTTGTTTTTTCATTCTGCTGGTAATTTCTTTTGAAGTGCAAAAACTTCTCAGCAAGAGGAATTCCCAGTTGTTCATTCTGTCAAGTATTTCCCATGCAGTTTGATTTTTATTCATGAACTGTTTGCCTACCCCTATGTCTTCGAGATTTCCACCTACTTCCTCTTCCAGGAGATTTAGTGTTTCTGTTTTAATGTTTTGATCTTTAATCCATTTTGACTTTAGTTTAGTGCATTGTGGTAGACCTGGCTGAAGTTTTACTTTTCAGCATACAGAGAGCAAGATTGTCCAGCACCATTTGTTACAGATGCTATCTTTCTTCCAGTAAGCATGTTTAGCCCTTTTTTCAAAGATAGAGTGAGTGTGCTTGTAGATGCATCTGCATCTTCTAATCTATTCCATTGATCCTCAGGTCTATTTTTTTGCCAATGCCATGCTGATTTTATCATAGTAGCTTTGTAAAATAATTTCAACTCAGGAATTGTAACGCTTCCTGCCTTGTCTTTGTTGTCCAGGATGGCCTTTGCTATTCTAGATTTTTTCTGGTTCCAAATAAATTTGAGGAATGATTTCTCAATGTCTGTGAGGTACGTTGTTGGTATTTTTGATAGGGATTGCATTAAATCTGTAGAACAATTTTGGGAGTATGACCATTTTCATAATGTTGATTCTTCCTATGCAGAAGCAGGGAATATCTTTCCATTTTCTCATATTCTCTCTGATCTCTTTTTTCAGAGTACTATAATTTTCATTGAATAGATCTTTGACTTCTTTAGTTAGATTAATTCCTAAACTATTGTACAAGGCATTGTTTCTCTAATTTCTCTCTCAGTGTGTTTGTTATCTGTGTTGAGGAATGCAATTGACTTTTGGGTATTGACCTTTGTATCCTGCTATGGTACTGAATTTGTGTATTAATTCTAGTGGCTTTTTGGTGGAGTTTTTTGGATCTTTCAACTAGAGTGTCATGTCATCTACAAATAATGATAGTTTTACTTCTTTGTTACCTATTCTTATTCCTTTCATTTCTTTCATTTTTGTAATGGCTCTAGCCAATGATTCCAGAACTATATTGGACAGGAGTGGTGATAGAGAACATCCTTGTCTTGTACCAGATCTCAGAGTAAAAGATTTCAGTTTTTCCCCATTTAGAATCATGTTAACCATTGGATTGTCATAGATGGCTTTGATGAGATTGAGGTAGAGGCCATCTACTCCCATTTTTTGTAGGAATTTGAACATGAATGAGTGTTGGACTTTTCCAGAAGCCTTTTCTGCATCAGTTGAGATGATCATGTGGTTTTTAGATTTGGCTCTATCAGACCCAGAGAGCAGGCCCGGCGAGTGAGTGAGATGACATGGGGCCAGGCGGGATCCTGAATAGACCCAGAGCGCAGGCCCGGCTCGTGAGTGAGATGACTGAGGGCCGTGGGATCCTGAACAGACCCAGAGCGCAGGCCCGGGAAGTGAGTGAGACAACCCAGGGCCCTCTGGATCCTGAACAGACCCAGAGCGCAGGCCCGGGGAGTGAGTGAGATGACCCGGGCCGTGGGATCCTGAATAGACCCAGAGCGCAAGCCTGGCAAGTGAGTGAGATGACTGGGGCTGCGGATCATTCCACCCAGAGTGCAGGCCCAGCAGGGAACCCTTCAGCAGAACTCCCTGTAAAGAGGCTAGAGGCAAGACCCATCCAGCTGATTCAGAAGCAGAACATCTTCCCAGAGAGACACAAAGGGTTCAACTCTAACACCTGCAGCAGAAAGAAGTGTAGCACACAACCAGAACCAAACAACACCCACCTGGAGGAATCTGAACTTCATAGATCCAGACCTGGTGCTAAGGTAATAACTCTATCTAAGCTCTACACCAAAGGTCAGAAGACAGTGGTATACAAAATGACAAAGAGAAGGAACAAAATGCAGTCTCAGGCCCCAAGTCCACCC
>NW_004524875.1:304733-326995 GCF_000260255.1 Octodon degus
GACTTAAAAAAAACAGAGATTTGTACCTATGATGTTTATTTATTATTTCTTGCCTATATCTTGTAATATGAGAAACTACTTTGGCAGTAACAATACACAATGTACTAACCATTGTTACTCTCCTAAAATCTTGTTTTGAGATTTTGTATCATTGTTTTTATTTTTTTCTTTAAAATAAAAATAACTGATGTCAAAAAAATAATAAAAAATAGATTTGGCTCTATTGGCATAATGTATTTCATTTATGGACTTGAGTATATTGAACCATCCTTGCATCCCTGGGATGAATTATACCTGGTCATGGTTTATAATCATATTAAAGATTTCCTGTATTGTATTTGCTAGGATTTTATTGAGGATTTTTGCACCTATGTTCATGAGGGAGATTCACTTATACTTTTCTTTTGCAGTTGCATCTTTGTCTGTTTTTAGTATCAGAGTAATACTTGCCTCCAGGAATGATTTTGGGAGAATTGATTCCTTTTCAATTTCATTGAAAAGTTTGAAGAGTATAGGGATTATATCTTCTGTAAATTTCTTGTAGAATTCAGCTGTGAATCCATCAGGTCCTCGAATTTTCTTTGTCAGTAAGTTTTTTACTTTATTGGGTTATTGAGATTTCTTATATCTTCTTCATTCAGTTTTGGTAATTTGTAGTTTTCTAGGAATCTGTTCATTTCTTCTGTGTCTTCTATTCTTTGAGAGTAAATATGTCAATTTTATTTAATCTTTCAAAGAAGCAGCCTTTTGATTTGTTAATTATTGTAGTATTTTCTTTGTCTCGATTGCATTAATTTTTCCTCTCATCTTTATAATTTCCTCCCATCTTTGGGCTTTGGGTTAGGCTTGCTCTTCTTTCTCTAGACTTTTGAGGTACAGCTTTAAATTATTTATTTGTTCCCATTCTGTTTTCCTAATGTGTGAGTTTGCAGCTACAAATTTCCCTCTAAGCACAGATGTCATGCATCCCATAAATCCTGATAAGTTATGCTTGAATTTTCATTGAATTGTAGATATTGTTTAAATTCTTGTTTAATTTCATCTTCAACCAATTGGTTTCAGGAGGGTGTTTTTTAATTTCCATGTATTTATGAGGCTTTTCTGCTTTTTTTGCCACATCCAGCTTCATTGCAATGGGCTGGGGAGATGGCTCAGTAGAATAAGTGCTTCCTTGGCAAGTGCAAGGGCCTGAGTTCAATCCCCGGTTCCACCAAAAAAAAAAAAAAAAAAAAAAAACCACAAATGCAATTGCCAGTTTCATTGCACTGTAGTCAGATAAGATGCATGGGATAATCTCTATTTTCTTGCATATACTTAAGCATGACCTATGGACTAGTATGTGGTCTATTTTAGAAATGTCCCATATGCAGCTGAAAGGAATGTATATTCACATGTGTTTGGGTGGAATACTCTGTATATGTTCACTAAGTCCACTTGTTCTACATTCTGGTTCAGTGCTGCTACTTCTTTGCTAATTTGTTGTCTGCTTAACCTATCTTTTTAGGATAAGGAGGTGTTAAGGTCTTCTGTTAAAATTGTGGTATTGGATATTAGATTTTTCATCTCCATAAAGATTTGTCTTATGTAGTTGAGTGCTCCCATGTTTGGTGTGTACACATTTATGACTATTACCTCTTCCATTTGTATTTTTCCCCTAACCAGTATTTAGTGCCCTTCTTTATTTCACTTGGTCATTCTTGGTTTGAGGTTGAGACTATCTGAGAATAGGATTGCTACCCCTGCTTTTTTTTTCTGAGGTGCTGGGGCATGTAGTATTGTTTTCTATCCTTTGATACTTAGCCACTGAATTTGTTTTATGACTTAAGTGCATTTCTTCTATACAGCATGCTGTTGGATGGTGCTTCCTAATCCACTGTGCCGGTTTATTTCTTTTAACTGGTGAATTGAGTACATTTACATTGATGGTTATAGTTGAGATGTATTGACTTATGATTGACATGTTATTTACCTGCTCTTGTTTACCCCTTTTTCTCCTGTGTTTAATTTTTTCCCTATTTTTTGGGTTCTTTCCATTATCATTCATGGATTTGTGGGCATTTTTGTCTCTCTGTAGAATATGTTTTAGTAGTCTGTATGGGGTTGGCTTTGTCATCATGAAATTCTTTAGTTGTTCTTTGTCATGGAAGTATTTCACTTCTCCATTGAAGTTGAAAGAGAGTTTTTCAGGTTATAGCAGTCTGGGCTGCAATGTTTTCTTGGAGAACTTGAATTACTGTGCTCCATGCTCTTCTTGACTTCATGATTTGTGAAGAGAAATCTGCTGTTATCCTGGTGGGATTTCCTTTAAATGTGATGTTCGTCTTTTCTCTAGTGGCTTTTATATATTGTTTTTGTGCTGGGTTTCTGGGATCTTGATTATTATATGTCTGGGTGTGGCTTTAACTGGGTTGATATTATTTGGTGTTCATATGCTTCAGATTGTTTCCCCATATTTGGAAAGTTTTCTGCTATTACTTCTGTGCATATTCTTTTTATATCATTTGTATTGACTCCTTTCTCATTGATGCCTGTTATACTTACATTGTTCTTCTTTGCATCATCTTGCAGATGTTGAAGTATTTTTTTCCTGCATCCTAATTGTTTTTAAGAAATCTTTTCTTCCCTTTTCACTAGCTGCAATGGTGTCTTCAAGGTCTGAAACTCTGTCTTCACTGTCATTTGAAAGGTTTTGGCAGTTTGTGATTGAGGTTTTAATTTCCTGTATATCTCTTTGAATCTGCTTCATGCAATCTATTTCTTTCCTATATTGCTCATTCAAGGATTCCATCATTTTTCTATTCTCTATTTTTATCAGTGTCTTATTTAGAACCATTTAGTAATTCTTTTGTTATAGTTATCCTTTCTTGTTTTTACTTCAGAGACTATTTGTGATCTGATTTCCTCTATACTTTTCTGCAGTTGTTTCTTTACTACAGATGCTATTATTTCAGAGATTTGAGGTGTGTGATTTCCAATTTCTTCTATGCTGTTGTCTCCTGCATTTGTTCTTAGTGGGCTCAGGGCCTGCAAGTGCATTTTGTTCCTTCTCTATGTCATTTTGTATAGCACTGTCCTCTGATCTTTGGCGTAGAGCTTTGGTGCAGTTATTACCTTAGCACCTATTGAAATTCTTACCCAAAAAAGATTATGTGGTTAAGGCAGTTACAGTTTTGTATTTACAGAACTACAATTAGGAACACTAGTAATGGCTAGTAATATTTATCAGTTGAGAAATTTTTGTAACTAATGGGTTTGTATTTTAGACCATAAGAGAAAACATTACATCTGGGAATTTGGGAACTAGTATTTAAATTAGTTCCCCTAAGTTCTGTCTGATCACTTCTCCTTGATGTACATAGGGGTCTTCCAGGCAGACTGGTTCACCCAAGTTCCCTTATGACCCCTTTCTTAATCAACAAAGAAAGAGAGAGAATGCTCTTATAGATCTGGATCTAGCAGTTTCTCAGCTTACCGGGTCTGGATTTACCACATTTGAACTCATCCAAACATGCCTGGCTTGGGTCTGGCTGCTGTGCTCAGCTTCTTCCTGCTGCAGCCCATGGAAGTGAACCTGCTGTGCCCCTCACACAAGATGTTTAGCTCCTAGATTAGCTGGGTGGGTCTGGACCCTAGCCTCTCTGCAGGGAGTTCTGCTGCAGGATTCCACACAGGCCTGTCTGATGGAGGAGGTTCCCACGACTGTGCAGATGATCCCACACACACACTGGGCCTGGCTCTGACTGGAAAGAGATCTGGAGAGCGGAGCAGACAGAAGGTCCCACAAGGCCTGGGCTCTGGCTGGAAAGACCATAGTAAGTAAATTTTCAACAGAGAGATGAAATAGATTGATTTTGTTTGAAAAATATATATTGAGGTGATATTAAAGTCTTTGAGCTTAGATATTATTTAGTGTTAGGTAAATTATTCTATTCAGTTCTAACAAATTATTTTATTATCTAGATCTTGTAAATTAATATACAAAAATCACTTTATCCATTGAAATAAGTAAAATTCAATTTTTATTATTAGCTTAATTTAGTGATGTACAGTTCTGTCTTCTGTAAACTAGTTCCCAAATCAGAAGCAGACCTATATTTTCTTTCCACTGCACTTGCTCTTTCCTGCCTCCTGCTTCTACTGGAATGTTGTTGTTATCCTCCATGATCAGCCAGCAGCTGTGCTTTCTCACCGAACTTCTTAGCAGCTGTGAGACGCTACTGTCCTAAGTAGCCGCATTTGCGGGTGACTGCTGAGATGTGAGTGCTGTGATAGTGTAATTACTTCACAGGCTCCAGCCAGCCTTCAGTCAACATTTACTAGAAACTACCGTCTGTGAAGTACTAAAACCACCACATTCATGAAACTTAGGTCTAGCGGAGGAGACAGAAGCAATATGTGAAGCTACTTTAACCACTTGCCAGCAGGAATGAATTCGTGCCACATAAACTCAATATACAAGTCTGAGTTGTGACCAAATGCAACATGAGAGACTTCAAAGAAGAGGACTGAGACTCCCATTGGAACCTAGAGAAGGGAAGTGGAGGTAGACCAGGGAGCCTGGCAGCTAGGCAGTCTTGTGAAGATGCTACAGGAAATGTCAAAAATGAAACTGACAAGCAATCGTCAAGCACACCCACTTCAGGGCAGTCTTTTGCTGTATCTCGCTGGACATCGGTAGACTGAGGGAGAAAAAAAAGCCCAACAAGTCACTTTTTGGATAGGAAACTGGCTCGGGGATAAGCAGAAATATTATCATATTACATAAAGAAAGTAATCTTCTGAACAAGTTATCTTGAGTAAACTATTCATATGCAAAAGAAAGAAGCTGTACTGTTACTTTATGCTTTGTACAAAAATTAACATGGGTTGAAGACCTACAAAATTATAAAATCCATTAAGTTATTAATAGCTCTCAAATAAAAGCACAGAGAAAATCTCAGTGGCATCATATTCTGCAAGAGCTTCTCAGGTGTGATAGCAAAAGAGCACACAGAAAAGGCAGAGCAGGTAGAGCAGGCCTCATCAGAGTTCTTTTTTTTACATTTTGTATCATACAATGTTATCAAAAGAGTGAAAAAGCAGCCTACAGGATGGGAAAAGGCAGTTTTAAATTATGTACTTTGTAATGCTACCATATGTACCGAGTTTGTGGTTCTGTTACAAGGTTAACATCCCAATTATGTGAACTCCTGCAATTCAACAACAAAACCTAAAAACCTGATGTAAAAATGAGCATAGAGCTTGTTTCAAAAAAGAGAAAGTTACACAAATGGTCAGTCTCTACACGTGAAATAATACTCAACATCAATAATCACTCGGGAACTGAAAAATACAGGAAGACCCTGCTCCATACGCATCAGGACAGCTGCGGCACACACTGTGGGCAAGGGTGTGAAACACTGGCGCCGCCGTGCGCTGCTGGTGGAAAGAAAGCGGTGCAGGCACTGTGGAAGGCAGGACTGGAGCACTCGAAAAAGTAAGAACACAATTTCCACATAATCCAGCAACTGTACTTTTGGTTACGTAGCCAAAGATTTCAGAGCAGGAGCTTACGTAGATGCTTGTGTACACATATTCATGGCGGCGTTATTCCTGCGAACCAAATGGGAGAGCAAAGCCAAGTTTTCATCAACTGATGACAAAATGTTATACTCATAGAATGGAATGTTATTTATCCTTAGAAAGGATGGAAATTGGGACATGCGATGCAGCATATAACTATGAAAATCTTACGTGAGGTGGAAAAGGCCAGCTGTGAAAGTCAAGTGGTCCGTAACTCTACCTGTGGAAGTAGGAGGGCAGAATGCCAAGAGTAGAGGTAGGGGAAAGTCAAGAACTGCTTCCTGCTTTGCAGGAAGTTTCAGCTCAGAAAGGTAAAAGCAGCCAATGGAAGTAAATGGTAGGGATGGCTGCACAGCGCCGTAAATGTACAAAACCCATTCAACTGCTGCATAGTTAACGACGGTAAAGGTTAATTTTATGTGCTTTTTACAGCATTAGAAAAGCACACTCAGAGGGGTGTGATGTTGTAGTCTTGAAATCTGCCTTATTTTGGAGACTGTGTGTGGCAAGTCCAAGTAACACCCTGTCTGTCTCAAAATTTAACAGGAGAAGAAGCGCTGTTGCTCTGTGGTAGGGCACTTGCCTAACATACATGAAGTCCTACGTTCGGCTCTAAACACCACTAAATGATAGAAGACGTAGACACATAGATAGAACACAGATAGATACATAGATACACAGACACAGAAGAATCAAAATAAGAAACGACTTTATAAGACAAAAGTGAAAAAGCTCAGGATTGCTTTATTTGATAATGACAGTGACTCTTAGAGCTCAGTATCTCGGAGTGATGCCCTGGTTTGAGGGCAGCGTGTTTGTGTGTAAGTCTAAGCCCGCTAGGAGGCAAAGTAGGAGGACTGAAAATTCAAGCCCAATCCAGGCAGCCCAGTGAGTTAGTGAGATCCTGTCTCAAAACAAAGAAGGTTACAAAGTGTTGGAGATATAGCTGAGTGCAAAATCCTGGGTTCAATTCTCAGCAACACTGGAGAGAGAGAGAGAGAGAGAGAGAGAGAGAGAGAGAGAGAGAGAGAGAGAGAGACTGAGAATTGTTTTGCCATCAAATAAATATATTTTAAGGAGGAATTTCATTAGAAATTACAAATGGAAAAGTCAAACAAATTTTGAAAAAGAAATCTAGAGCAGAACAAATTGTTTAGAAAACATAAAACCTTCACTTGTCATGGGCGCACAGGCTTAGCAAGCTGGGGCTCTGTCACCCCACTTCCCAGGGGTCAGGAGAGCCTGGCGCAGGTCTCTTCAAGGCGGTGTTCTAGAGGGAGCAGAAGACAAAAAAAAAAAAAAAAAAACAAAGCAGAAGACAGAAGAAATCTGGATTTAAATTAGAACAAGCACAATAAGGAGACTGAACAAAACACAGAGAAAATGATAACTTAAGGACCAAACACTTCTCAGGAACTTCTGAAAAGAGCACTTGGCTCTACTTTAGGAACAAGTTTGATTGTACGCTAATGTGGGTGACAGCATCGCGTGGGATTAGAGCACCTGCACCTCCCTCAGTGGCAACTCACGATATATCCTAAAGAGAAAGGGAGGGACCCATGTCCCAGTGCAGACACGGGAGAGCCTGTACAGGCCAGGCTGGGCCGCAGGCCGAGCCGTCAGTCCACGAGCTGGGGCGCATTGCTCAGTCTTTCTCTGTCTCTTCCTTTTGCATTTCTTAATACAAATCCCCGACTAGAATTATTTCTGACCTTTTTTTTTTTTTTTGGCCATTTTGGGGTTTTATGTGGTTCCAAACCATTTTGACAGGAGACGGGAAGCACATCAATACAAAATAAAGTTTCCAGACCAAAATCTGGTGCAGGTGATGCTTAGATTGAAATTAAGAGTATGTTATGTTCACGGAGTACAGACGATTAACGCCCTTGCTTTGTAAACGGGGAAGTGAAGAGTAGAGTTCTGCTTGACCAGTAAGAGTGCTCGCGTTATTACCACCAGTGCGACCAGAGAGAAGCACAATCTAAAGAAAGCTTCCGGGCGCACAGGCTTAGCAAGCTAGGGCTCTGTCACCCCACGTCCCAGGGGTCAGGAGAGCCTCGCTAGGTCTCGTCAAGGCGGTGTTCTAGAGGCAGCAGGGGTCTGTGGGGGCAGCGGCTGGGGAGGCAACTGAGCTGCCCCCGACTGAGACGCGGTGACGAGGTGGAGGGGCTCCACAGCCGGCCGTGATCCCTAGCAACACCCTGCCTCCACCTACCTCTGGAAGGTCACACTCGGAGCTCTGGGGCCTCCAGAGAGCAGAGGAGGACACTGGCTTGGAGGAAGTGTGGGATGTGGCTCCGTGGAGAAGGGAACCCAAAGGGCAACGCAGTTAGAAAGCGCCGGCAGAAAAAAAGCAAATGAACCCTGTAGGAAAGCAGGGGAACGTGGAAGCCCCAGCAAGTCCTCTCATAACAGTAAAAAGGTGAGAGGGAGCCTCTACTCGCCATTTCACAAGTTTTGAATTTAGAAATTTCTAGACATCGCATATTCTTAAAAGTGCATGAAAATGATTTGCAGGGAAGCGAACTAGCTGATACCGGAGGGTGCTTCCTGCTCGGTCTTCGTGTGTGTGTGTGGGGGGGGGGGAGTCTTGCTTCAGAGATACCTTGAACATCATTTAGTAATTCAATGTATTCACGTTCTATTAATCGCCACGCGTTCTGCTAAGCATTTGGAAGTAGGGACTTCACACGTCCGTGGGGCACACAGGCGCGCAGGCCTCACCGCTGGGCACCGACAGCGCTGTGGACAGCGTGCAGCGCTGAGGCCGCCCTGCCCTCCGCCGGAGCCGAGTGCAGCCTTCTCCGGGAGCCGCCTGTGTCATCAGCCAGCAGCCAGCAGCCAGCAGCCTAGAGGTCTGGTTAACTAGGAAAGCGGTAGAAACAGAGCAAGCTGGAAAATTCTAGACTAGAAGAGCAGGGTGAATAACAGCACAAATGCGAGGCCCCGCAAACGATCCGGTATCCCTGAATCGGAGCTTCACGCACATGGCTACGGTGAATTAAAGGGAAAAAAAAAAAAGGTTTTACTTTGAGTTGACATCAAAACTGAAGCAAGAAAGCTGAGCAAAGACACCGGCTGGGGCAGAAGTTTGTGTGCAAGATGACAAATGGCGGTAGTGACGTCGGAAAAAGAGAATGTCAGAAAAACAACCGTGAATGTTTAAATTTTTACAAAATATTGTAGTACAGGATACACGGCAGTTAATCTCCAACAGACTTCCCTGTCACTGCAAACAGCTGTCCCACTGTTCTTGTCACTTTCCAAAGTGGCTCTGGAGTCCTCTTTCCTGTACGCCTCTTGTTGTGCTGTTACAGCTGCCTCCATGTTCTGAATCGTTAAAAGTGTTTCGTTTCTGTGGTCATTTCAAAAGCACCTGCCTGACCGGAGGTAGCATCACGCTGGCAGACAGAGCCATTGCCCAGCCCCTGGGCCGCTCTTCTGTGCCTCTCATTCCACGAATGCTCTACTAAGCCTTCTCAGTGTTCAGAGCTCGCCTTCATGTTCCTGGATACAAACTCAGCTCCCACCATTCAATCAGGTTCAAACACCGCAGTCAACATCATCTTGTAGGAGGAGCACAAGAGCTGGGAGACCTCCCCCGAGCACTTTGAACATTGGTCGGAGGGTTCTAGCCATAAGGCAAGTTTCGTCTCTTAAGAAGTTGGCATCTGAGGCCGGGGAGTTGGCTCAGTAGAATAAACGCTTCTTTGGCAAGCGCAAGGGTCTGAGTTCAATCCCTGGTTCCTCCAAAAAAAAAAAAAAAAAAAAGAAAAAGAAAAGAAAAAGAAAGAAAGAAAAAATAAAGAAGTTGGCGTCTGCAATGGCGCAACTCTGCAGACTCCTCTCTCAACTACCTTGTAGCCCTCTGATTTCATAGAGTCATTTGAGACATCACACACTGTTGCTAGGGCTCAACACCCAACTGCTTACACTGAGGGTCTCCGCCTTGCACTGGGCGGCACAACCACCCACCTTGCTGGCTAAACACCCCTGCAAGTGGGGAGTACAATAAGAGGATCTGGGAATTCGTTGAGAAGAGGGTATAAAGATAATAATTCAAAGAGGCTCCCAAGTGTCACAAATTGGTGACTGAATATAAATGGGTGAATCTGAATAAAACTGAATTTGAAGCCTGTTGGGAAAACATGGTCAATTGGGAAGAGAAAAAGAAACTGTCATTAATTTATTTCTTCAGTGTAAAGGTATGTGTTTGCTTCAGCAATTACCTAATAGGTAAAGAGAAAACAGGTTTGAAAAGGATGTTTGAGAGCAGAGTTTGCCGGGCTTCCAGATTGCAAAATGTTCCACCCAAATACACTGCCATCTGGTTAGCTTCCTTCTCCGCATCAAGGAGCTAGTGCTCGCCTTCTGGCCCCTGAGACAGAGCAGAATAACAAAGCTGCTCTCCCGAATACGCTGGAAACTTCTTGGAATAAAAGCTACGTGGTGAGCAGCAGATTGAAGAGGAGAATCTGCCTCCCGGTGGGGCTGCAGAGTCCTGTGCAGCCTTCCACGTCACCGGCCACTCGTGGCTGCCAGTGGCAGTGCACTAACACGCGGTCTGTCTGCTGCACTAGACCTCCTCTCACACTGACCAGCAAATGCGACGTTTTCTTCTACTTTACCGATGCCTGCCGCCAGCTACCGAGACGTGATCACACCCCTCTTCATAGCCTTACTAGAAAGCTAAGGTCTTCAGAGGTCTGCACCAGGCTTCACCCAATGCTCAGACTGCCCCAGAAGGGCAAGGTCCGCGGCACAGCACCGGGGGCGGGCGAGAGCTGGCACTGCGCCGGTCAGCCTCTCCCGTCCACAGGCTGCCCGGGGAAATCGGGCACTTTCCATCTTTCGCACTTTGAGAATTTGAAACTAAACAGTGCTCATAAGAAAGTGCATTAGGATTCTTTGTGTTATCAAGTCAACAACTTTTGACATTGCCAGTCATGCAGATAACCCACTACTATTATTGGCAACTGGACTATATCAGAATATTTTGCTGAATTCATGCACCTACAATATTTAAATGACAGTGGAATACCCATCTCTGACAAAACTAACCAAAAAAAGGGGGATACAAATGAATGACCATTTTGTATCTGTATACTGAAAATACTTACAATAGATATACAGCTGTTTCTCTTAATTCAATGAATAGAGAGCTTTGTTCTAATAGTGTCTGTGGACAGGATATCATGTCTGCATCTTGTACAATGAATAACCACTAAGACAACAATATGCAATGTATTAATTATTGAAAGTGTGCTAGTAATCGGTTTTGAAACGGTCTCATTGCTATTTGTTTCTCAATAAAATTATTTTTTAAAAAATGAATGGATTACAATAAAAGATACACTGTCATGAATCCTTCTCAAAAAATGATTTATCATTTATTAATTTAATTGGCTTGTTATGTCAATATTCATGTAATCCAATAGCAATTGTTTTTCTCTTTCTTTTCAGTGTCTTAACCTACTGTTTCTTTTTCTTACTTTATTTTGTTCACAAGAACTTCCAGAAAAATGTTGAACGGTATGCACCTCCATCTCATTTCTGAATTTTTGATGCTACACCTTTCAATCTTTGTTACTGAAAATTTTGTTAAGCTGGGGTTTGTTTGTAGCTTTTGAAGCTCTGTATATTAAAAATTATCAATAAATATCAAATTTAATTTTAAAAAGAGTAGCTAGTCTTGCCATAACACCTAGGGTTGTATAACATTGAGATGATTCTATCACAGCTAAAATTAATTTTTGTTTTTCCAATGTATTTGGTACAGGGTCTCACTCCACAGCTCAGATTCAGAGTGATCCTCTTGTTTTCAGTCTCCCCAGCACTGGGATTATAGTCATGTGCCACTGAATCCAGACTCTGTGGCCAGCTCAGCATGCTGTATGGTACCGGGGATTGAACCCTGGCCTTGTGCTTGCCTAAGCATGTGCTTAGTCTGCTGAGCTGTCTCACCAGCCCTAACACAGCTAAAATTAAAAGATTACATCATTTTCTACTATGCTGATGAATTGTTTGCTTTCTTACTAAATCATAAGTACATATATAGTGAAATTATGTGCACACACACACACATTTTGTCATAAAACATTTATTTACTGCAATGTATCAATAAGTATCATTGATTTAATGTAATTAAATTTTGTTTTTATCAAAATCTTAAATGTTTTATGAAAGGATAACTAAAAGCTTATTCTTCATAAGTAAGGTTTCATACACACTCCTTTTACCCTTTTCTTTTGACTTTTTATTTGTCCCTAAAATATTAGGAGCATGAGTTAAACTTGCAAAACAGAAGATTGCTTTAATTCAAATGCAAAGAGCAAACACAATATAGAAAATAGGTTATAGGGCTTTCTCGTCTAGGCCTTTAGAAAACGACATGTTTTAATATCTAAAGTTAGGAAAGGAGGTTATGGCTGAAATGCGGGTAGTCCTGACCACGTACTTCAGCGTAGAGCAGGTCTTGGACCCCGAGCAGCTACCTGCTGGTGACACCAGCACCGTCCCATTCACTTACTAGGAGAAAAAGAGCAACATTTCAGCCACCCTGAGTGTATTCAGCTCCAGAAAGTGTAGTGAACTTCAGTTCATGCTGAAGCCTGTTCACGGCAGGAAGAATCCAGATTTCTGCCACCGTGCAAGGAGCGCTGGGGAAGCCCGGTGACATTAATAAGATCCAGATCCCCGGGGGCCAGGCATCTTCTGTACCCACTGCCCCCTGGGGGGTCTGTTAAGGCTTTGCATCTCCTCTCAGTGGATTCCACTCCTCCCCCATCTCAAGCTGCGACAGGGGAAGGGGAGAGGAAAAATAAGAGTAGAAGCCACGAGAAATTACTGTTCTAATTTAGCATTAGCAGGAATTTGTAAACCACCACTAAGCAGATAAAGCTAAGAGCTACTAACTACAAACAACCAAACAATAACCTCTGTGACTGTTTAATGGAGACCTAGGTTAGAAACACAGAAGCCAGGAGAGTTTACTGGAAGCCAGGGAACAGTCACGTCTTCACAGAGAAAACTCCTAGGGCTTGCTCACTAAATAAGCATTCAGGACAAAAATAAAAGTATACTAGAAATTGGATGCAACAAAGCCCTTGGGAAAATTGCTAAAATATATTGACACTGAATTATTAACCTGAAATAACAAATTAATATAAGGAAATAAAGAATCAAAACTCTGAAAACCACTTTATCTACTTTAGCACAATTGACACAACATAGGTACAAGCTTCAATAGACCTAAGAAGCACATTACCACAGTTCTTATTTCAAAATATATTTTATTGTTTAGAACTACATGAGTCACCAAATACTCCTTCTTGTGACATTAGATTTCATATTGTAAAATCAATATATAGTGGCCTGTTTTTCATATTTATTTGCTTCCAAATGCATTCACACAGCAAACTGAAGTGCACTTGGCAAAGGCCTACCAGTACATTCCACAAAAATTTACACACAATTTTATACTTCAGTAGTTGTAAATTTTGTTTGCTAACACTAAAAATGCAATGTGGCCAAAATATTCTGAAATGGTTTTTCTACTACCTAATGCCAAGGTTTCCTCTTATTTAACTTTTTGGTTCCCAAAGGTTTATTTGGGAAATACTGTAGCATCACTCATCTTGATAATAATCAAAATCAGAAAATCAGAGCTAAGAAAATGAATTGTCCAGTCCATTGAGCCAGCAGTTCATAGAATGAAATTCAACAAAGTAGTCACCAGCCATGTTATTAAAAATTAAATCTAGGAGGAGCCAGGGAGATGGCTCCGTAGAATAAGCACTTTCCTGAGTTCAATCCCTGGTTCCGCAAAAAAAGAAAAAAAAATTAAATCTAAGGGCTGGGCAGATAGCTCAGCTGTCTGAGTGCCTGCCTGGCAAGCGCATGGACCCAGGTTTGATCCCTGCTGCATCAGCCCCAGAACCCTGGGCACTCTGTGCTGGCCACCGAAAACAGGCACAGTGCTGCATGGCTGTAATCCAAGTGCTGGGGAGGCTGAGACAGGAGGATCACCTTGAGTCTGAGCTGCATGGAGAGACCCTGTACCAAATAAATAAATAAAATATTTTAAAAATTAACTATATGACAATAAATAAAAATCTAGAATTTGGTCCCCAAACTAATTATATTTAAAGTACTGAAATGAAACCACCTGTGGCTTGTGGCTTACAGCTACTGCTTTCTGATGTGAAAACAAAGCAAGTTCTGTTGGACAATCCTGTATTAAATCAAAACAGTTCTGAGGACTATATTTGTAGAAAAGCATAATTTTTGTCATTATTTCTGATTTTTTCCTAAAATATCATACACCTAAAGAAACATATCTGTCTTTCTTTATCTCATTTTATTTCTTTTTAGGTAGCAGGAATTCGACTCCACACCTTGTACCTGCTAAGAAGGTATCGCACCACTGAACTCCGTCCCTGGCCCATCAAGGAGTATATTTTCATAGCAAAATTTTAAACTTGTAGCTTCTCCATAATGTAAAATAACACACCAATAAGCTTTAAAACAATACTGAATTTCAAGGTTGCAACAGAAATTAAAAATCTTTTAGCCAGATTTTTCTAAAATATAAATTTTTCCCAAAGGCTTTAATTAATTAACTAATTAATTTAGTCTTTTTAACATAGGGTCTGGCTATGCAGTTCACTGGCCTTAAACTCACTTTGTAGTCCAGCCTGGTCTCAAACTTGCAATGGTCCTCCTGCCTTCCTCAGCCTCCCAAGTGCTGGGATTATAGGCAAGTGCAACCGTGACTGACTTCTAAAACATAATTTAAAAAATCAAATTAGACTGGAATAGACCTAACTATGCCAAAGTATAAAGTAGAAGTCATTGTTTATTAATCATAAATTGGTATTATGAAAAACTTAAATATTCACCAAATCACTGGTTTGAGAATTTAACATTTAAAAATCAGAACTAAATTGGAATATTCCCATCTATCTACTGCCAAAGTGAGCACAAGGGTTACTTCAAAATACTAATTGTCACAATGTATTTTGATATACGAGCAATGAAAGATAAGCTAATCAATTGCTAAAAATTAAGAGCTTTAAGTATTACAGACAATAATATCAGCAGGACTTTATCTGCTGACCCCCCAGAGTCTCCTAAATGCTGTCAGTGCTTTCAACTTTTATTTGTCAAAGGCTATTGAATCTGACTTCCCTCTTAAGACAGATTTGTAAAAAATGTGCATATAATGGCTATCCAGACAGCTCAGCGGAGTAAAACACCTGCTCAGGCAGGCGTAGGGACCAGGGTTCGAGTCCCCGGTGCGCTGTGAGGTGCCGGCCCTGCCCCCAGGGAGCGCTGAGATGCGACTGAGACTGGGCATGACGGTGCACGCCTGTAATCCCAGCGCTTGAGAGGCTGAAAACAGGAGGATCGCTATGATTATATATGACATAGATATAGATAGATAGATAGATAGATAGATAGATAGATAGATAGATAGATATAGATATTCTGCATCTACGCAGACATATCATGAGAGTTTTCACAAGCACTGTGGGAAGGAAGCTCTCACGCTCTGAACATGCGCAGAAGCATTTCTAGCAAAGCCCGGCCTAAGTGGGAGAAGCGTGAAGCTGACACTGCGAACTAGCGCTTTCGTGCCATGTAGTGGAAGCGACCACGTCGCTCGGGGCTTCAGGTGTCAGGCTCGGATGAGCTAGGGTGGGTGCCCGTAGCGGGACACCTGTCTGTCTAGTTTATTAGTTTTGCTGCTTAAGAGTCTGCACGTATTTTCATGACTTTTCTTCCTTTGGAAAATGTTCCATTTGTTGTGCTACGCAGGAAAGAGTGCATTAAATAGCTACTTAACTCGTAGAATTATCTAATTCCTTCTTGGCTTAATGCATTTTAAATGTATTTCTTTAAGGAAATTAAAAGATCTAACCATGCAGGCTTCCATCCATTTTTTAGAAGCTCTCGGTAATTAAGCATTTTATTAGAAATGTGTATTTTTCTCTTTATGCTTTTTCTGTATTCTTTAGGTTTTTTTTTTTTTTTTTTTTTTTGGTGGAACTGGGGATTGAACTGAGGCCATTGCACTCACCAGAGAAACACTTATTCCACTGAGCCATCTCCCCAGCCCCAATTAAGCATTTTATAAACACTGAACTGATTAAATATAATATCCGTTTTAGAATGTCTTGCAATGCACCTACATGTGTGCGATGCATTATAACATGTACACTGTATATAACACATAAAACTTTCTAATACATTTTGAACTTATCAATTAATTGATGGCAAGCCAAATGATGAATTTTGATAACGTGAAACAAACACCCATTTTTCCTACGTCCGAATGCACGGGCAGCCTCGCAGATTCCCGGCCTCTGGCTCGAAAGTCTGGCGAGCAGGCCCCGGCTGGCCCGTCTGCTCACGCCCAGGGCTGCGCGGAGCAGAGCTGGCGGGCCAGCCGGAGGACCGCCGCGGGCCGGCTGCGCCCCTCCTTGAGAATTTATTCTCACAGCTTAGAAAGCATCCAACGGTGTGCACGGTGCTCAATCTAAGCACATTCGACAGCAACATTTTATTGATTAAAATTGCTGCCAAACGTAGTGAAGACATATATAGGGTTATCTTTCAGAAGGCTGACGAAGTTGCAGTTCGCGTCAGGAGTTCTCACGCGGGCAGACCAGCAGTCACTAGTGAGCACGGGAGAGCAAGCGGGGTGGTGGCCAGGGGAAAGCGCGCTTGTCGCAGCGTCCCTTGTCCCTGGTGAAACTGCTGACACGACTCCCATCTGTCCCGTGAGACACAGAAACTGCCCTCACCCTCAGACCATGTCTTCATCGCTCCGGTGAAAATGGTGGGGGCCGGGGAGATGGCCCACTGGAATAAGCGCTTCCCTGCAAGTGCAAGGGACTAAGTTCAATGCCTGGTTCCAAAAAAAAAAAAAAAAAAAAAAAAAAAAAAAATCCAATAAAAATGGTTAAGCTTTTCACTTAGATAATTAGCTTGAGTTCTGGGTGTAGAAAGGAAAAAAGTTAAAAAAAGAAAAAAAGTCCGGGGAGATGGCTCAGTAGAATAAGTGCTTGCCTGGCAAGCACTAGCATCTGAGTTCAATCCCTGGTTCAGCAAAAAGAAAAAAAAAGGAAAAAAGTTGGGTTCAACATTGTAAGACACTCACAGTTTTATACGTGAGGTCATTCCCAAGGTTTTCATTACCACACGGAGTGGTGGAAAACACTTCAACCTCAGGCAAACACCACCCTGGGCTGGAGGTATGAAAGAGGAATAAAGCATTTTCGCCACTTGGACACTAATCAGCCATGAGAAGGCCAGAGGCAAAGCAAAACTGGGCAGATTTGCCTCTGAGATACGCTCTTCTAAATACTAAAAAAATCCAAGGTTGACGATCGATGTATCACATCTTATTGGAACTGCACTACGCTGCGCCAAAGCAGCTTGGCAAGTGCCTGTCCTCTGGCGTCCCTGGGGGACATGACAACCTCAAATGTCTACCTGTATAGTTGAATGCCTGATGCGTTTATTTTATCATAAACAACATGCTAAAATGCTGCAGTTCTATTGTTTTTAAATGTCAAGAGCTGCAACCCTGAATACAATATGCAATCCAGACGGTGAATTCTCAAGGCCTAGGACTCAAGGAAAACTGCTTTAAAGAGTCGTTCGGTTTTGTAGTCATGCAGCTTTCTAGCCTTCTTTTGCCTTTCGGTACTAGTGAGGATGTAAACACAACAAAAGCAGTTAGTACAGCTGAGAAATAAAATGTGTTACAGGACCACTGCCATTTAGAAAAAAGAAGCAAGTCTTTATTCCTACTGAAATGGCCTGGGCCACTTAAGTTCTTGTGCTGCACTCATTAATAATGAGAGGAGCACACTAGAGTCACTCGGTTTCTCTTAACTTCCTGTAGCGTACGAGCTCGTGCACACACGTATCATTTACGCACAGTGCACATCTGCCACATCCAAACTGCAGAATGAGAAACAAGCGGCGAACTAATTTCCCAAGCCTGTTTATGTGTCATGTGCAACTGATAAAACAACTGGCTACACTATAGATAAATATCAAGAAAGCAAATGAAATTTCCTAATGAAGACTGCAGACATCTAACTACTCCAAATCATATTGTAATCAAATAAACCCAGACCTTACTATTAAAGACAAGCACTTCAATTGCAGAACTTTAAATAAGTTAATTGCATATGGAAAATGTGGCTTGAAAATATAAACACAATTTGTTTTGGTCTTTTTGGTCAGCCTCCTTAGAAGGATAAAAAGTCTTGCAGGTATCTGAGATTAGATACTGTACTAATTTGCAGCTTCGAGTCATAATATCTCATTAAGTATTCTTAGTCGTTGCTACACAATAAATAACACTGTTTTCCTCCTAGCTGTTTATGCTTTTTATTTTTTAAGTTTCACTAGCATTAGTCAAAAATGGCTGCTTAGAAGTCCCCAGAATGTTCCCAGGCCAGCAGCTCTTCCACACAATACCCACCCCAAGAGGTCAGGGATTATATGCTCCATCTATTTGTTCTAGACTCCTAAATTAAACCAGCTGTCTTCCAGCAGTGACAAACATCATCAATTAACTTTTCTTGACCCGGCTTTAATATTAACACAACGCACATGAGATCACAGTTATTAGCACTACAGAAACAACGGAGACAAGCCGGGCAGTAATGTGCCCTAATGTGAAAGATGCGCTGTTGTTTTGGTCTATGGATTATCTGGGTTTCCATAAAACACAATTCCATGTGGGTAACCATTGCAGTGTGACTCCTTTGCTTGCTTGTTTGCTTGCTTGCTTCCTTGCTTGATTGATTGACTGATTTGCTTGGAGGTGTCCTTATTTGGTTACGGAGTCACCCGTGGAAACATTAGTCTCAAGCTGGAAGCAAGCCTTTCTTTAGTTGGTGAAACTCTAACCTCCTTTTCTGATGCTGTCAGTGAACCCCGAGATTCCCCATGGCTTGTTAACATGAGGGCAGACAGCGGAGAAGAAATAAGACGTACTGGCCTGTGAAAGGCAAATCAAAGGCCACGCCGAGGCGCACCTCGGGTTACTCAGGTGAGGCCCTCGCCCTGGCCGGTGACCCAGCTCGTGGTCACAGAGCCACAGGCTCCATTTGGACAATCTACACGGTGGACCGTGGTATTCAGATGTCTGCAGGGATGGCTGAGAATTTGCCTTTTCTTTGCAAGCGTACTATACAATAAACAAAAGACCGGCATTTGATACTAAGCAAACACAGAGAAGGAACAGAAAATAGCAAGGGGTGAGAGCGTTCAAGTCACAGCCCCTTGTGAGACATTGGGAGGGCTTGGGACCTGACTGGGCGGTAGTCTGTTGCTCACAGAAATAGCCACTGATACAAGTTTACCTCAAGATAGGATAATGCTTTCGTACAGAGAAGTCACAGAACAAAAGCATTGCAGCCTTGTTTATTTGTGTAGTGACCATGTGATTTATACCCTTTATACCCAGGATTTAAACCCATGATTTGTACCACTTGACAGTGCTCATTGAAAAACCCGTTTTAGGAACTGTAAAAACACTGGCACTGCATCTAGGAGCATCGAATGTTACAGAGTGACAGGTCCTCCTCCTGCTGTTTCTCCGGTTAACTGCCGAGGGGACAGTGAGCTTTACTGCCAACTGCCAAGGACATAAATAATGCACCATTATTTTTAAATTGAGTTACTAAGCCAAAGCATTCCTCCTGCAGCTCTTTTCCTCCTGTCAGGCATGGCCAAGGGGATGGCATGCTAAGCCCTCTCCCCACGTGATGTTCATTCTGCTTTACAGGCAGCGCGACTTCCTTCACTTACAAAGTTCACAGCTTTAAGTGGGAAGTTAAACCTGACAGTTCATGACTAAATGACAGGAATAAATTGTATTTCATGTGCTGTGTACAGCTTTTACAACAAGAAAACCAATTGTGAAAGACAAAGTCTTTAGAAGTAGTGGCCTCCGGGATCCTAGAGGAAAAGTTTCTCAACTACTCTGCAGAGCGTTCGGCAATACGTTCACTCCCTGCTGTCTGACCCCTTGATCTAGACCCCATCTGCACGGTTGATGGGCGGCAGTGTATGTGAAACCTATGTGCTCAGAGAACACGGGCCACAAGCCCTATGTGTCAGTGTCTTCAGGAAAAGATATTTTTAGGAAGGAGCAGCAATGTAAGACTTCTGGTCTGTTAGGTTCTGCCATTGTTTTTTCTAATTTAAGAAAATGTAAAATTTGATTGATGAAAAAATTTAAACATTGAGCAAATGACTATGCCTAATGTGTAAGGTAAAAGAAAGCTATCCATAGTTTTCAGGATTTTGAGTAACAGCTGTACCATCTAGTAACTGTTTGAGACCTGCTAGTGAGGGATTTCTGAATGGAGTAATGGATTTAGAAACTGGGAAGTGATATTGGGGCTATTAGTGATGTCACAGGTTCAATCCAGTAGAAAATTCACAACAGTTATTTCAGTCTCTGTGAGGATGCTTCTTATTAGTGACAGGCAATAAATAAGAAAAGAGGTGGCTCATGGCTGATCTGCTCCTTTCTCAATACACATGGTTTCCACTGTGAAATATTATGCAAATCAAGCAATTTTGGCGGAAACAATGAGGCTCGGGTCCCACTCTAGGTTGTTTCTCTGAGCATGGATAGCTCTAAATTAAAATATGGAGAGAGGCAGGCTAATCTGAGCTCCTTTCAGGCCAGCTCTAGCAGTGTGTGGCCCACTGAGAGGATTCTGAAGACAGTCCATCAGGAGGGGGTAGTCATTTAGGCTGTGGCTCAGCATTAGAATAGAGCTGTGAGTAGTTCTCGTAAAATGAAAGTGGGTGAATCCAGGAGGACTCGCCAGGCAAGGGTTGGCAAAGGACAAGGAGCTCCTAATGTTCCAGGTACGCCAGACTTGAGCATAGATAACTTAGACTCTTGTCTTTCAGGAGCCAATATATTTTCACAGGTGGAGACACAATTTTGGGGTGCTCCTGCCTCACCTTCTGCTAGGTGTGTGGGTTGTGCAAGTTATAAATTTTCCTCGTCTATAAAATCTGTAACAAGCACGATGCCTTGACCTAGCACAGGATAATGGTGAAGACCAACTGAAAGGGCAGCACTTTCCGAATTCCTGCTACACAAGGACGTTTGTGATCCTCTGTCTGCGGGTGTCGAGCCTTGGTAGCTCCAAGCAGGTGCGGCGCTGAAGCAGCCGCTCACCACCAGCGTGCAAGGTGAGATTCCCGCTTCCAGAGGCAGAGGAACACACTGACATGCCAGGAGGACAGGGAGGCTAGTCCTTAGTGGAGAAAGTGATGAGATTCTAACCCCTCTTCCCATGTGACATGCATACATATAAAAAATGACAATTTGATCAATTAATCCATTTTCAAAGACTAGATTTTAATTTCAGATATCATTAATTAGCACATCCAGTAAGATCTGTCACAAGTTCTCATTTTTCCCTAAAACACAGGTTTTAAAAGTGGTAGTTCTCCTCAAGTGTGTAACACAAACCTCACTAGTCCCCACGGCCAAAATAAAAAATTGGAGAAACAATCGGTGATTCTTTCCCTGGGCACCAGACTTGGACTTCAGGACAGCAGCAGACACAGGCACGAGAGCTTGGGGACAGGCGAAGGGGCACAGAGCAGGTGCCCCAAGCAGAGATTCCAGGAGCTCCCTGCCAGCCACAACCCCGCCCCCCTGGTGCTCATTGGGCGGCATCTGGGCAGTGAGAGAGCCCTCGCCCTGGAGGTCGTCCTGTGGAGGCCCTGCCAGGGTTTAAGAAGGTAGCAGCGAAGCAGAGCCAAGCACCCTGGGCGAGTATCCCCCTAACTCAGTGTGCGTGATTCTAGGTAATTTCTGTTTTGGACTGAGGAGTAGCTGATTTTAACCTTGGTTGTTCATGAATCTTCTCTATACTTTATAATGAGACTTCCAATTAACTTTTTATAACAGATTGAATGACCAACTCCCAATGTTTTTCCCTCCCCATTCACAGTTTGACATGCTATTTTCCAGTTTCTATCCCAAAAAATGCTGTATTTTCATATCCTGTTACTTAGCTTTAAACTCAGTGAAATGACCTGTCTCAACCAATGGAACATAGGCAGAAGTGACAAGGCCTTCATACATGTGGAGCTTACACTGTCACCATCGAAGGACACATCTAAGCCAGGCTGCCAATCCCAAAAGGAATACTTTGTTCAAAAGCACAAGCCAAGGCTTGCTGACTCCAGACTAGAGCTTCCTAAAGTCAGCTGACTGGTAGATATTAACAGGAAGAAGAAGGAGGAGGAGGAAGAGGAAGAGGAGGATGAAGAGTAGGAGGAGGAGGAGGAGAAGGAGGAGAAAGAAAAGGAGAGGAAGAGGAGGAGGAAGAGGAAGAGGAGGATGAAGAGTAGGAGGAGGAGGAGGACGAAGAGGAGGAGGACAAAGAGGAGGAGGAGAAAGAGAAGGAGGAGGATGAAGAGGAAGAGGAGAAAGAGAAGGAGGAGGATGACGAAGAGGAAAAGGAGGAGGAGAAGGAGGAAGAGGGGAGAAAGAGGAAGAGGAAGAGGAGGACAAAGAAAAGGAAGACGAAGAGGAGGAGGAGGAGGAGAAAGACAAGGAGAAGGAGGAGGATGAAGAGTAAGGGGAGGAGGAGAAGGAGGAGGAGGGAAGAAAGAGGAAGAGGAGGAGGAAGAGG
>NW_004524875.1:327095-340007 GCF_000260255.1 Octodon degus
AGGAGGAGAAAGACAAGGAGAAGGAGGAGGATGAAGAGTAAGGGGAGGAGGAGAAGGAGGAGGAGGGAAGAAAGAGGAAGAGGAGGAGGAAGAGGTTGCCATTTGCTGTGTTGGAGCCCTGGAGTAGCTTGTTAAGCAATACCATGTCATAGCCCTATTCATGTAGTTCTCATCTATTAAGTTCTTTTCTGTACCTCGTTAAATTCTTGCCCACTTTTGTCATGTTTAAGATTCAACATTATAACCTTGAACGGAAATAATTTGGGTCAAGTCAATGATTCACTAAAGTTTTGGTTGTTTTAGATTGATAGTTTACTTAAGCTACACACTAATATTTTTGAAATGGTTTACCACAGATATGACCCAGGAAAATTAGACACAATTTAAAATAATGTTATAATCATTAGCAGTGTCAATATCGCCAATATGTCTGAAATGACTCTCTCCTTCTAGTTCAACATGCTTGTTGTTTTCCATATGAATGACTCAGCAGTATACACTATCTGTTTTAGGAGATTTTACTAAGTTAAAAGATATTTGACAGCTTTTTAAGTTAAGTAATCTTAGGATTAAGCAATTAGAATAAACTATTTAATACTTAGGTGGTTTTTAAGAAAGGCAACTAAGTATCAGAAGACTTCATTTTTAAGGAAAATTAAGATGATTAATACTAGTGAGAAGTTAATTTGATTTCTGGAGAAAACAGGGCAGTGGTACATGGTTTTGGTTTATATAAAAAAGCTTAAAGTCTGTGGGAAGTTTCCAAACATGCCCTTTTCATGACTTCCTAAACATAATTTGTTCAAAATTTTATTGTGAACACATTATTTCTGTTAGATAATTTGCATGCTACTTTTAAATCTACTGATATTTTCACAAAGATTCATCTTATTTTCTTTATCTTGTCTGTGGATTCTACACAGATTTCTTTTTGAATACTTTATAGCTAAAAAGAAAGCAGGACTAGCACTCCTTCGGTTCCACTTTTCGTGTCCTCTTCCAAACTCCATTAATCTCCTGAGTGTTCTTTAACTGCAGTCCTTGTAATACGCCCGACCCATTTCCCAGTCTGCTATATTTTAATAAATAATTATGTGACCAAGTCATTTTCAGGTGTAAAGTTTGGAAAGTTTTCTCACTGACTACTGATTGAAGTTATAATACTCGCCTCAGTGATCAAAATTAAGTATCATCTTACGACACTTAGATTGTGCTTTCTCTTCAAGCACGCTCCTAGCACCTGAAGGAAAGGTTTGAGAAGAGTTGCTCAATAGTTTCTTAAGTTATATCATGAATTCAGTGAGCGAACCTACAATACAGGGAATTTTTTTAGTGTTATGTACTAAGAATTTATTGGCAACTTTTTCTATCTAAAAAGCTGCTTAACAATGTTGAAAAACAGAAAAATCACAGTGCCCAAAACGGGTGATTAGAAGACAAACACGAGCAGGGTGTCACGTGAAGCAGTGGGTGTCGCAGAGTGGTGGCTCCACGAAGGAAAGAGGGGACAGCTCTGCAAATACAGAATGAAGAGAGAACTAGCAGCCCACATGGTTCTGCTGTCCCAGCTAATAGCTAATTTCTTTCTTTCTTTTTTTTTTTTTTTTTTTCTTATTTTCTTGGTGGGACCACAATCAAACTCAGGACTTCGTGAAGCGCCCCCAAGCTATCTCCCCAGCCCGCTAACACCAAACCTTAACAACTATTAAAACTCATTACCTGCTACCCTCACTCACCTGACACTAGATTTTATTTTTTTAATAATTTTTTGAGAAACAAAGACAGTTTCAAAACCTATTAGTAGGACAGTTTCAATGATTAATACACTGCATATCGTTGTCTTCTTAGTGGTTATTCATAGCACAAGATGCAGACAGGATGTCCTGTCCAAACACTATTAGTACAAATCCTTCTTCTCATTGAATTAAGAGAAAGTAGCTATATATCCATCTTAACTATTTTGAATATACAGCTACAAAGTGGGCCTTCATATTTTGCTGAATTCAAGCACCTACAATATTTAAATGACAATGAAATACCCATCTCTGACAAAACTAAAGAAAAAAAGGAACTCTAGATTTTAAAGTAAAAAGTAGAGTAAGTTGTGATCCAGAGCTCAACAAGATTTTAGTCTGTAATGTAAACAGCAAACCTAATGTGACATAATTTCGAATTTGTTCTTTACAAGAAAAAGGGTGGTAGCTCAGCCTGGCAAGCGCAGACATCCGGCTTTGATCCTGCCTACCGCACCCTGTGCTAGTCCCAGAGTCCCCGTGCGCCGTGATGGCCTCCAAAATCGCTACGGAGGCTGAGACAGGAGGATTACTATGAGTCTGAGCTGCGTAGTAAGGCCCTCTACCAGATAAATAAAGATTTTTAAAAATTAAAAAAAACTGTACTTAAATATGAAAAATTTGGGAGGTTAATCTGTGTGTCTTGCTTAAAGGATGATGCACATGAACTGAATTCAAGCCAGGGAAGTGTGATCAGGATTGCAGGAAACGTTAAGTTATGTCATAAAAGAACTAAGAATGTCTTATTTACAGAAGTGAAAACCATAAAAGATGGCAGGAAATAAAGGTGATAGTAATACGATCAAATAAAAATAATTAGAGCCGGTGAGATGGCGCAGTAGAATAAGCGCCTGCCTGGCAAGTGCAAGAGCCTGAGTTCAATCCCTGGTACTGCAAAAATGTAAAACAAAACAAAACAAAACAAAAAAAAGACCTGACGTTTAGGGCAGCCACATAGCTCAGCGGATCAAAGCTCCTGCAAGCAGGCGCAGAGGCGAGGGTGCAGAGGCGAGGGTTCGATCCCCGGCCTGCCGTGCGGGCCCCACCCCTGGGGTGCGCTGAGACAGCGATTGAGACTGGGCGTGTGTGCGTGCATGTGTGTGCCTGGAGACCGAGCCTGCGCCCCCACCTGAGCTGTACCCCCAGCCTGCTGTTGCACGCCAGCTTCCCTGTTGAGACAGGCGCTCCGCAGGCCTCGGGGCTCCGGCGACGTGTGCGGGAGGCAGCGGGCCAGCGGGCGTGCACGCGTGTTTTTCCTCAATCGTCCTCTCTACGGATTGAGGCTTATATTTACCTGTACAACGTTGTTCTCACCTAAGTAGACTTTTGACTGGGTGAAGCCGTTTCACTTACTTTTGAAGCAATGAAGTCGTATACAAATCATTTCAGGGAAAAGATCTCTAAAGGCATGGATTTCTTTCGCTCATTTACACCCAGTCTTAAGCTCATAGCTGCTCGGCTGTGATTTCTGAATAAAATCTCGTGCACTTACCACGGTCACTGTATTTTTAAGATTGATTCTGGGCTCTCTCTACCTAAAACGCCATCAAATTGTAGTCTCTAATAAGTTCTATTTTGCTTTCTTGAAATATTTATGTTTCTAACAGTACACAGTTTAGCGACTGGCTTGAAGTCATGCTTTATTTTGGTCTTAAGTAGTAAGAAATAGCCTATTTATTATATACCTTATTACGAAAACCTCCATTCTTCAAATTTTCCATAATTTTGGTCTGCTGCAGAGAAACACTGGCTGTTAATGATAGATGCAGATGGTGTCTGTCTGGTGTACATCTCTAACGTTAAAAATGGGGACATAAGGGCTCTGAAACGTTAGACTTTCCATTTCAGATACAATCTAACGGCTCAAGGAAAACGTTACTGATCCACTCTGACATTTTTCCATCATCCTGATCTTATATTACCAGCAATGTGGAGCACAATTTTCCTAAAAGTAAAGGATGTCATTTTTATTATACAAGTTTGTGCTGCTCCAAGTCAGCTAACAAACATCACAATTTTCATGTCTGGCTTACCTCAAATATCTCTGGGTACTCACAAACATTGGAGACATCTTTTGGGGTTTTGTCTTTAGTGCATTTGTTATTTGGATAAGCAAAGTATAAGATTTTCAGACTGAAAATGCTCAATGATATAAAAGAATCAGCTCTGATTCTTAAAATCTCATCCTGCGTTGGATATTACAAAAGAAAAAATATCTTGGTTTCAAACAGTGTCAGCAGTAATGTTTACAATTTCATTATAAATTTAACTATGCCCAAACTAGAACATTCTATGTCAAGAACCTTCAGGTATACTGTGAAAACAGTACTCAACACAAAGGTATGCCATATGCTTAATAAGAAAAATGAGTTAGAACACTTCAAAAAGAAAATAAATATTTGAAATAATAGACTTCCATGAAGACTTAGAATAGAACATTTTTACAAGTAATAACTTTAGCAAGTTTAATGGTGATATTTAGAATAAATATCTAAATGCAACAATAAGCGAACTACTGTTCTACCAATGAAATTTTTTTATGTAGTCTGAATTTTATGTATAGTTTCTCATGAATCTGTACTGGCTTTCATCAACAACATCGCTAAATTGAGGCTTTGTTTTGTGTGTTCAGTGTGTTCTTCCAGTTTTCCTTCATTACTCTCCATGTCCAAAAATACATGAAAATATTGTATTTTCTACTCGTACACCAAATGCATGATAATTGTTTGTTACTTAATATTCCTCCTACTCTCAGAATACTTATGAGGTAGTTGTAAAAAAAAAATGCATTTTTAGAAAGAAAAATTTAAAAAGATTGTTCATGAGAGATTTTAAAATAAAGTTAATCACATTATTCCTCTCCCTCAAAAAAAGATTTTACTTTGTTTAAAATCACTCTGCTTGAAATTTCTTCTATTTTTTTTTCCTAGTGAGCTTCTGTACACTATTTACACACAGGATAGCTTGTATAATTGTACTGCAGATCTCCACTGATGTATTGAAAGAAACAGATAATGCTCACATTTTTTTTCTTCTTTTTAATTTTTGACCAACTTTGCATGCTTGCATCTGGTAAGCTGAACAACTAATTTAAAGATAGCAATGTGCAGTATAACAACCATTGTTGAATTCCTGTCATCCTGTTTAGTGAAATCCTGCATCCTTTCTAATTTTTTGTTTTACTATTTTGTATTCTCTTTAAAAAATAAAAAAAACTAAGAAATAAGTAAATAAATTTAGGCTATAACACCGAGTACCACGTGACACAAGTATCGGTGCATAGAGACAGACACAGAGGCCATGGATTTTGGCTTTCTGTGCAATAGAAGAGAATTTAAAAGCCACCAAGACTTCTTTCCAATAAATACGTAAAATTTCTGTGGTCTGAAATTTTGTTAGGACACATGGCTTAGGCCCGGCCTACCGCTTACAGGCAGAGGAAGTAAATTTCAGGGAGATGCGCCGACCCTCCCAGCGCAGCCCCGAAAGCGCAGCCCCGCCTGTCACCACTGCGCGTGCCAGACCGCGCGAAGGGCAGGCGTGCTCCTGGCCGCAGAGGGCGCGGCCCTGCACGAGCGACCTTCGCAGGCTTGCAGCCCATCGCACAGCAAGTCATTAACGTCTATTAGCTGAAACGATGCAGAAAAAGCAAATAAATGCAGAACATTGTTCCTTGAAGGAGCATCAACAAATCCTAAAATTAATACTGTCCTCGTATCTCACAAATAATGAAACTACCTCAGCATCACGAAAAAGAGAAACAAAGACAAAGAAAAACAAAAGAGCCCGACGAAATCAGAAAATGAGGGCCAGCCAAATAGCTCAGCGGACTAAAGCCCCACCCCCAGAGCGCGCTGGGATGCAATTAAGACCTGGCGCGGTGGGGCGCCTGTAATCCCAGCTCTTGGGAGGCCGTAAACAGGCGGATCACCACGAGTCCGAGCTAGTAGTGAGACCCTGAACACCCTGCAGACCCTGCCCTAAAATACAAAAAAAAGGAAAGAAAGAAATCAGAGACGATGTATTTTCAATCCACATCTTTCCCCCCACTGGAGGAGACTTTGCAGTATGTTTGGGACAATTTTCATTTGAAAATGACTTTTTTTTTTTAAAAGTTTAACACCTATACACTTAAATATATGTGATAATTATCTGCTATATGGTAGAACTCCTACAATGAAACATTGTAATAAGTATTTTAATTAATGTAAGCAATATACTGTGATGACTGTAAGTCTTTCAAAATACAGAAAATGTGGAAATTTACCAACAGTTGTCATTCCACAGCTAGGGCATGGGGAGGAAAACACTAACTGTCCATCTTGTTTTGGTATATTCATTTGCTCATGTAATTAATGCCTGTATAATTAACACCTATGACCTTAAAAAAACTATAAATAATTAAAGCTGTGATAAAGGAATGAAAATGTGATTCCATTCTCAATTATAGTTTTATGGGAAGAAGATAAAGAAGTCCAGAGAAAGAAGAGAAGACAAGTCGGAGGAAGAAAAGCATAGAGGAAAAATTTGACATCATAACTTCATTAATCAGATATTATAATTAGATGAAATTTCCAAATAAGCATGACTTTTGCAAGAAAAATTAAAACCATCAAGGTCAGAAGGGTCTTGAAAACTGTGGACACTAAGCACAGAACAGGCCTCCACGGGAAACTGCACAAGCGATGCCCGGGGGAAGCGACCCTGAGCAGCGGATTCCAGGGTCTGAACTGTGTCCTTCAGGGAGGCCACACGGCTCCAGGCCCACATCTGACGTGGCCAAGTGGCCAGACTTCTCTCTTCCTCTCTCCGGGCCTTTTCTCCTGCCTACAATGGGACAATCTCGCAATACAGAACGAAGATAGGTGTGAGGGTTGAACGAAATAGCTGGAATACTTTAACGCTTTGAAGTGCTGAGACAACAGAGCTCCCAACAATGCCTGACAGATAACAGCGGGAAATGTTGGTATTACGATGGCTGTTGTTTTTGGTATAATCTCCAACTCAAATTAACATTGTGAGATGAAAAGAAGCCAGCACACAGCTAACAAAGGGGCTGCTTCTAGCTTCTGTGACACTAACCTTGACTTAATCCAGCCTTCTTGAAAGTAGAGGTCAGGAAAGAATCAACCCTGAGCCTAAAACAAGCACTTACTACACCAAAAAGGAGTTTGTCGGTTATGATAGGACACAGGGCAGCCAAGTTCCTCTATATTTGGTAGTTGGTTTTTTTTTAAATCTCAGCTACCTTTTTGGTTTCTTTAACTTGCGGTGGTATTAAAAATGGAACTGGTGAGCTCCAGGTGTGGTAAGCCTGCTCGTCGTTGGTGCTTTGTGAGAATTGTGAGCCACCATCTGTCAAGTATGGCTCAGGAAAGGAGACCGGGCCAGCTGTCCTTCCTGAGAGCGCCCTGGAAGCTGTAGATGTCCTGAGAAGCCATTCAACGGAGGTCACACATGACTTCTGGTTTTCTTTAAATGTGGTACAAACAATATTGCAAAGGACAGCTCAGTTTACAAAACCCGATTCTTCTAAAACTATGAATGTGTTCATTGTAAGCGAACACAGGACTACAAATTAATTACACTTCTGCACCAAAGATGGCTGTGCTTGGGAGCAGTGGAAGCAGCTAACGGGAATGCCGAGAACATGAAGCAAAACACACACGCGCCCCACCTGGAGGCCTTCTGAAGGCAGCCCACGCCTTTCTCTCTTACAGATGCCCATCATCTAACCTGAAGTTAGAGTAAAATTTCTGCTGTGGCTTATCCACTCCACAGACATCCCTTTTTCATCAAACCCAATTTAGTGACGTTTAAGCAGTTTCCACCTGCTACCCTGTCCTGCGTAGAGGCCAACCTTCTGCCTCAGAGCTGAAGAACGCGAGCATTTACATTCTGCCAGTCTGAACTGGCCAAAGAGGCATTTTACCACCTGTGAACTCACTTCTTTCCTCCTTTTTGTCCTTAGGAAAAGAAAGCACACCTGAGTGTGTGTGCGTGTGTGTGTGTGTGTGTGTGTGTGTGTTCAAAAGCAAAAGAGAACAACCTCCGAATCAAATAGCTTCCAGACTGCCTGGGGTAACTAAAAAACAAAACAGGATGTTTTCCTAAGTGGAGAGGCCGTTTACCTTTGTTTCTCATTATAAAGAGTAACCACCCACCTGGGGGACACTGTTTTCCTCCAGAAGAAGAGCAATTAAGATTCAATTTAGGTCACTAAAACCTCCAAGTTTAAAAGTGCTCAAAACCTACGAGTCCTCAGATCTCCAACAATTGTTTGTACAGTGTCTTATGGTTTCCGTGCCTTCACAATAACCTCCACTCTCTGAACTGGCTGTATTTTTTGTCATGTACTTAGGAGTAATTTTAGGGCTAGCGTTTCATTTAGGATTAATTCCCAACACAGCTTCTGCCAAACTCCAACCAACAGTATCTAGTAAATGGATTATAGCCTTCTCTAGTGTACATGTTGCACTTGTTTTACAGAAAGAAAAACAAACACAAACCAAAAGCCAACAGCAAGGGTACTTTACTTGGCTAAAGTCAAAGAGCAAGTCCGGCAAGTCGATACACTTTCTGGCAAGATTGGGAAAACAGTGCTGGGGCTCGGAAACTCCCCTTGTGAGAGGTCAAATGATGAACGCAAGAAGCAGGCTGACGTCCCTTGGCCCCCCTCTGCTCCACCTCCTTTTCTCTCCCAAAGCATCAGGAGGGGCCTGCTCTGAACTCTCCTCCAGAAGGAATGCAATTGTCTTCAGCTCCTAACCCTATAATCTCATCAAACAGGAAAGATTAATGCACAGAAGAGAATGAAAATCAAACACCACACCCAGCAGCCAGGTAAGCTCTGGCTCGGACCTTTGTCTGTTGCTTGGACTCACTTATCTCCCCTAGAAATAATTCCCTAAAGCTGTTTGCAGCCTCTGCTTTCTTTCCTTTCATGACGAGCAGGAACTGTGTGCAGACTCCTGAATCTCCCTGGGCTGTGGCACACTCCCTCCGCGTGGATAGAGGACGTGAACCTTTCTTCCTCTTCAGTCCGCTGCTGGTTTGCTCCGCAGTCCTCCATCACCAGGCTCAGGGCTTTTTCCCCTGCAGCTAGGCCAGACTCTTCAGCTTTTTGCGGGAGATCGGACCCAGTTACGCGGCAGGATTCCGGAACCACCTTGAAATAGAAAACTGGATGCCAGGCGCTCTGATTTCTATTTATATCATTATTGCTATAATAAAATGATTTGAGCTTTTGTAAAATTTTAAGAGGATCTTCAGACTATGCCATGGAGAGGTCGGCAAATTCCGTGTGAAATAAACAAGCGAAACCCGCAGAGGCCGGGGCTTGCGTTGGTGGGAGCAGGTTTCCGGTACGTCTTCCCAGTCCAGCTCGGTCTGCAGAGCTCACACCACGGAGAGCTGCCGACTGACCGACTGGGGCCAGCGCGGGAGTGGAGGCGTGAACTCCACAGAAGACAAACCAGGAAGCCCGCAGCACTGACAGCCCAAAGCTGGGGTCTAATTAAGTAGGAACCCAGCCAGCAATTTAATCAGAGATCCTGTAAATAGCCACAAAATAAAGCTTGGCTGTGCAGAAAGCTAGGAACACGTTCAAGCAGAACCATGGTAGCCTTGCAGAAAAAGCCAAAACAGGCTTCAAAACCAGCTGAACCCGCAGTGTCTACTCACACACAGTGATCAGCAGAGGGTAGAAGGCTCAAGGACGGAGCGTTTGAGCACACGCTAGTCAAACTGCCACGGGCTACGCGTGGGCCACACAGACCCTCAGAAGCCTCTCTAAAAATAAAAACCCAGTCTAAAAAGTGAGTAGACACACCAACAGGCACAGAACACTAAAGAGACATTCTGCAGCTTAGCATTCCAGGCAAGTCACTGGGACTGCACAAGCTCAGAAACACAACCAGAATCCACGGCTGCTGTGACATCGCTACGGGCTGGATCCAGACTCTCCCCCCAAAGGCTTCTGTGGCAAAGGTGTTGTCCTCCGCTTGACACCATCGAGCGATGGCAGGATCACCGAAATGGGAGCCGTGGAGATCTCAGCCGTCGGGAGGGTGTGGCCCAGCAGGAGTATGGAGCCCCAACCCCTCCACTGCCTGTCTCTCTCTCTCTCTCCCTTTCCTTACTGGCCATGCAGTGAACAGTTTGTTGCAGCGCACACATCCTCACCATTAGGAGAACCAGTCGGTCATAGCCTGAAACCTCAAACTACATGTACCTTTCATCTTTATAAGTTGATCATCTCAGCTACTTTGCTACAGTGTTGAAAACCTGACTAACACACATTCCATTTTAAAATTATCTCCACCAAAGCATTAAAAGATATGTGCAGGAACAGGAAAGTGTGAATCCTATGTGCAAGTACAGATTGTTAACTTCCATGGGCCCAGATGTGAAACCAGGAGGCAATGAAACCACTGTAGCTACTATAAATACATTGAAAAACTAAAAGAAACTGTGTTCAAATGTTTTTAAAATGACAATGATTCAACCAAGAGGGGATCTCTTTAAATAAGAGCAAGGGATACAAATGTAATCTCTCAATCTGTTTATGGCCATGCTCAACTGGAATACCCACATTCTGGAAGACTAAGGCAGGGAGATTGCAAGTGCAAAGCCATCCTGGACAACACAGCAAAAGCCAGACAAAATAGAAAGTGAAAGGAGTCTGGCAGGCTCCTTGGTGAAGTCTCTTTGGACTTGATTCTCAGTACCACCAAAGTGCAAAGTCGTGTCTGGATGGGAACTACGTAATGCTGTGGTCCGCCGTAGTTTGAGTGCCACACGAAGGCTCACAGGCTGGAGGCGTGGCGTCCGAGAGTGGCAGCCTTGAGGGCAGCAGAAACTTTCAGGGAAAGTCAGACAGAAGGAACTGTGTTTTGGGGTGCCGACCTCTGAAACAAGAAAGGCAGGGTTCCCAGAGGGTCACAGGAGAGGGGGCTGCTAAGGACAGTGAGCCTCGTGCCTGCATCTCTCTGGCTTCCTCCGTCAGCACATGGTGATATGGTGCTGCACTGCGATCCCGCCCACTACCACGAGGGCTTCAGCAGGTGCCCAACGGTCTCCTGAGACTCCAGCAGCCAGTGACAATAAGACTCTTCTTAATAACGTATCCAGCCCCAAAACCTTGTAGCATCAGAAAATGAGCTAATCTCCACAGTAATGACAATACTTAATTCACTTGACAAGATTAAGAGCATATTTGAAGTGGTGAAGAAAGAATGAATGAATTTGAGGGTAAGTCATAGAATTGAGAAAAAATAACTGAAGCATCAAAACTGCAACATAAAATCAAATACATCATCATACATTTACGGGAAAGCTTCTAGAAGAAAAGAATGCAACAAAATCAATAGCTAAGTCTACATTACAAGTCATGATATTAGAGAAGAATGACAAGATGTCGTAAGGATAAAAGAAGAAAATTCCTGTCTAAGAATTCTTCCAGTTCAGCAAAAATCTATTCAACAAACTCAGTAAATCCTATTTTTAAAAGTTCATGCAAATAAAGTCTCAGAAAAAGTATAGAGAGTGAAATATACTGTATGTAAGAAAAGATTACTGGAAAGAATAGATTCATCTGTAAATATAGAGATGTACCTCACGCACACAAGCTTGTTTTCTTGCCATTTCTTGTACAAATAAGATGATTTTAATGCATTAATCATCCGTCTAGGGCTTTGTCGTCGTTTTTAACAGTGGCAAAGTTTCTTTGAAAAATGTAAAAGCCCAGAGCAAGGGAGAGCCTGGCTCTGTAGAGCAAATCTGGACCAAGGAAAAGAGGGGAAGTGAGAGAGAAGCCCACCCTGGAGGACGCGGGTAGACCATGCTGAGGGCAGCTCGGGGAGCCTACATCGGGGTTTTAAAAACCATTTAATAAAATATAGGCAATAAGAGCACAAAGAAGGCAAAGTAAGGGAGCGTACTGCAGTTAAAGTACTATGTCTTGAAAGCAAAGTTGCAATGGGGGAAAGGGGAAAGGAAGAAGAAAGGAAAAAATACATGTACACACACACACGATAGTTAGGACAGACACGCTGCCGACTGCTGTCAGCCCGTTGGAGGGCTGGGTCGTGCCTGCACCGCTTTCCACGCCTGCGCCTCGCACTGCGAGCAACTGCTTCGAAGACAGCAGTGCGCAGGGTGCTGAACATCGTTACCCTCCTGCAGTCTTGCTTGGAATATTTATACCATTTTTTATTGTTTATTTTTCTTCTCTTTAAAATAAAAAAACACTATATTTTAACAAAGTTATGTTGGTGTTAACCACAAGTTTATTGTAACAAGGAAAAATGTATACTACAATTCCTCAAAACAGAAATGAGAAAATAATTTGGAAACATAGCTAGAGTTCAACAGAAATTAAAATACTACACTAAAAGTGTCTATATAAGACTGTTACAAGGAGGAATAGGAGGAAAAAGATGTAAGACATACAGACAGCGAACACCCCTGAGGAGGCTGCGGCCTCCGTGCTGCTGTCAGCCCAGCAGACAGGAAGAAGGGACTTTACTAAGGATACTTCACACGAACAAGAGTCAGTGCCACAGGAAGATATAATTATTAAATATATATATACACACATAAAATGTATGCAGATCTATTGTTAAATGGGCAAATATATATTCCCTTTAACAAGTGTTTCCAAATGTATTTTCTTGGAGCGCAGAGAGCAAGGAGTAGTTGCAAATAGGCACAGCACAGTTTCAGAGCATGACGGCAGCGTGCTATAACTGGGTGACAGTGACGGTGTGCAGTTGTGTAAACTTACTCAGAATGACCCGATGTGTGTGTGTCTGTCTGTGTGTGTTGCGTGTGTGTAACTGGAGATTGAAGCCAGGCCTTCACACTGAGCCATGTCCACGGCCTTTTGTAATTCCTTTATCTGGAGACAGGGTTTCTCTAAGTTGCTAAATTGTCCAAACTGGCCTCACACCTGAGATCCTCCTGCTTCTGTCTCCAGGAGTGATGCGGTACCCCCCGTGCTGGCGGATGCATCTGCTGTAAAGTACATGTAACAGTGGCCGGACGTCGCAGTTATGGGATGATAGATCAATCATTTATTTGATTGCAAAATGTAGATAATTTATTTCAAGCAATTATA
>NW_004524875.1:340107-363912 GCF_000260255.1 Octodon degus
TATATATATATTTCTTTTGAGCATGGAATGTAAGAGAAGGTTGTGAACAAACGTTTAAAGAGCATGCATATTCAGGGGACCAAAGGACCATGAAGGAGGCCTGGGACTTGCAGGACTGTGCTATTTATATTAGGCAATGTTCTAGAGGAGACTCATGAGAACAAGATACGGGGGGGGGGGTGGGCGCCAAGGCTGTCCATGTATCTCTGCACATACTCTTCAACGGTTAAATTGAAAACTCTCACAATTGTATCAGTTTTGCAAGTGAAGTGGAGTCTCCCACAACTTAAGAACTAAGGTCCAGGTCAGTGGCTGGCTAAGTAGAATAGTGTAGGGGGTTCTAATTAGACCCCTTTCTTTGAAGCACTGCACTAATGTTTTCCCAGTGTGCCTCATGATTGTGGCATAAGTGTCTTTTCCCCAAATAACACTTCTACTACTGTAATCGAAGAAACAAATCGAACAGTTCTAAACCTTATGTTACTCTGATTAGGAGTAATTGGAAGGAATTCAGAGTTAGCAAAAGGGAAACAAAGGTGATGTCGGCGGATGTTTCCCCCCAGTGCCACTTGGAAGAGATAAAGGAAGGTGAAGCAAATCTGAGTCATAAATTTGAACTCTGGACACTGGGTCTGTTTCTGAAAAGAATGAACTAGTATCTGTGAAATCTGCCTCAGGGAGCTTCAGTCAGCTTAACCGTGTACCCTGGCATAAAACATTCACGGGACAGATTAAAGTAGCCTCGTGGCACAGATTTACAATCCAAGCACTCGAGGAGACTGCAGTAGAGCGAGATCATAAATTTGAGCCCAAGCTGTGAAACAGTAAACTAGTGACTTAGCAAAATTTAGTCTCTCAAAAAGGAAAAGGGGGCTTCAGAGCTTGGTGTGTCAACAGGTAACTCAGGTAGAGAGCCCAGATCCAAGGTCCTGGACTGCAAGGGAGGAAGCGGGGAGGGAGGGTGGGCAGTGCTTGAGGACTTGTGACAATGGTGACAGTCACAGATGCCATGTGTTTTAGTTGATACATTGTGTCAACTTGGCTAAATCAGCTCCAGCAGCATGGGGGCCTCACCCTGCAGGTGGGCAGGGCCCAGGAATTGAGAAAGGCTTCCTGCCGCCCTGCCCCCCTTCCTGCCTCCTGCCACCCAGCCCCACTTCAGTGGAGAAGTCTCAGTCTTTGGAGGAGCTTGATCTTGGCAGCCACACCACTTTGGAGGAGCTCCAATCTTCACTGTGGAGCGCTGACCTTCACAATCAGTGCAGAAGGAAGAGAGAGGCTTGATGGAAGCCCCTGCAGCTGCTGCTCCTCCTCTGCTCTTCATTGTTTTCTGCCACATGAACTGCTGTTGTTTGTCTTGGAGCCAGCGGAATATGGACTGACCCCTCCAATAACTGTGAGCTAAATAAGCCTTTCCTTCCTTCATTTTGTGTGTTGGGTATTTGTCACAGCAACGAGTAAAAAGTAACTAAGACAGAATTTGGTACCAGGAGTGGGGTCATTGCTGTGGCTCAACCTGACCATGTGGATTACAAGGTTTTGGGAATGGCTTATGGGAAGAGATAGAAAAGATTCAGAGATGTCACCTACAAGTCAAGCACTAGAACAGCTTCAGCTATTCTGTTTGGGAGATTTTGGTCAGAGCCCAGAAGACCAGAAGGTTGATAGAGAGCCTGCCTGTGAAGACCAGGCTGGGGAGGTTTCTGTTGGGAAAAAAGACAGCGTTGGTTGTTGGACTCCAGATCATTTGTGTTTTGACTTGGAAGAGAAGTTGTCTGCATTTTGCTTGTGCCCAGAGACTTTGCCTGAGAGTGAGTTTAAGCATGGTGGACTGATTAATCTAGCAAAAGATATTTCAAAGCAGCCAAATATTGGGTCAGTGGTCTGGTTGTTACTGGGGGCTTTTAGCCAGATTTATTTTGAGAATCAAGAGCAAAGAGCCCAAAATCATGATTTAAAATGTTATGAGTTTGGCCAGAAAGGAAGCTCCAGAAAGGCTGTGGACTGTGAAGACAGAGCTGAGAGGATCTCCATTGCTGAGAAGGAACAGGAGAGTAGAAAAGATGTCCTGAGAGCATCACAGGAGGTGGCAGGATCTTGCCCTTTGCAGCCTCAGAATCACAAGGGTGAAGGACGTTGCTTTGAGGAGAAAGCTGCAGAGCCCCATGTTCCAGAATGGAGGCAGTGGCCACACCAGGTTCCAGAATAGAGGCAGTGGCCACATCAGATTGCAGAATGGCGCTGACATAGGGAATTTGTTTCTCGGAATCAGAGTCAGAATGCTCAGCAATCCAGGCACTCAACCCCTACAGCCAAGAGAGAGGAAACCCTGGCTACTGCTCCAGCTGGCAGCAGCCCTTGGCATCATCCATGTGGCTTTGGTTGTAAGAACATGCAGAATGCAGGCGTTCTGAGGTTCAGAAAGCTTCTGCCCAGATTTCAGAAGAGGGCCTGGGAGGCCAGGCGGTGTGCCTCTGAGAAGGCAGTGTGTGAAGCTGTGAATGAGAAGCCTATTCAGTGGAAACCTCAGAAGTTTGAAAAAGCCAGGAATGTGGATGGTCTAAGAAAAGCCACAAAAAAGGAGCAAAGCAGGCCTGAGAGAAAAGCCAGAGGAGCTATCCACAGAAGTGCCATAGGGGAGGAGCCACATAGGGCTTTTGGAGCTCACAGTTCATTACAGGGTGCTTTGGATGGTCCATAGGGAACTACAAGACTTAAAGTTTGCCCTTCTGGACTTTTGACTTGTTTTAATCTCAGTTGTTTGTATCCTGCTGTGTATCCCTTTTGGAATGGCAATGCTTATCTTGTGCCTGTGAATGTTAGAAGTGTTTAACTTTTCATTTGTAGAGGGGCTCACAGCTAAGAGTTTGCCTTAGATCTTGGAAGCTTGGGACTTGGACTTTTCAGTGTTGCTGAAACTGGTAGGACTTTGGCAACTCTTAGAGATGGACTAAAATGTCTTTTGCATAAATGGTTGTGCATGAGTCTTTGTAGGGCCAGGGGTAGCATGTCATGGTTCTAATGTAATGCAGTGTTCAATTTGTAAAATATTTAAGCATGTCTGTGTACCTGGAAATTGGCTTAAAAAAGTATATGTCTAGTTGCCAAGTTGACAAGGGGTGGATTGTGTTAGTTGATATATTGTGTCAACTTGGCTGAATCAGCTCCAGCAGCGTGGGGGCCTCACTCTGCAGGTGGGCAGGGCCCAGGAATTGAGAAAGGCTTCCTGCCACCCTGCCCGCCTTCCTGCCTCCTGCCACCCTGCCCCGCTTCCGTGGAGAAGTGCCAGTCTTCGGAGGAGCTTGATCTTGGCAGCCACGCCACTTTGGAGGAGCTCCGATCTTCACTGTGGAGTGCTGGTCTTTGCAGTCAGTGCAGAAGGAAGAGAGAGGCTTGATGGAAGCCCCTGCAGCTGCTGCTCCTCCTCTGCTCTTCACTGTTTTCTGCCGCATGAACTGCTGTTGTTTGCCTTGGAGCCAGTGGAATATGGACTGACCCCTCCAATAACTGTGATCTAAATAAACCTTTCCTTCCCTCATTTTATATGTTAGGTATTTGTTGCAGCAATGAGTAAAAAGTAACTAAGACACCGTGGAAAACTAGCCAGCCATGTGTGGACCGTGGGCTAGGACCTCATTAAGCAAAATAGCCAGTCCAAGAAGGGCAGATGCTGTATGAGCCTACTCATGTGGGACCCTAAAATCATCCATTTGGAGGAGTACAGTGGTAGCTTGCAGGCACTGGGAGAAGAGGAAAATAGGGAGTCGCTGCGTGGTGGGCTTGGCATGCCAGTTGTGAAGGATGGAGAGTTTCTAGAGATCTACCGGGCAGCATGGGACCTATGGCCAACAGGAGCTCACTGCACAACACAAGAGTTGGAGCGTGTGGTGTGCTAAGTAGTGCTATATAAACACAAAAGGGGCCTGAGGGCCTCGTGGACGAGATGGCTGTGTTCTTTTCTTGTTTTGTGCAGGATCTCACTACGCCCCTTGGACTTGTAGTGATCCTCCTGTCTTCTCCCTCCCTAGTGCTGGGATTACAGGCATGCACCCCCATCCCCATTGCTGGCTCAGTGCACCCAGGAGCAGGGCCAGCACAGCACAGGGTGCCAGGGATTGAACTCTGGCCCCCACACTTACCTAAGCAAGTGCTTAGTCTGCTGAGCTACCTTGCCGGCCCTGATGGCTGTTTTTACGTGGCTGCCAAGATCAATTCTTTACACCAATAATTCCTATCAACGCCAGCCTTGCGGGTCGTGGCGCCTGCGCATCACAGCGCACAGCGTCCAGAGCGCCCCGGCAGCGCCGCCCTACGCCACCTGCTCGCGCATGCTTACCATCCGCTCTCGGGCAGCTTCCGCTAACCTGGACACAGCAGACCGGAAGCGCCCGCGGAACACCACCACTGCTGTGATTTCACCACCTGCAACACCAGCGGTGGACAGCCAGCTATTCTGCTCTATGCTTCTCTTTGTGAATAGCCCATGAAAGGTTCCACGAAACCTATTTTCCTATCAATTGGTGCGTGTGTTTCCACTACAATTTCTTTTGCTGTGAAGATTTCAGAGCCTACAAGACAAGAAGGCAAGATTTCAAAATTTCACTTGAAGATTTACGCTATTTGCCAAGGAAACAATGTGCAAATTCTCAGGCCAACAAAAAAGTTAGCTCGTTTGCTCCTCATGCAATATGACAGTGCGTGATGTTGAACGTAAAAATGCATTCCGAATACCAACCCACAGCACTGACGACACGCCGAACACATGCCCTAGAGTCTCGGAAGAGCATCGCAAGGTCCTGAAAGAGTAAACACTTATTCCAGTTCACAAGAAAAGTAGAAAAAAGAAGTCAGAGTTCCTGATTTGTGTCCAGTCCAGTGCTTCTGAGATTGCTATTGACACTCCGGACTTCAACTCTTCAGGGGGTGACTTGCTCAGATGATTTCCGTTGTGGTTTTAGGTTACCAAGACTGAGTATTACAGTTAGCGCTGTAAGTGCACAGACCGTAAAGTTTACTTTTAAGTGAACATTAATTGAATTGGGCACTAATTTATAATGCTCTATGTGTATTTTCTGTTTGATAAATATAGGGGGTGAACATTGCTGTTGATCTGATTTACAATAATACAAACTGAGGTTTGGATGGTAAGTAACGCATCCAACAACAGCAACGGAAGAATGGAGTTAGCGTCAATGGTGGCTGCAGACCAATGTGCTTGCCACCCCGACCGGCCGCAGCCAAGCGTTCCGAGCCCTCGCTGTGTCGGGGTCTTCTAAACACTGCCCACACTAACACAGTTAATAGTCATAACAGATTTGCCATGCACATAAACTATTTTCTCATTTTATAAGTGAGAATATTAGTGCAGAGAGAGGTTGAGTAACTTTTCCCAAATTCCACTGCTAATGAGCGCGGCGGTAAGCTATAAAGAGTGTTGGCAGGATTTGAACACAGCATTTATGGAGCTGGGCTCCCGCTTGTCTGCTGTTCCTACACCACAAAGCCAGGTTTCTAAATTTCTACACTAGAACTGCACAGTGACGCATGCCTGCCTTTTCAGCTGCTTGGTATACTGAGGCAGGAACACTCAAATACAAGACCAGTCTGGAATAACTTAATCACATCTTATAAAATAAATAAATAAATAAATAAATAGGACTGGGAGTGTAACTTGGTACAAAAGCTTCAATCCCTGGCATTGGAAGAACAAAAAAATTAATTATTACACTGAAAAGAATATTAGTCAAGGTTATCCAGAGAAGTGCAATTGATAGCACATAAAGAGACACCGGAGGAGATTTAATATAGGACCTGGCTCGTGTAGTTTTGGAGAAACTAGGAACGCCAGAGGTATAATTCAGTTGCAACTAGCACCCCAAATTCCAAGACCCAGGAGCTCCCCGTCCATGAAGATGTGGCTTAGGTTGGCTCCTCACGAACGTGGACTTGCTCCTCCTCAGCCCATTAGGCAGTGCCCACCGCTGGCAGGCCAGCCGCTGCACCCAGGGCCCATGCCGGCATCTCCTGGACAGACGCACCCTGCTCTGTGAGCCTCCCCTCCCCAGCCAAGCTGACTTAACGATAACTGCTGTAGCGGACAGCGTTCCACTGTCTTCACAGTAGCTGTGGGCTCTCCCAGGGAGCTTAGGAAGCAGCTTGTGAATCAAAAGTTTTGCGGTAGAAGTTGGTCCAGCCACTGAATCCCTCTGGCTTCGGCATCCTGCTGTCCTGCAAGGCAGCCACGCCACTGACGTGCTCACTCAGGCAAGCCCAGCTCCGCTCCACACCTTCAGCCTTCGTGGTCCTCAGTTCAAGCGGTGTTCATCATCTGATTTATGGAATCTGTGATTCGCAAAACATTGAAGGATGCAAAGTGTAGATTTTCACAGTCCCGGGCCATGGGACAGTTGTCCGGCCAACAGTGAACTGTTCCTCACACCGGGGCCGCCTGAGCGAGCCCCCAGGCAGTCACTGCCCTCTCGCTTTCTGTAGGCGCGTGCCGTAATGCCACACAAAGAGGAAGCTGCCCACTGGCACACTTTCGAGAAGGCCACCCCTAGTGATACACAATGCCTAAGTACACGGATTAATCACAGGAAAAGTGAGATGTATTTTAAGAAAATAGTCTATATTTTTATGAATAGAATGAGAATACTTAAGCATATTTGAATACAAACTTAAATGTTAAATTATGGTTAGAAACAAGAATAAGGGGGAATTTGAAAAATTGCGTTTTGAAGGATTAAGATTATTTTAAAGAAAATGAAAACTGATCAGCTTATTTCTTATTTATTTGTTGCTGGAGACCAAACACAGGGCCCTGTGTGTGCCAGATTAAGAGACTGAGCACAGGCCCAAATTAGGTTTCAACGCAGGATAATAAATTGCATGTAGATACTTTTATGTACTAATTTTGTGGATCTCAATCATTTATACCGTGATGTATCAAGTAGTTTTTAAAAACATGTTATGCTTTTTCACTCCTGCATTTCCAGTCCACTCTACTGGTATTTTGTCACGATAACCATAGATACTTTTCTTCTCTACACTTCTATGTCAATGATGTTTTCATTTTCAATATTCAATTTATACTTTTATTTGTATCTCTTCCCTGCAGGCGAATCTCTTCTCCCTTCAATCTCCTTCCCTCTTACACAAAATATCTCATCCTTCTTTCTAACATTTCTCTCATCATGTCGTTTGGGTCAGAGCAGGACCGCATGGTGACTGACTGGGGCCCCCGCGCCTGCTGACCAACAGCTACCCTCATACCCCCGCCCCTTAATTTTTAAGGTTTCAAATAGCAATTTAGGAATTCTTATCCAAAGCTAAGAGGCGTTCACATACACCCGATCTCATTCCTAAAAGAGCGAGGGATGAGTCCGCGCATTAGGGCTCTTCCTCTGATCAGCATGAAGTACCCATTACTATTATCCCCATTTGCTATTAGCAAGTGCACTCATTCCGCCACACATAACATTTTCATTGAGGTGAGAAGGAGATTTTTAACCCGGCTATTTAACTCTAAGTCACAGTTTCTACCACCTTGATGGCAAAATTAGTTGCTGGCAGACTTAATCAAACATTAATTAAAATATGAAATGAAATCTATTGTGTGTTGTGGATTTTATACACAGAGATAAGGTTTGGTTAATCAATATAATATTTTGAGAGCCTCTTATGCAAAGCTGTGGAGTGCACAGAACTCAAGACTGAAAGAGGAATCGAGGAATCTAAAATCTATAGTCCTCCCCTTAAAGACATTGGAGGGAACAAAGCATCTTTGCTCCAGCCATCACAACATTCCTACCTGGCATTCTATAGCAAAAGATGGATTAAAAAGAGAAAATCATAATACATTTATTTCTTAAAAATGTTTACATGACTTTTCTTGATGTGCAAAAGCCCTTCAATATGATGAGACCCAGCCATTGATTCTTTGTGATAGTTCCTGTGGGTCAGGGTTTTGTTAATAAAATCCTTGCCTACTCCATCAAAGTGAAGAGATAGTTCACAGTGTGGAAAAAAATTGTGCCAGCTGCTCCTCAGACAAAGGATTACTACCTAGAATATTTAAAGAACTAAAAATACCAGCTCTCCCCGTTGAGAGACCCAGTCCAAAAATGAGTATATGAAACAAACACTTCTCAGATGGAGAAGGAGCAACAGCAAACAAATATATGAAAAAATCACTGGTCATTCGAAAAGCACAAATTGAAACAACACTGAGACTGTCTCACTCTAGGAGAAGGCCATCATCATGAAATGAATCACTAATAAATGCTGGTGGGGCTGTGGGCGAAAACAAACCCTTCTCCGTTGTGGGCAGGAGTTTTGCCTAGTACAAGCACTGTGGAAACCAGTGTGGAGATTCCCCCAAAAAACTAAAAGTAAAGCCTCTTTTGCTGCAGCTCTTCCTCTTCTTGGTATCTTCCCAGAAGGGTTAAAAGCATCATGCCACAGCAATACGTCCAACCCACGTTTATAGCAGCACGGTTTGTACTAGTGAAATCTTGCAGCAGCCCGAATGATGAATGGATGTAGATGGGGGCTTTTGATACAGTAGAATACTATTTAGCCACAAGAAGGATAAATTTAAGACACTTCTAGCTAAGTGATCGTACCTTGAAAATGTGCTCTCGAGTGAAATAAATTGGACACGCAAGTGTAAATACCATATTCTCTGGAGTAAGAAAACAAGAGTATAAACAAGAACCATACTGTGAAATGGGGGAAGGGAAAGGAGGGAAAGGAAAAGAAGAACATAAAAAAGAAAAAGTGGAAACAAAGCTTTTTATAAGGAGAGGAAGAGGGCTTGAGGAGGAGATAAGGGGGTGGGAAAAAGAATCAAGAGCAATCAAGAACAGGTACAAGTTCCCTCTGATGAATGTGATTACTATGTTTACCTAAAATAGAACAATAAACTTAAAAAAATTAAGTGTCACTGGATCCCTGACAGGTGAAGAAAGAAAACCATTTTTATGTTTCGATGGTAAGCCCTGAACATTCCTATAAGCATGGACAAAGGAGGGAATGAGCTGGCAGTAATGAACTAGGGCACGACAGCCAGGGGCTGGCACCATTTCATTTGTGTTTTGCGGAGGAGAAGAGATAACCGTCCTGTTAACAGGGACTACGACACTTGGCCAGTCTCCCGGACAGCGACCAGAGTGTTCTTCCACCAACTCGTGAGCTTAGCGCAGCACCGAGTGTGCCGCTTCTCCTGAGGGCTGGCGCTGTGCAGAGACACAGGCAAGAAGGAGAGGCCAGGGCCTCCGTTCTGAGGTGCGCACGCACAGCCCTAGCCCCAGCGTGCAGTGGAACGGAACACAGAGACAGCACACTGCAGATACGAAAGCTGGTGCTCTCCTGGCGAAGTGCACTCCCTGAGAAAAGAGAAGGTCATTGTTTAAAGACCTCATATATGTGAAGATTGGAACTGATCCAAGATGATATTAAGAACAAAACTTAAGCAAACAGTAGCAAGAATGGAGCAGAGGCAGTTTGTCGGTCTGCTTATTTGCTTATTTGTTTGGGGACAAATACTTGACACCTGCAATGTAAAGGAAGAGAGGTTTGCTTGTTCCCTACCTTCAGTGAGCTCAGCACACAGGAGGAGGCTTCCCAGGCAGAAATATCGTCTAGAAAGGGCCTGGCGGAAGGTGCTCATGTCTTGGTGGCCAAGAACAGAGGGCGAAGCTGTGGGTTGGGGACAAAACCGTGCCCTTCCAGCTGCTACTCACAAGACCTCACTCTTCTGACCAGGTTCCCACCAAGCCATAAAGTCAGTGACAACTTCACCAATGAACAAATCCACTCATGATGCAATCCCCTTCCAAAAGCCCCAGCTCTGAACAGAGTAACACTCTGGGGAACATTTTAAATTAAAACCATAGCAGTCAGTAGCAAAATCCCTACCAAATAAGAAATAACCAATAGATTCATCACTGAATTTTACCAGAAAGAACTTTAGGGAAGAACTGAGGCAAAACACTCCTAAAGTTCTTCTACAAAACCACAAGGAGAGAAACACTGCCGAACTCATTACTTAAAGCTGGGATTACCCTGACTCCAAAACTAGACAGAACTCAACAAAAAAAAAAAAAAAAAAAAAAAATTCACGCCAGGCATGGTACAACAGACCGCCCCCTGGTGGGCTGAGCTGGCCACACACACACACACACACACACACAAATAAATAAAAAAAAAAAAAAAAAAAAAAAAAAAAGAAAACTACAGACTAAGTTCCTCTGTAAACAGAAATGAAAAAAGAAAAGAAGCCTCAGCAGAATATTTGTAAATAGAATGCAAAAAATCATTAAAACGTTCACCCACCAGAACCAGGCCAGCTTTGCTCTAGGGATGCGAGGTTGGTCTGACATATGTCAGCCAGCAAATGTGATATTCCATATGAATAGGGATAAGGGTAAAAGCCACATGACCATCTTAACAAATGCAGAGAAATCCTTTGAGAAAAATCCAACACTCTTTCATGATAAAACCACTGATGAAAATAGTTGTCTGAGGACCTTACATAAAGCTGATAAAAGGCATTGATGACAAGCCCATTGCCAACATCCAGTGTAGGGGACAACCTGAAAGTATTCCCTCTAAAGCCAGGAACAAAATGAGGGCACTCACTCTCTCCTTGCCTTTTCAATGCAGTATTTGAAACTTTAGCCAGAGTAATCAGGCAAGAGGAAGAAATGAAAGGGCTACATACAGGGCAGAAAGACATTAAATTATCCTTTGTAGATGGCCTAATACTCCCCCAAAGCACCCATCAACTCTGCCAGAGGACTCTTAGAAGCAATAAACACAGCCAGCAAAGTGGCAGGATGCAAAGTCATACACAAACCCATAGCATGTCGATAAATCAACATCAAATCCTCCAAGAGAGAAATAAGGAGAGAAATCCCACTGACAACACCTTCATGAAAATGAAGTACCTTTGAGATTTTGTAAATAGGGAAAGGAAGAAAGGTTGGAGGGAGAGAAGGGGAGAGGGACAAAAAATTCAGATGTGTTACGTACGTGCACAAATCTCCGTGGTGAATGTGGTCCTTAGGTACTGCAAACATAGAATAGTAAAAAATAAATACAATAGGAATTCACCTCCCCAAAGAGGGGGAGACCTTGACTATGAACACTACTGTACTCTGAAAACAGAGATTGAAGTGGACAGTAGAACAAGGAAGACATGCCCTGCTCCTGGAGAGGCAGAATCAACATCGCCGAAACGGCCATGGCAACAGTGATGATGGGCAAAGATTTTATGCAGTGCCGGTGAAAATATCTCACATGATTTGGAACAAATTCTAAAATTCGTGAGATCAGACAAGATCCAGAATAGCCTAAGCAATTCCTGAGCATGCAAGAAGCATTGTAATCTTGTACTTCAAGTTGACTACAATGCTACAGCAATCAAAACATAGTGCTACAGTAATCAAAACAGCACGGTAAGGGCAAGAAAATAGCCATTTTGACCACTGGGCAAGATCTGAGGATGCAGAAACTAACCTACGCACCTGCAGCTGCTGGCTTTTACTAAGGGACCAAAATCGTATGCTGGAGAAAGAGCCAGTTTAACAAACAGTTCTAGGAAAACCTTGTTGCCTGTAGAATTAATCAGAACCTGATATCACACCTTGCATGAAAATCAAATCAAAATGGATCAAAGACTTAGATATAAAGACCAAATAGTGAATCTACTAGAAGATGACAGAGGCAAAACGCTTAAAGGAAACCATTAGGGAGGGTCCTCAAAAAACTACCAACAGAAATCTCATTTGATTCAGCTATTTCTCTTCTGGAATGCTTGTCCGAGTTAAAATCACCACGCTGCAGTGACGCAGTGTGCCCATATTCACAGCAGCTCAGCTCACAGTAGCTGAGCTAGGGAAGCGGCCTTTATGCTCATCTCCACAGGAACAGATGAAGACAGCGCGTCAGCCGTACGCCAGAGTGCTACTCAGCCCCGAAGAAGGGTCGGTGTGCGTCATTCCTAGAAAAGCTCGTGGATCCCAAGGGGATGATGTCAAATAGAACAAATCATACCCAGAAGGCTAAGTATTACATTTTTATATGAAGAACCCAAAATATAAATAATTTAAAGAGCAAAATAAAAGGAACAATGAGGGAGACTTGGTGGAGACTGGCAGAGGGTCTGAGGAAGGCAGCAAAGGGAAGGGCGGAGGGCAGGAATGCCAAGTAAAAATGACCACGCTGGATGTAACTACGACGTGCAGTGAACACACACCAAGAACTCTAAGTGTCAACATAAATGCAAAACTGTCCTATCAGCTAATACTAGCTGATACACAAATAAACAAAATTAAATCTAAAATTGGAAATCTAATAGGCTGCAGATTTTAAAAATGAAAGAAATGTGTTTTTTTTTCCTTTAAAAAAGTTATTAAATAGAAAATTTATTTGGAAAACATCAAACTTTACTGCCAAGTACATAGAAATTGAATAATATATTATTCTGTTAATCTAATGATTGACTGTTGAGCCCTGAAAAGTGCATATTAATAAAAAGTGATGTAGGGGGATGGGCACAATTAATGCACGATATGTGCATGTGCAGGCACAGAAATTTGTACAATTAGATTAACCAGCATGTTAGTAATTGCAATAAAATGATACTCTACCCGGCAAATGCAATACTACAGGTAAAAAGCAAGAATTAAAAAATATTTAATGCAAATAGGAAGTGAATCGCAGAGAAAGAACACGTGCTGAGTAGACACTAAGTTCTGGTGTCAACACCCAAGACCAAGGTGAGAGACAGGAAGGAGGGGTGAGAGGAAGGCAGGAAGGAAGGAAGAGAAAAAGAAAGAAGGAGAGAAAGGAAGGAAGGAAGGAAGGAAGGAAGGAAGGAAGGAAGGAAGGAAGGAAGGAAAAGATGGAAGGGAAAGGAATTTAAAATACATTTAAAGTTTAACAAAAATATAAATCACAGCAAAATATATGAAATGCCAACATGAAAAGGAACAAAGTCCAGAGAAAACCTATCGCACAGATCATATATTACTATATAAACGACGACAGAATGGTAGTATATAAGTGTTTCAAATGTAAAACATCTAAACACGGCATAGGTTAAAGCCTAACAAAGTTGTGCGCTGTGGCCGATCTGAAGATTTCCAGGGCTCGCGAGGGCAGAAATCACAGCTCACGTAGCGCGCCTCGCCTGCCGCTGGGAGGAGGCCGGCAAGCTGAGTCAGCACACTGGGGGAAAAGGTGGGGCAGTGAGCAGCGCTCAGCTAAAAGGCCTAGGAAAGAAGAGCTAAGCACAGTAAGGCATCGAAAATAAGAGTGCAAATTACTGAGCATAAGTTTCAAGCAGGAAAAGACCAATAAAATTAACTTCTGAAAAGATTTGGTTAAAAGAAAAACTAAGAGCAAATGAATGTTATAAATGGCACCAAAAAATCTACAGATAAAGCTAGGGTTCAACACATAAAATTCTACAACCAACATCATGACAATAATTTTGAATATTTAGATAAAAAACATAAAAGACTATGCAATTTATTTCTGAGACTAGCAGAGTCTGACATTCAAAAAAAAAAAAGTAACTGTGAAATTGACCTTGCTGCAAAACTCCCAAATAAAATATCACCAGATAAAATTCAGAAATGTTAACAAACATGATGACCAAGTAAGTTTTTACAAATAATGTAAGGGTGTTTATAATTTAAAATATCCACGAATACAGTATAAGATACATGAATGGATTAAGAATGGGGGAAAAAAAGTCCCACGATCTTGCAACAGTTTGCTGTCTCGCAAGCAGTAAGAGCACGCGTTTGTGATTCTAACAACAAAAATGTTAGCCAAGAACAGAAAAACTCAGAGTAAATATTGCTGTTCATGGTGAAACTTCAGAAGTATTCCCAGTAAAGTCAGGAAGGACCCTTTGAGGTACTAATTGGATAAAAAAAAGTTAACAAAACTAGAATTAACAATGAAATAAAGGGAATTTCCTTGGCTCAGCGGCTCTCTGAATGCACGGGCTTCCTGTGGATGGCAGCGGGATTAGCACGGGGTTAAGTCCAAAGCCGGCCATTGAGCTCGCCTTTGTTGGGAGCCTCGGACGAGCCGCGGACGGCGCCCTGCCCTGCGTGGGGCCAGCTCCGCTCGCAGCCTTGTGAACTCCTTGGGCGACCGGACTCGCTGCCTAATAAGTCGCGCAGGGAACCCGAGTCGCACACATAAAAGTGCTTCCATTTTAAAAGATTTCTTATGGTCATTAGACATTTCAGACAAACACTCGTTAGGGCCTAATTGGTAGCAAATGTGAATCTGAAAACGCAAGCTGGCCTTTGAGTTACAGGGCTTTGGTTCTGAGACTGAAAAACCAAAAATCATGAGAAATTGCGCGAGCATCTTCCAGGGCTTCAGAATCCCAGTCGCCAAGCCTTGTGCTCCTGCGACGCCAGCTGGAAGGAAGGAGCTTGCTGACTGCGGCCTTAGAGGCTCCTAATGTCTTTCTTTCTTTCTTTCTTTCTTTCTTTCTTTCTTTCTTTCTTTCTTTCTTGACGGAACCGGGAATTGAACTCACACCCCTGCACTTGCCAGGCAGGTGCTTATTCTACTGCGCTATCTCCCTGGCCCGTCTGCTTTTTTTCTTGATTTTCCCCTTTTTGTTTGTCTCTCTTCTTTCCATTTCTTTCTATACTATCTTGTTTTATTCCTAGCCCTGCCAGTTCCTTATGTCTATTTGACTAACCAAGAATCTAATTTTTAGTTGGGGATACTATACAGTTGCTTACATTACATATGAAATTTGGTCATAAACTATTCACAGGCAGTATAACAAAAACAAAAGAACATCCAGCTGATCTGTTTTATACTCTCTACTATGTGTGTGTGTGTGTGTGTGTGTATTTCATCTTGGCCAACAATAGTGTACATTGTTATTTATGTATTTATGTATTTATTTTGTATTTTAGGGAAGGGTCTACAGGGTCGCATGACTAGATTGGACTGTGATCCGCCTGTTTACAGCCTCCCAAGAGCTGGGATTACAGGTTTGCACCACCATGCCCAGTCTCAATTGCTGCCTCAGCGCGCCCGGGGGTGGGCTGGCATGGTAGGCCTGGGGATCGAGCCCCCGGTCCCCACGCCTGCTTACAGGCGCCTTAATTCACTGAGCTATTTGGCCAGCCCACATGTTGTCTTCTAAATGACAGACTGGCGCACAGCAAATTTATATCTCAATAGAGCCTGTTACAGACACTCTTGGTTAAGTTCCATCTTTTCTGTATCTTTTTCCTAACAGTGAGACAGAGACGATCATAGCAAGCCACCTCATAAGATTATTGCTAAAGTTAAATAAATTAATATGTCTAAAATAATACAAAAGCCTCACAAGTTTCAGCTGGCAAAGGATGACAGACGTTTCTCCTTAAACACAGACTCTCAAACCTCTGAAAAAAGGTTAGTGTTCGATTTTGACCTGCAAGCACTGCACTTAGCCGGTCTAGACAGTGCACAGTCTTCACCTCTTCCAGTACAACTCACATGACAGACAGGGCCGCGGGTGTGGTCGCAGACCCTGCTGGACAGATGCGGCGAAAGGCATCACATGAAACAAGCACACACACAAAATCAAAACTGCTACGTCTAAAGTACAGCTGGTGAAGAATTTTGAAGACAAATACAAATGCGCCTCTCGCTCATTGCTTTGTGCTCTTTCACACTGCAGCATTTAGAGTCATGCTCACAAGCAAGGGACAGGGCCCGAGCAATCCACAGCTCCCAGGAAGCATGAACGCCGCACGAGGGAGTCCTGCGACTGGGGGTTCTGGGGCGCACAGCGGCCCTCGGCTTCCACGGTGTCAGTGCCCAAGGAACGAAGCAGCCTCAGCAGATTTCCACTTATCTGTTGGTATCTGGACTATACCACGGCTCCCTTATTGCAACAAGTAATTCAATAAATTGAGTTATACGGAACAGATTGCAAATGGGAGGCCACAAAACTAATGTGAAAACGGACATGAAGCCCGCCAGCCTGCGGCCCATGCCATCCCGGCTACTCACAACTACCGCGTGGAGGAGCCAAGTCAGAAAGTACTGTCAGCGTTCACGTTTGCCCTCCTGTGTCTCACAGAGGCTTGTGCATGGACTGAAGGCTGGTCCTGGGTGGTGCTCCCGGGAGTGTGGCACTTTTACGGGGCAGAGCCTGGAAAGAGGTGGCAGGTCACTCAGGACATGCCCTTGACATGCTCCTCACGCTCTGCTTCCTGGCTGCCAGAGAAGCAGTGCTTGGTTTTGTTCTTTTTTCTTTAATTAATTAATTTATTTGATACAGGATCTCACTACGCAGCTTGGACTCACAGTGGTCCTCCTGCCTCAGCCTCCCCAGCACCTGGATTATGGGTGTGCACCACCACGCCCGAGTTCGACCGAACCTGGGTCCTTGCTCTTGCCAGGCAGGCACCTGAGATCACAGAGCTGTCTTCCCAGCCCTATTTTGTTCTTCTGCACCTCTGCTCCTGTTCTGCTGTGCTGCCTCACCGAAGGGTCCAAAGGGTCAAAAAGTCATGAACCAGAGCCTCAAAACCATTGGGCATAAATGTACCTTTTGGTTTTCAAAGTCAGTGCCTGCTGGTAGTTTTATAGGGATAGAGAGCTAGCTAAAATCATCCTTCAACTTGAAGGGAATGTTGAAAGGCTTTGTGTCCCTCCTGCCATCCTATGAATATAATCTTACATCTAACCATTTAGTAAGTGAAGAACTCATCCTCTTCATTTCCTCCCTCAACCGTCCCTGCAGGCTTTTGGCCTTTCATCCTTTTCTGCTCCTTTCCCCGTGCAGCACGTGTTTACTTAAGCATGCACAAGGACGGCCACTATTCTGTAGGAGCCTCGAAGGAGGCATTTTGTACAGCAGGAGAGTAAGGACACGCTGGTGCCGGGTATGCTGGTGCACATACCTGCAGTCCCAGCACTCTGGAGGCTGAGGCAGGAGGGCTGCCTCGAGTGCCAGAACAGGCTGGGCTGCATAGTGAGGCCCTGTCCCCAAAGTAAAGAAAGGTGTGTTTGTTTGTACAAGCATATGTGTGGCCCACTCCTTCAGCGAGCCTTAAACTAAAAAATATTATCACTACAGGAAAGTGAAAAATGTCACACCCCTCTTTCCATAATCTCTTCTTCTGCCCAGAACTCTGAACCAGGGACGCTCCTCGTTCAACAAGCTACTCCTGTCTCCTCGCTGCTCCCCTCGGTTCTGGGGTCTTCTTAGAAACAAGTAAAAGATTAATAGAAGCAACCATTAAGTTTTGAAATTCTGCAAATCAATGGTTTATTTTCTCCAAAAGTTTTGCCTTAAACCATCAACCCACAAATAATTTATTAGAATGTTACCAAATCCCAATATAGTTCCTCTGCCCGCTTATTTTCACAATTATTCCACCAATCCTTTCAACAAGCTTGCTCTAAGGTGTGGCTACTTTCACAGAACCGACCACAGAAAGCACTTGGTAGCCCCTACAACCTGCAGGGGTGACTTCTGGTCCCGAGGGGTGTCTGAGCCCATGCACACTACTGAACCCTACATGCTGGGGGCTTGCTGTTACACATAGCCATGATGAAGTTTAACTTATACATTGGGTACAGGAAGAGATTAAGAACAAGTAGCAAAATAAAAAAAACACATAATAATAATATATGGTAATAGGTTTTAAACTTACAAATTGTTATTTTCCAAACTGTTCCATATAGGATATTCATATCACAACTTTCAGTAGGTAACCTAAGCCTTGAAAAGGAAAACCAAGGATAAAGTGTTCAGAAAGGTTATAGACTACTAAACATCATTGGTTTGTATAAGTTATATAATTTTCCTCTTGCTATTTTTTTCACAGTACGTGTCTGTGTTGAATTTAGCTGCAATTGTGTTGATCAATTATTATTTTTAATAGTCCTCCAGGATTTATTTCCCTTGACTCTTTGTTAAACTAAATGGTTTGTCATCAACAAATTCTTTCCCCTTGCTACTCTTATGTTTTTTAAACATATTTGGCTTATTTGGTCCCAATTATCCCCAGAGGAACATCATTATAACATTTTCCATGCCCAGAATTAGCCCTTCATGCTCATTCTTCACTCCTTGTTTCATAACAAGCACAATATCCATAACATGACCTCTATTTTGTGCTGTTTGGGCCACCAAATATTTCTTTAAGAAAATTAATTTAAGACTTCCTTTCAACATTACTATAAATCTTTCTGCGAATACTCACTAGTCACTCTTAGCTATCCCTTTTAGAAAACCCTGACGCCTCATGGAATCTCAGGAGCCAGTCTAATCCTCTGAGATAGTCTAGCCCACCTTCCTGCCCATGGGCGTCAGCCACCCCAAGGGATGACCCCATATGCTCTCAACACGAACCAAGACGTGGATCCACCTTCAAGTGCCTACTTGGTTTTCTAGTTCCGAGCTCCTGGAGCACTGTGAGAGGGAGGAGCACCGTGAGAGGGAGGAGCCCCATGCTGTTCTCCACTTTCTGGAGCTCCAGCCCTGTCGCGGAACAGAGGAGGGAATCACAGGATATACACATTAAAAAAAGAACCTTCTTTGTTTGCTAAAGGTGAATAAAGGTGAATGCTGCTAGTGACAATGCCAGCTCCTTTCTGTAGGTAATATGGTAGGTGCAAGCGAGCTACTACAGTAGGGAGGGTGAAGGATGCGCAGTTGGAAGGCAGCGAACTTCACCGAATCGATGGACTAAGCTGCTTTGTTTCATCAGCCTTTCTGTGCTGCCCCTTCAGGTCTGTACCATCTCCTGCTGTCAGCACCATGCGCTATTTCCGGGTCTCCTCAGGCTTCACCGTCTCCTGAAGACCACCGTTTGTAGGTGAAATGGAGACAGGCTTCATATAGAAGGATTACAGTTGAAGTCACCACAGAAGGCAAAGCTTTCAGAGAAGCGACTCTACTACAGCCTGTTAGAGACCATCACGTCCAAATGTGCTCCTCGACTCTGAGCTCTCTGCATCTGGGTCCACCCTGCAGTTGAAAGGACAGCTCGCTTTGTCTCTTTGTTTTCCTTTGTTTTGTTTTGTTTGGGCTAAACATCTGGCAAGTTGGTGACTTGGAGGCCAAGGCCCACGATGCACAAAAACTAAAGACAGTTTTATAATGCTAGCTTTAGTACGCCAAAACTCTGTTCACAGAACCAGTGTAAAATCAGGGCTCCGCAAGATGAGCGAAGCCTATCTCTCGGCCGCCTGATTGTAGACACACAGAGTCCCTCCGAGGCACTCTTCAGTGAACTGCCCATATTACTGAAGAAGCTGGTGTTATGCCTGTTACTGTTTTGGCTAAGTGCCTATAACTGAATTCAGGAAGGTTAGATGCATACGAACATATCTTAATCAAAATCCCCCAAACTGCCCGTGCTAACCTCATCAATGATTTCCACTAGATAATTTTTCAGTTCCTGGAACTCTGTGCTAGAATTGGCATGACTTTCTCTTTAAAGCCATTTTTCTTAGTGTCCTGAATATCATCCCTTTCTGGCTTACACACTGCCTATGTGTTTACTTGTTCGGAGCCATTATGGGTTTCTTTTCCTTAAACTGACTCTTACATTATACTGTTTCCCAGATTCCCTTTTTCTTTCACTTTTTTTTCCAAGCACACGGTGTTACTGACCCTCCTGATCTCCACATGTCTCTTCTATAACTTGAGGTTTTAACTCATGTGGCTTATTGCCTATCAAAATGACCTGCTAGGTGCCCCGTAGACATTTCATAACTAAACACATTATCTTCTTTCCAACATTTTCCTGAACATTCTTTGTCTGTTAGAAATTCTAGCTTGTTCAGCTTTTTTCTTTTCAGAAAACTCAGTATTCCAACTTTTTTGCCATGAAACCCTAAATAAAATTTATCTATATATCCCGTTAATGTCAACTCTTAAATATCGCTAAAATCTGCTTCCCCTTTGTGCTCTCTGCCCTAGCTCAAGCCAAGTTTTTTCATTCTTAGTTTATTCTTCACAGGTTCCAGGTTTCTCGGATGCCAGCTGTGTGTACACCAGCTGAAGGAATGGTACTGGGACAATCCTTTAAAAGCGTTTAATATAACACAGTGGTTATAAACTAAACCAAAGGGTTTTTTTTGTTTTGTTTTGTTTTGATTTTCGGTACTGGCGATTGAATTCAGGACCTTTCGCTTGTCAGGCAGGCCTTATGCTGCTGAGCTGTATCCCTGGCCCTTAAGCCATGTTTTTCTAGAACATCATATATTGAAGTTCCTACACCCAATCCTTCATAGTATGACAGCATTTTGAAATGGGCTAATTATAGATGCAATCTATTAACATAAGGTCATACCGGAGAATAGACGGTACTGGAGCATCATGACTAGAATCTTAAAAAAAAAAAAAAAAAGAAATGTAGACCCAGAAATGTCCACAAAGAGAATGCCTTGCTCAGGAGAGCAGAGATGTAGGTGACATATCTTTATCTAGAAATGCCCCAAATTTCCCACTAACTGTGAGAAACTAGGGCAAAGGCATGGACCCGATGCTCCCTTCCAGTCTTCAGGAAGACCCCAGCCCTACCAACACCTCGATTTCAGGCTCTGGCCTCCAGAACTGTAAGGCAACCCGAGTCGGTTTTGTTTAATCTGCTCAGTCTTGGGCACTTTGTCGTGACTGGTCTAGCACATGAGCACAGAATAGAATGGTTTCAGACTTAGGCTCTTTAAGTTGTCCAGTGGTGCCCACTGCTTAGGACATCAAACACAAATGTCTTCCCACCATACTTAAGCTCCACACGATCATGGCCCCACTCACCATGACACTTCATTCCTCACTGCCTTTCTGTATACATTATTATGCTTAGTGTTCTTTGCTGTGGGGCCATCTGGGCCATAATTCATTGGGCAGTTTCAGTTCATCCGGCTGTCACTGAAGCATCTGTCCTGAGTGCATTCCTCGAGGCCGAGTTCCATGCTCGTCTTTGCTGTTCTCCTAGGACAGCAACGGCGAACCTTTCAGAGCAGTCAGTGAGGGCTGGCCAGAAAGCTCAGTGGACTAAAGTGCCTGCTTAGCAGATGCAGGGACCGGGGGTTCGATCTTGGTGTGTGGTGCCACCCTGCCCTGGGGGCACACTGAGAAGGAGATTGAGACTGAGCATGGTGGCACATGCCTGTAATCCCAGCGCTTGGGAGGCTGAAAACAGGAGAATCACTATGAGTCCCCTCTGTGTGGTGAGACCCTGTAGCCCCTGCACTAAATGCAAACAGCCTTCAGAGATGCGCAAGGCCACTCTGGCACATGTCGTAGGTCTGTCAATACTGTGTTGGGACCTTTTTCTTGCCACACTTACAAGACCATGTTTTAACTTTAATCGACTTTCCCCAATCCAATCCACCCTTCCAACACTAAGTTCTTTAAGAGGAGAGATTCTTTTACTCACTTATCTGATATTACCAGTAGTTAAATAATTTGAGTAGATGGAAGCCATACTGTCTTTACTTCTTCCTTTACTCCCTAAGAAACCCTGTCTCCTTTTCAGCATGGTGCTTTGATGTTCTATGTATTCCTTTTTAATTTTCCTACTTTATAGTATGTTGCATTTTTGCTAATTATTTTGTTTTAATCAGTTAATATGTTTTCTTCAAAGCATATATTTATTTACAAGCTAGGAAAAGAACACTTTATAAACATATTTTTAAAGTTCTGTTGGCCAGGATTTATTAATATTTGAATATGCAATATAGAAAATTATTAGGCAGAGAAATAAAATGTTTTTACCCTATCAAATGTTTTTCCAACTCAGCCCTTTGAGAGCTTACTACCAAAATGTACCTCACAGGGCAATAGTTAAAGTTTAAAATGAAATTTAACAACTACACAATGTTGTTGGGTAGGGGCTGAGGAGATGGCTCAGTAGAAGAAGTGCTTGCCTGGAAAGTGTGAGGGCCTGAGTTTAACCTCCAGTTCCGCAAAAATAAAAAAGAAAAATAAAAAAGAAACAATGTTGTTGGATAGAAATATATTGTTGTAGATGACAGTATTGCCAAATGAAAAGGGAAAAAAGAAACAAGTTATCCTATATAACAATGCATTTAATATTTGTTTAGCAAATATTATTTTGGCAAATACATGTAACAGTTCACATATAAAATTCTGAACAGGTAGCAACACTTTTTCTTTAAAAACAAATTAGGTATGATAATAATTTCAAAAAACTGAGTTTAATTTGAACTTTTTGAAGTGTGGTTCTTCTCTGAGTGTGTCAGATTTTAATATTCATTCAGTGTTCAGGAATTATCATGTGATTTAAGTAAGAAAACAGAGCACACATAATCCAGTTAACTTCCAAAATGTTGGGCTAAATTACTGATATCTGGAAAGGCTCAATAGCTGAATGCCATACTATTCAGTGGATGTAGAAAGGCTAAAACTCAGAATTTCTGACTAGCTATGTCGCCTCTATAGGGAGAAGATCCAATAACCAAAAAATCTGAGCCAATAAGCTCCTCGCGTGGCCGTACAGAGGACCCCAAGAGCCGTGAGCTGCTGATTTTGCATGTCAGTATTGGTCCAAGGCCATGCAACTTCCTAATTCTACACTGTACTAGCTATGTATTTGGCTGGCTCATGTCTCTTGAAAAGGTTGTTTACAATGGTTTGAATTACAGGATTTTCCTCAGTCACTGTCTCTCTCAGCATTGGCCCCTGACTTACAAACTTGGCTTGACTGCCAAGGCTGGTGGTAACCGAGTTGGTTGTAAGTCAAGACTGTGTTTCCCATAAAAAATAATGGGAACACTAACTCTGCACCCCAAACCTCCCACAGCACCCCTCAGCTAACCTCTTCATGACAAAAGGGTTGTATAACGTGCACAATTTACCAGAAACACCAACCATTTTCCTGGTGTGTGCACCACGAAGTCATGAAATGAGCCCGGCTCCCCAGGAGCAGCCATGCTGTGCTCTGCTGCCTGGAAGGCGACCTCGCTGGCTTGCAGGGAGGGAGGATGAAGCAAGGTGCTTACTCTCAGGTGCCCCTCCTAAGAGCCTCAGGAATCTGCCTCTGGTACCGTCCTCTCCTGGGAGAGTCCAGGCCACCAGGACCTACAGCTGGCTCTCTAGGCCTAAGCTTTTCAGCACTGAAATGGCTCTAAGGGAGTCTGCTTCTGTCCTTTCTTCAGCGCTGCTCTTTCCATGGTGGAGATTGCTTTCCTTGCCATCTTTTCCTTCCTTGGCTTCCTTTCTAGCTTTTCTGGGGCCATTTTGAATGCAGTAATCTTAGCGATTATTTAACACACTCACTGAACTCAGCTCCACAAACATGAACACCTGGGCTCAGACTGCCCCTGACGTACGCTTACGTAGGCTTTTCTGGCATTGTAAATCTTTGTTTACAACCGCACCAGTGGCCTGTGTTTGGGCCATAGCTCAAGACTTGGTCCTAAGTTAAATATAAAATTGGGATATAGCCCAACTTGTTCGTGTGCAAGGTCTTAATGCGAGGATCAACCGCAGACAGGAGCAGCTGCGAGTCCACTTCACTGAACACTTTCCCATGAAAGTAACTTGGAGTAGAAAGGCCTGCAGACATCGCCAGAATTTCATGTATGAAGTTTCAAAACTCTGATACTATTGCTTATTCCAAAGTTTGCTTACAGGGGGTGGGGAGATGGCTCAGTAGAATCAGTGCTTGCCCGGCAAGCAGAAAGGCTTGAGTTCAATCCCTGGTTCTGGGAAAAGAAGAAGAAGAAGAAGAAGAAGAAGAAGAAGAAGAAGAAGAAGAAGAAGAAGAAGAAGAAGAGGAA
>NW_004524875.1:364012-384785 GCF_000260255.1 Octodon degus
AGGAGGAGGAGGAGGAAGAGGAAGAGGAAGAGGAAGAGGAAGAGGAGGAGGAGGAAGAGGAAGAGGAAGAGGAAGTGGAGCTGGGATTCGCAGAGTCTGACTTCAAGGCCGTCATCCAAGTCCGGCGACTGGGCCAGGACTATTGCCACAGCCCATGGCAGTCAACACACGTCCTACTTGACTTTTTGCAGCATCTGCCTGGATCTCCATTCGTCACCAATTAGTGATACCTCAGAAGACTCATTTCTCTTACGCATTTCAGGCTACATGAAGAATCTCAGTTAGTGTTGCAGACTCACTCTTCTGCTCCAAGCTTTAGCTCAGTCTGACTCAAATGTTGGTTCTCATTCTACATCCCATGAAGTCTCTCCTTCCCTTTTAATTCCAAGCCTGGCCACACTGCTGCAAAGAAGGTCGAGGTGTGACCCTCTATTCTTTACTCTTCCTTCGTGTCTCACTCTTTGTTTTTCATGCACTCTCCTATTCTTAGAACTTTTTTTTGCACTTGCCTGGTGAGAAAGGAAAAGAATGCCAAGGGACAGGTAGACACTTCATCCATCCACTGCTTGGTAAAAAGCCACCAACTCCTGTGGCAGTCACCCAAATTTAAGCTTTTTGTGGAATTAATCAGCTTTCTATAAAAATATTCATAGTACATTTCCCACTGATGCCTGGGGGTAGCTGTATCACTTATGTATCACTAGACTCTGCAGGGACAACAAACAAGCCCATGTTTTAGTGGCTTAAAGAACAAAGCCTTACAACTAACGTAAATTACATATTCTCAACCGGCTAGTATCATTTTCCTCCCAATTCTTTGTGTGTGTGAGCGTGTAGAGGCACCAGGAATCAAACTCATGACCTCGAGCCTGCCGGCAGGTGCTGTGCTGCTGAGCTGCACCCACCCGCCCCTCGGTGTCTCTACCCTGGGACTTGGTGTTGGGTTTTTTTTTTTGGTGGAACCAGGGATTGAACTCAGGCCCTTGTGCTTGCCAACGAAGCACTTATTCCACTGAGCCATCTCCCAGCCCTACCCTGGGACTTGGGAGGAAGCTCCTTCTCTAGGACTCACTGCAGCACTCCAGAGCAAGCGCCCAGAGGAGCAGAGCCGTGAGGAGGCGCTCGCTGGGAGTTCTGCGCTGCTTCTGCTCACACTCTGCAGGTAAAGCAGAGGTCCCAGAGTCAGGAGGGCAGGTTGTAGATTCCTTCATAGACGGAAACAATTATGTCCAACAAACAAAACGGCCTTGTGGGCCATGACCTGGAGATCCCTTCCCAGAGGAGTGTGGAAACAGCCCCAGGGCCCTACCTGTTGACTAAAGCACTTCCGGGGGGGGGGGCTGGCTTGCGGGGGGGCTGGCTGCCGGGGGTGTTGGCAAGAAGCTCCAGTAGGGCTAAGTTTATTTACATCCATTTATCACAGGCTTTTCCACAGTGGCTACGGCCCTGGCGTCAGAGTACCTCCATGCTAAGTAATGCAAAGCATCCGGCTCTCTGCCTTCTCCCTCCACTCCCTGATGAAGCTGCTGAACCTGATTTCTATCACTAAAAGTACCCAGAATCGACTGGGACCCAGGGTGGAGGATGGATGCTTTTCACAAGGATGTCAACTGCTCCTGCTTTCCCTTCGCAATCTATTCCAGTTAGCTGAAAGGTAGAGGTTTCTGATCTTCAACAAATGGCTCTCAGAAAATGAAACCCCCATGTTCTCCTTTGTAAGGAAACCTCCAGTTTCCGTGAAGAATTCTCTGGTGCTGTCTCGTCCTTCAGCAGAAATGAGTCATCCTCCCTGCATTGGAGATGGTTGGAGGAGGCTGGCCAGAGAGCTCAGCAGGTCGCAGCGCCTGCGTAGGCCTGCGCAGGGCCCGGGTTCCATCAATGCCGTGCTGTGCCGGCCCCACCGCCAGGGTCACAGAGACGGCGACTGCCACTGGGCATGGTGGTGCGTGCCTGTAATCCCAGAGTTTGGGAGGCTGAAAGCAGGAGGATCACCATGACTCCAATATGTATAGTGAGACCCTGTACTAAATATATATATATTTAAAAGAAAACAGGAAAGTAGGTGAAATCTTGGTGCCAAGCTGAAGCCCAGGCACTACAGCACTTCCAACCACGTCTGGCGCCTCCTTAGCATGCTTTGTACAACAAAGGAGATTATAGGGCCTATTAACAGCTTGGGGAATTTAGCCACAGCCCGTGCATACGCATATGTGTGCACATACCACACACACATCCATGTGTATGCACGTTCCAGTATTTTTTACACAAGCATGCACAAAATTATAATGAGAATTTCATCTCATCATATGCAAGTAAGGTCAGCATCTTGACGTACAGCCATTCAAAGTTCCAGGACAGATACGGAAGCCCTCCAAACAAGAGGCAGAAGAGGCACTCTGATCCTCGGTCTGTTCATGTACTAGGAACTCAGGGCAAAACTTCGTATTTTTTAAGCACAAAAGGCAATTTGGACCTCTGGACTGTTGCTTCCACTTCCGAGTGACATTTCTGATTAAGTGAAACACCCCCCAACATGCTGATCCAACACGTGAGTCCCTGGTAGCACTTTAAAGCACTTCCCATTTATGAAACCCGTCGTACTTACACTTTAGAATTTTCCATCCTCAACTACTCCATTCACGTCATAGGAAATCTATTCCATTTAAAATAAATAAAAGATTTTAAATTAGGTCACAAAAGATCCAGAGAACTCTAAATTCAGTCCAGTTCTTCTTTGAAACCACAACTGATGAAAAAAGTTGCTTTTGCTAATTTCAGTTCGTGTTACATTCTTAATTTTATTTAAATGTAGGTATTTTGTAATTTCCGCTTCCTTTCCTGTAGGAAAAAGTTGTCTCCAGGGGCTCTGGACGGAAAGTGCTCCGAGATCGTGTGTCCTGCCACCCGTCGTTTGTGCCGCACGCATCCCCTTAGGCAAGCTCGGGGCACACCGAGCAGGTACAGACCCTCTCTGTGTGCAGTGTGTATATTTTTTAAATCTGTGTGCATCACATTTACAAAAGCCATATAAAAGGAAGAAAAAATAACTTTCCGCTGGGAGTGTACATAAAACATTTAATTTATTTAACACATTGGAAATCTTTAAGTTTTATAGATGGTGATTTTCCACCTTATTTCTGTCTGATTCACATGACACACTGAAGTAGAAAATAACATTTGAGAATCCGGAAGGATTTCAAGGGTCAAATGAGAGTTCATGTAGGTCAAATGGTACCTGCTGGGTAAAAAGGATAAAGTAAGAAGAAGAAATCAGTGTTTTTCAAAAGGTTATGCAGTTGCCTCTCTTTGCCAGCTCCACCTAATATGTGACTGTGCCATTTCATTGTCCAAGGCTGTCTGCTGATGGTAGATGTGGGTCGGTTTCTCCCAGGAGTCCACGCCGGACAAGCCCCAAAGCTCTTAAAACAGGGCCACATCCTTCGGGTCGGCTCCTATCGCTTTCTGGGGTAGATGAAAGATAACCGATAAAACGTTCAATGACTTTAATCACATTTTATGGTGTTACCTATAAGGTGGTTTTTTTTTAGAGAAATTAGAAGACAAGATTGTTTCCCTATTGTAAGAAACTGATCCAAATGATACAATAGATATAATGAAGGGGAAAGAAACTGCTCTGAAGCAAAGAAAAACTGTGAGAGGGGAAAAGAGGAAAGAAGAAAGAAGAGGGAAAACCACACGTGCGTACACAGGACAGCCAGGATGGCTGTGCTACTAATTCCTGTTAGTTCATAAGAGGGGCCGTGAGCACTTCCACTGTCTGACCAATCTGCGTGCCCATTGCTGGTAATCTGAGCATCTACTTTGAAGATAACAGCTTGCAGTATAATAACCATTGTTAATTTTCTAACATTTTGTTTCAAAATTCTATATCAGTTTTTACTACTTTTTTGTCTTTAAAATGAAAGAATTAACCAACTTTTATTCTCTATCATATTGAGGGAGAAAATGACTTTCTAGATAGCATGACAAAAAAAAAAAAAAAAACCTAGACAAGAAATGGAGATGCGAGAGGCGTGGAGGCCGAAAAGGGAAACACAGCCATGCACAGCGAGAGGAGGGAAGCGCAGGCGCAGCAACGATGGGCAGGAGAACGGCCTCCCGTCCCCTGGAGGGACCCTTTCCACAAAGACACAGACTTCCCGAGAGAAAGCAAGACGCGCCATTTCTCTGAAAAGAAAAAGACTTTTTCTGCGTTAAGAACTGTGGAAGATTAGCCACTGGATCCACAGAGAACAGCTAGAGCGGAAGGCCGCCCGTGCAGCCTCCAGCCAGTAGCCCCGGTCTCCTCCTGCGACGGCCGCCCCATCCGCACAGGCCTGCTGGGCCTCAGGGCCCCGGCCGCTGCAGGGCTGGCGAAGGGCGAGGGGCAGCGCAGGCTGGCGGCGGGCAGCCCCGTCAGGGCGGCCTCTGGCCCCATCGCTTCCTGGCTAAAATGGAAGCGATCTGGAAAACAACCCTAAAAATAGGTCCCACACGGAAACTGAAGGATTTATTGTAACAAGGTATTATCTCAGTTCCTATTTTAGAGTTGGAGGTTTTGTAGATAGAGGATTAGAAAAATAATTGTTTGCTAAACAAACAGGAGCACAGAACAGGCTTGAGCAGCTTTGGGAGGGTTGTGCCGCAGGACCGATGGACACCTGGAGTAAGCTGCGCAGAGCCCTCTGGAAGGTCCCCAGCTGCGCAGAGTAGCTCAAAATCTCGGGAAGGAAGAGCATAGACGGAGCAGTCCACCTGAACACGATGACAGCCATTGGTTATTGTAATAGAAATAGGGGGACAGATTTTAAAAGACTAAAAGGAAGGTCAAAAATTTTGTAATCAAAGCCCAGAGCACCAGCAACATTTGGAATGTAATTTCAGATAGTAAAATACGAATAATTTAATTCAAGACAGTAAAATTTTGTTATTTAAAATGAAGGACCGTAACAAAGGAAAGCTGGTATTTTTCCCCTTCATGGGCAAGGCAAGGCGAGTGGACCCTACATACCACAGAGTACAGGCTTGTGTGGAACTCCTCCGTCCTGCTCTTGATCACATACAAGACAAGAAAGAGCTCAGTGAAGGAAGAGAGAGCGCGGTGGAGCGACAGAGCGAAACGTAGCATGGAGCTTGGGCACCAAAAGAAGGCTTCCTTCCCTCTTAGAACTACAGCGAGCGCGCACCCTGGACTTAGGGCCCGAGACAACTGAGCCAGGAGGCCCCGGCAAGAGCGAGTCAGCAACAGTGTTCACCTCCCGAGTTAGATGCCACTGGAGGAAGAGCCTAGATCTTCCGGGAGACTTTGCCGAATGGCAGAAGGGAGAAGGGAGAAGGGAGAGCGGCCACTGTCTGGAGGATTAGGAGGGAGCTCGCATGGGATGAAAAGTCTGCGACAAACAGCTCACAGTTATCGCAGTGGGCAGAGAGCTACGACACTCCAACTCACCCTCCTAGCGGGTGCTTGACGCTTGTAGGGTGGGTGTGGGAGGAATGCCGACAGGTGGCGGGTGGAGGGCACGTCTGCGTGAAGCAGCGGGACAGCCTGGCCCGGAAGGGAGCCTCGGAGGGTGCTGCTGGGAGTCCCAGCTTCCCTGCAGTCTTAGAAGATCTAAGCTGCCATGGGCTACAGCATTTGAACGTAAGTATAGAAGGCACAGATTGTGGGTTCAAGCAGGCTTAATGTGAAGCCTGGCTCTTTAGGCCTTTGCATCCTAGGGAAGAAATTCACCTGAACATTTGCTTCGAGTGTCTTGGCTATAAAATTGGAATTTTAGCAGTAGTAAGTACATCGCCGGAACACTCGGAAGACTAAAATGATGAACGTACAGACCTGAGCCCTGCTTTTCATAATCTTTGTCTAAAGGTTAACCTACACTCCTTGATGTTCAGTAAACGTGGTTATAAGTTCTTTTTCTTGAAGTAAGTGGGTTTCTACCAGAAGTTCATCCACTTCTGTGTCAGGGAAGATTTTCTTAGAGGGCGAAAATGGGAAGCCCTCTGAGGAAGGTCATCGTCACCTAAGAGCAGCGCTATGCGATCCGGCGCGCTGTGGACACACCGGAGCTCTTTTTACCGTGCTCATTCTGATTGGGTTAGAGTGCTGGGAAGACCAAAAGATGAGCTTGAGGCTTTGAACCTTGCATGTCGTGATCCCTGTGTAAATGTTAGCCTGCACTTCTTAATATTCAGTAAACATAATTATTATGTAATCAGTTCACATGGGTACAACTATAACTGCGCTTAATAAATAGCAATGCATAAATGAATAAAAATGCGGTGAATGGAACAAGAAGAATATGCCTTATAAAACCCTTGTGGTTTGCCAGATTGGTAAAATTGTAAAAGTTCTTATAGATTTTTTTTTTCTGTATTTAGTACAGGGTCTACAGGGTCTTGCTACATAGATCAGAATCACAGTGATTCTCCTGCTTGCAGCCTCCCAAGCACTGGGATTACAGGTGCGCACCACCAGGCCCAGGCTCAGTCACCATCTCAACATGCCCTGGGGGCGGGGCTGGCACCCCATGCTGGGGATCGAACCCCAGCCACTGGGCTCTGCCTAGGCAGGTGCTTTAATCCACTGAGCTATCTGGCCAGCCCCATTCCTATAGATTTTAGGAAACAGTTTAAAAAACTATCTAAAACTCAAATTTAACTGAGCACCCTGTATTTTCTCTGGCAACTCTGTACTTAGAAAAGGAAAGCAAAAGCCTATTGGGAGAAGTAAGTAAATGCATTAGCATTTACGCTGGTAAAGAAAAAATAGTTTTTCTTCCAAGACTACTTACATAAAAATAAGGAAATCAGAATATGCATGTTTAAAAAACTAGAGCAAAAACTTAATAATCAAAAGAGAAAAGGTAAATCTTCTTTTAAAAATTCAGATTGTTTTTGAAAGATCTCACTAAACTCCGAGTTGTTATGACCTACCCCATGAGTACATGTGGGCGTGTTTGGGGATAAACCTTAAAGCAGCTTGTAGGCGTTTTCCATCATTTGTCCTTCCCTGCTTGGAGGTCATCGGGGTGAGGCACGAGTGACTCCAGCTACCGCCTTCTGCTTTGGATTGCAGAGTGGTCGTAGTAGAATTGGCACAGTAACCATAAAATAAATACCCAGCGACACTGAAAATCAGGTAGTTGATAATTTACTAACATTAAGAAAATGCTCCTGGACAGACCTTTCTGATCTCTCCAGGCTCAGTCTAGCAGCCTGCAGAAGCAAAAGCATTATCGTGACGCTGCAAGTGTCCTTCAAGAGGCCAGGCCCTTCAGGACAGGAGCGAAGCTGTCTCCTTTCGGGTACCTGAAGCTCACTGGGGATATTTGTATATTAAAAAATGTACTCAAATATTTATTAAGTGAATCAAATGTGTTTAAAGAATGTCACTGGACTGGGGAGATAGCTCAGTGGTCTAAGGGCCTGCTTTGCAAGCGCAAGGACCCAGGTCCGATCTCTGGTACCGCGTGCCGTGCCAGCCACTGAAGCCGTGCGTGGTGGCACAAGTTTAGAATCCCAGCCCTGGGGAGCTGAGACAGGAGGATCACGGTGAGTCTGAGCTGCAGAGTGAGAACCTGCACCCAATTAATTAATCAATTCATTAATAATTTAGAAAATAAGAATTTCACAATCTTTTCTTTCTTATTGGACTTTCATTCCTATGTTGTTCTGTTCCTTCATCCACCTTACCATGTGCTAAGTAAGTTAATCAGCGAAGCACTGGTGCCTCGGTTTCTCCTGGTGCAGTCACGCACTCACCCCATGGTGTCCTTTTGGAGATTAGTTGGCAGCTGCAGTGACTGAACTCGGGTCCTGCAGGCAGCAGCACTTTCAGGCGCTGCCGTGCACCGCGGCAGCGTTGCTCACAGACGAGCCTCCTCCGCGTCAAAGCCGCACACAGATCCCCTCCGTCCTCCGGTCCCTCCTCCAGGTAGGGACGTGGGCTTGGGTCCTGCAGACGCCTCTTGGGAGTTTTGCTTTATTTTTCATTTCAGTCCTGGGGATTGAATGCTGGGCCTTTCCACTGAGCTACCTCCCTAGCTTGCTCACTTGCTGCTTAATTGATAACATTTGGATACAGGGTTTCCCTTGGTCCCCACTGCTCCGGCTGGGCTGGAAATTGCAGTCACAGTGCTGGGACCCATCTTGCAACACCATCCCTGCTCTTTTTCAGAGGTTCAAAATAAGCAGCCCCCTTCTACAAGAGCCCAGTGTCAGAGGTTTCCTTAAAAAGGTAAACCTCCCCCAACCCGGCACGCGCGTTGGCTGTGTGCGCTTCTCTCCTTGCTTCGCTGGAGTCCTCTCCTAAGTGCCACAGCCACCGCTCAGATTGGTCTCGCCATGCTGCGGGCCGCCAGTGCTCCGCTTCTGCTCTGGAAGACTTCTGTGATGTCATTGTCTCAGCTGCTTTTAATCAAACTCACTCAATTAAAAATTAAGAATGATTCAAAATCCCTTTTATAGGCCATATCTGTTCATCACAGAATAAGATGTTGTGTACTATGCTGAGTATTTAACAGTGGTATTAAAAATCTCATCAACTATTGCTTGCGTGGAGTCAAGTCACAGATACAGACTAACATCCGTGGTAGGTGACGGATGGCTCGGAGGGCCCCCGCGTAAGCTCATGCATGCTCTTTTGCACACGCCAAGTGGCCCTCCTGACTGGCTGCGCAGTGCTTGGAGCTAGTGACTTCCTACTGGGCTTTCTTACCATGACACTGACATGTTCAGACACAACCCCGTTCCAAGCCTGTCAGAACCATTGTTCCGTCCCTCGTGGCTGCCTTGGTAGATCTGGGGAGAGCAGGTCAACCTCAGCTCACCAGTTTTACTTAATTTGCTTACCTTTTCATTTATTTTGCATGACGTTATCTATTGCAAGCAATATAGAACTACATCATTAACCTTTTAAATGCTTCTCAGTGCTAATAAAGAATGTCCTCTTAGAAAAATTCATAACTGAATATAGATGAAATTATGATGTCACTTCTTTTTAATAATACCAGCCTAGATAATTTAATCCTTTGGCTCTCAATCTTGGCTCTGCAACATTTTAAAAATACAGATGTCCCAACTTGCTCCCTGAACAGTGAGTAGAAATGCTTATAGGTGGACTTAGGGAGTCACTGCATCTTAAATGAGTTTTATAAGAAATTCTGATGCCCAGTTATTAGAACCTTATTTCATCTTGTAAAATAACTCACCAACTAGTAATGCAGTATTTGTTTTATTATAGGCTGAAAATACTTATTAAAATGTGTCTTTATCCACAATAAAAAGTATATCAGATCTCCAGAAATGAGAAAGAGGCATGCGCTAGTCTTTTCTCTTTATATACTGGCATATCATTTTATAATTTGGAATACATCCTTGGAAAATCTTTGTTTCTGGTGAGGAATGATGGTAGTAATGTTGGAAAATTGCCTGGGATACTTTTTAAAATATCATTTACATTGAAGTTCTTTGCATTTCAAATGCCTTGTTCTTGCTGTTGTTCTGCTGTTGTTGTTTTGGTTTTGTTGTGTTGAGTGCTTGATTTTATTGTCTCTGAATTTTGCTTGTTGTAAGAACTAACCAATGTGTGGTCACATTATGTAAACCAAGCTCTGAGTTAATTATCAACAATAATTTACAACGCGATGGAAAGATGCATTCATTTGAATTTCAAGGATCAGTTTTTATTTATACACATTAAAAGAACTTGCAGCTTGAGGAAAACAGAATATTTAACTACATTTTAGAAACTTTTTCTTAATCTCAAACATATTGTACACATTTTAAATAATGTTAGACTGAAGATACCATATCATTATGTTTCAATTATCCATCTTAATCTTAATAAAAATCAGAGAATTTACTAATCAATATGCATCATGATTAAACAGATAAAAATCCCAAGTAGTTTTAGAGCCAAACTTTCAGAAGAATTTAGTCTTAGCAGGGGGAAATGTCTTTTCATGGAAAGGTTGTACTCCTCAGTTTAAATAATTGTGACTTGGCCTCTGAGTCGCATAATGCACATTAACATCAATACAACCTGACGATATGCTAAAAGGGGATTCAGTCTGCTGATGCCTAATATTTATTCAAATGCAAGCTCGTAACTCAATTATACAGGGGTCTACTTTCCAGTTTATGAATTATTTATTCCTTTGTTTTGTAGAGGTTATAGCAGCTGTCTGGGCAAGGGAAGAGTAAAGCCCCAGAACCTGCTGATGGTGTTTACGAGACAGTTCCCCGCACAAAGAAGGCACTGGTTTCAAAACCAGGTAACGTCTGCTCTAAGGAAAAGCCAGGTAGAAAGCTTCAGGAATTCTAAGACTCATATTCTATGCAAATTTTCAAACAACAGAAAATGAATTTTGTTGAACACCAAAGGAGGTTACCGAAATGTAAGAAACTTTAATAGCATCAAAAACTACGATTAAACATCTCAGCTGCCTTCACTATCACCGAACTGAGATCAGGTATAATACTGCTACTTTAACTCGCAGAAGGCATTCTCATGGGAAAAACTGGTGGAACAACAGACAACTCGTGGGACGGAAGGAAAAATTCAAAATGGGTCACTTACAAGCCATCTATAGCAGATTTGATTCCCTGGACCAACTCAGTCTTGCAACTATCTCTGCCCACTGTCTGCTGCAGCCTGGATTATGCATAAAGTGCTTGGATTTTCAATCTTTATTTTGGCAATGCTTTTTTTTTTTAAGTCAGAGGAATGAATTTAGAGATGGGTTTTGCCTTTTTTATAGTTATATTATCTCAACAAATGTAATACTTAAAGTCAATAGTTGGCTATTATTAAAAAATACTTTTGTAATAAAATGTCAGTGACATCATTGCTGGAATTACCAGTTTCTGGACATTGTCCCTGGAGCATTTAAGTGAAACAGTACTGTGACTATAAAGCGGAAAGTGTTCTTTCTTCCAAATTGCAGTGACCATGAATGTAAACGTTTTCAGGAGGGAGTTATAAGGTCCTTACAAGTGAGAAGCATGAAATGAAAAGCTAAGATGTTGAGGCATTACAGGAAGACCCCACAGATGTGGCGCGGCACCTAAACCATCTCAGCTTCACCTCTCTGCTTCTCTAACCCTGAAGAGAACAAATGCTTTCATTGTTCAGTCTTCTGAAATGGCTGTGAGAGATGTTCTCCCACCTGGACAGGGACGCGCTGCTCACGAACTGCAAACTCATTTCAAGGCAGTTGTGTCCTGTTCCAGTGCCTTTACCTGGACTCATAGTACACATTTGAGGATAACAATTTGTGGTCTACGATTTAGAGATCGTGAAGGCAAACACCAAGGAAAGGAATGTCCGTTTGTAAAGCAACCGGCTGAAAATTAAAAAAGGAGCGGGACAGTGGCAAATGCGAGTAGATGCGCAGACCACGCGTGAACCTCAAAGCGTTCAAATTCAGATTATTAAAAGTAAACAAGAAACGGCAGAGCCGAGGCAGCGAGCGAGGCTGGGAGAACCATTTCCGTCGGCGGCCGCCTTGCGCAAGCCCCAGGCTAGCTCCGCGCTTCTCGCATGTTTTATCCCCTGGATAAGAAAAGCGAACTACAGCAACACATCCTGGCCCCTTCTCCCACGAATCTGGGATAAGCTGACTACAGGGAGCTTGCAGCACGCTGTCCTTCAACACCTAGTAGGTAACAGTATCACCGCTGAGAGCCTGGGGTCTGAAGGGGTACACTTAGCTACAAGACTTGCGGAGAGTTTACGTTTTCGGCTTGATGTTAATTCCTGTGGGTCAGGGAAAGGCTGGTAATCTGCATACTTATAGTAAAGGAAATTTGGATGCTTTTAAAAACTCCAATAAAGGGCCAGCCAAATAGCACAGCAGATTAAAGCGCCTGTTTCGGCAGATGCAGCAGCCCGGCTCGATCCCCGGCGTACCGGGCCGGCCCCACCCTCGGGCGTGCCGGAACAGCGATTGAGACTGGGCGCGTGCCTGTAGTCCCAGTGCTTGGGAGGCTGAACACAGCCGGAACTCTACGAGTCCGATCTACATAGTGAGACCCTGTAGACCATGTACTAAAAAATAAAATAAAATAAATAAAAATCCAGTAAGAGATCTGCCTCCATATATGTATCTTTGACCACACACTTGTTTGTTAGACATCTGAGATTAGGAATAGATCCCTGTCAGAACTTAACCTCACAACAGTATATGGCAGTTGGGTTCTCCAAAGAGCAGCAGGGCCTGCACACACCCCTGTGTGTAGTGGGTGGGCAATGTTAATGAACTGAGTGAGCGGTCTCAGTCCCCTGCCTCCTGGGGACAGAGAAGTTAAATTTTCAAGGTAGGCCAATAGGTTGGAAGCCAAGGGTAAGGTGGACTTTCTAGAGGTAATCTAAAGAATTTCCAGGCCCAGACTTCTGTCTTCCCCAAGGAACCGCCTTATTTCCTTTCTTGAATTTAAGTGAATGATCTAAACTGCACTCATTTTGAAGGGTAATCCACTGTTCTCAGTGCCCACTGATTTAAAAGTTGGTGTCTCCTAGAAAATACGGTGAATACTACACACAGGTGTGTGTGTGCACACCCTGCTGTTCTGCTTCTCTGGAGAACCCCGACTAACACATACAGGCATTTGATGAAATATTTGGTCATAATCATCCAGCAGATTTGGCACATAAAATTAACACCACCAGATGTCAATTATTAGACATACAGTTTATAGAACCACTTGCTTTTGATGAAACAGGACTTTATCTTCTTAGTAAAAAGCTCAGCTACCTATGTGTTCTAAATAAGCCAATAAAAAAAGCTGAAAAATCATCAGTAATTTGCCCTATTTCGAGCTCCTACTCTTTCCACTGTATTTAATTATCTTTAGAAGCTGCTCTCAAGAGAATAGTTTTATTTAAGGCTTAAAGGTCCCTGGCACCAGAGTCGTAGTGCACTCAGAGGTCAAAAGCAACCTAAAGGCCTGTGTACCTGTAGGTACGAGAGCTGGGACTGCGCTTATGCTAGTCGGGTGGTCGTACAAAAGGGTTATAGGTGCTGCGAAACTCCTCCAGCCCAGGGGCAAAGTCAGGGTTGACTTCGAATCTGCCTACCTTCCAACTGCTCTCTCTAAGAGAGGACACCGGAAGCTCTGTCACTTGACTTCCAAGACGGACTCATAAGCAGTCCTTCAGCTTCTTCCCGGTTTTCCTTGGAGTGGACCACGCAGCTGAAGGAGAGCCTTCAGATCAGAAGTCTGGCTGTTCTGAGATGGCCACACCAGAGAGGGCCCATGAAGACGCAGTCCCTGCTGGGCTCGCCCATGCCAGCTGCCCCAGCCCAGCTGGAAGGGCAGGCGGTCATCTGGGCCTCCGCTGGGCACCACAGCATGGCCTCGTTTCAACGAAGCCTACTTGAACTCTACCTCAGTTCCTCTCCCACAGGATCCACGCCTACACTGCCTGGGGTGTACACCACATGCACTGTAGCTGTTCTCCACCACTCAGCCGTGGCGCAGCTGCTCCACGCATGATTGGCCCAACTTGTAATTGGGACAAAGGGCCAGACGAGAGGAGCTGAAACATCAGTCTGTCCTCAAGCAAACTGGAGTGGAGCTAATACGACAATAATACAGGTCTTCAGGGTGCTGGGGAGATGGCTCAGCAGAATAAGCACTTGCCTGGCAAGCACAAGGGCCTGAGTTCAATCCCCGGTTCCGAAAAGAAAAAAATATGGGTTTTCATCCATCTAAATCTTTTCTGGAAAACACAGAGTGAGGGTGATTGTAATATCATTGCTTTCTGATACACACTTCATGGATCTGTGCGGTGTAAGGGAGGTATTCAAATGACGCAGCTGGAATTGCCTGATGTTTCCGTCCTGCTGCTGGTCCATGCCCACATACGCTACTTTCACCCATTTACAATGCAAGCAGTCCATTGTGATCCGAGACCTGCTTTTTTGCTTTAAACAATACAGTAAATCTTGTGGAACCTGCCTACAAAATGTTCCTCACATCCACATCTCTGCTTGTCCACAGCCACTTTCCGGTCACCGCACCTTCTCACCTGGTGCCCAGGAGCGTCTCTTACCTGGTCACCTCCACATCATCTCACATTGCTAACACACTCCATTTAAGGTTTGTTTCTCCCATTTTCAGAAATAAAACCTCAGACTCTTCACCATGAGCAGGAAGGTCCTACGTGTTTCTGCAGTCTTGCAGCCCGCAGCCCCGCGGCTCGAGCGCCAAGTTCTGGTTACAGGAGCCTTCTCGGCGGGCCCTGAACCTCTCACGCTTGCCCCGCAGGAACTTGTGCAGCTGCTGCGCTCAGTGTGCAGAATGCTGCTCAGTGCTCTGCGTCCTCATCTGCACATTGCTTGATATTCTCCACTAAAGAATCGTTTCTATTGCCCCACACAGTACAATTTCTATATTTATAATCTCATTTACTAATTTTTATGCTGCTGTTTTCCCTATTGAAAAGGTCTAGAGAGGCAGAGCCCTTCTCTGTCTTGATGTACAGCTGGATTGTGACGGCCTAGCACCGTGCCGTAGACACAATGGATGCTCCGTGGGTACTGCTGAGTGTTTGAGGAATCACATGAGTAATTCAAGATCCGACACTTCCACGTCTGCAAATAATAGTACTGCGAGCGCATAGGGCCAGCTAAAGCACATAGTCTAGTACAGGCCCCCGATTTCCTTAGCCGGAGCACTCTCAATAACTGCTGCTGGCTGTGATCAGCGCCTCTTGTGCCCACCGCCTCGGGCATTGGTGGAATGTTGGCCTTGCGCCTCGGTGCAGGACAGCACAATGCTGCGCCTGAGCCTCTCTAGCCGACCGCATAGCTTAGTTCCCAGGAATGTTACAACCTGAATATTGTTGTTTTCAACACTCTGCATGTTCATTCAGGGACTCAACCGCCTCGACCCCCACCGCTTACACAACAGGAAGGGTCTCCTGTACGAGGGACACATTCCGGCATTAGTTTGAACCATAGCCTTCCGCTTCCTTCTGCTACTCCCACTTTTACTTTCAACGTCATAATTTTCCAGTGACTTCACACAGGCCTCTGGAGCCAGCAGGCGCACACTCCTGCCCTCGCAGCTGCAGCACAGTGCTCTCAGCCTGGACAGAACCACGCGTCAGCAGCCTTTGCAGGGCTTTGCCTCATCACATCGGAAGCAAGTAGGATTCCAAAGCACGACTGTCCGGGGCCTTGAAGCTAATTAGAATGGATCCGCTGTTGTGCCAAGTAGACTCACAGGGACACGAGGCTCAAAATAATAAAACGTACTTCTTGAGTATGTGACAGTAGTGGGTAAGAGAGCAGGGTGGTGGGGGAGCGAGTTCCGATGCCCTCCTACAAGGACCTCGACTGACGAAGATTCTGCAGAATGCAGGCCGTGGAGAATCGCATGGGAGTCTAAGGAGGCAGGACTGGAAGAGCGCCGAGAGTCCTATCACGCTCCCCTGCCCCACGGCAACACATAAACCACAGGGCGTGCAAGGCATGTGATGTGGGCCTAGAAAGTCGGCTTCTCTCAGAAAGCTGTGCACTTTGCCACAGCCTACTAGCGTCTCCTCCAGCCACACACAGGCCTTCCCGTCTTCAGGACCACCACCTGCTCCTGGACAGAAGCACTGGGCCAGCTTGAGGACTTGGCACCACACCTGCCTGGAAGCCGCCTCCTGTCCTCATCAGCCCTTGTGGGCAAATCCACAGCGGCTGCTCGAGGTCACAGCTCTGCCTGCCCGGAACTGGCCAGCAGAGGCGGCCGCGCAGACGCAAGTGACACAGAGCACTGTGAATGCAGCATACATCTCTGCCTCCGGAGGCGCTCTAAAGAAGTGTTTAGTTTTTATTAGTACATGCTCACAGGACACACTGCTCACATTCCTGCCACGGAAACTAGACTGACACCTCATCCGCAGCCCTCCTGGAGATCTTTGTGAGGAATCTGAGAGGAGCCTGGATACTGTTTGAAATTTATGTGGCCATGATGGCTAAGGAAAGAATTACAGATTACAGGTAAGACTGGAGAAAGATCATCAGGAATTTAGTCATTCATTGTTAAATACTTAGACACACAGATGTAAATATATTTAGGATTATACATGAGATTACACATGTATGAGATTATATATATATAAAATATATATATATAAAATATATATATATATATATATATATATATATTTCACAGATGATTTGGAGAAAGAAAATGACTTTTCTATTTAAACCAAATACAACATTCTTCGGGCTGGAGAGATGGCTCAGTGGTCTAAGGCACCTACTTAGAACAAGCTTGGCAAAGCATCAGGGACCGCGGTTCAATCCCCCAGCACCACATGCCAGCCAGCCCCGCCCCCTGGTGGGCTGAGCTGGCCTCTCTCTCTCTCTCTCTCTCTCTCTCTCTCTCTCTCTCTCTCAAATAAATTAAAAAAAAATACAACATTCTTCAACTTGACTATAAACTGCCTTACTATTTGCTATTCTTCTTGTGACCTTGATAGAATTGATTACAAATCTTACTTTATGAAAAATTTAGGATACAGGAGAATACAAATATTTAAGAATCAATCCTAGGTTTTAAAAATAATACCTGGAGGTTTATATAAATCCGCATTTCAGCGATGAAGCTCTGTTACAGTCAGGCCACACAGAACGTTAGAATAAGTTCGTAGTTGCACTTTAGGCATTTTCAGGATGAAGTCAGAAAACAACAAAAAGTCCAAAATAAGGATATTCTTCAGAACGAACACTGTAGGCAAGTCTTCGGTGAAGTCGACCCCTGGAGCCTCGGTTAAGCACAGATGGTGGGGGATGAGCACCAGCTGAGGAGGGAAGCTCGGAAGGGAAGCTGCAGGGCCTGGCCCTGCCCAGTGCGCGGCCAGCCTCGGAAGGCAGAAGCGCCTCTTGCTAGACTCTGAGACGTAAGCTGCCAGGGTCTGAAGACCAAAGTGCGTTCCAAGAAGAAACGCTAAGGACCAACTTGCAGAAATGGTGCAGCGGGGCTGTCAAACCAAAGAGGCCTGAAAATCAAAGCCGAGATGGAAATCTAGAGAAGGCAATGCTAAAAAGCAAGGCTCGAAACATGGAACGGGAAGTACTGAACGGAGTCTCAGGCCTCGGGCTGCCATCGTTCTGAGTGAGATACAAGATGAGACAAATCTGTGTATTCAAGCCTAGGACAGAAACACAGCAAGTAAATTGGCTTTTAAAAATGAGCTAGAAGTGAATTCTAACAAGAAGATTTATAAGAACAAAGAGGTAACAAATGTAACTTGAATCATACAAGTTGATAATTTCAGCTCTTCCTAGACATAGTCTATGTTGACTCAATTTTCAAAGGCTATGGATCTTTAAACAACATACTGGTTGTCATAAAATAAGAAAGTATTGCCAGATTTCTATAACATGTGGGAGTCCTAAAAGGACACAGATTCATTAATTCCCTTTTCAAACAGTGTAATTAGTTGACACTCAGGGAAACAAAAGCAGAAAGGCTGAAGAATGAAGGATTTGAAATTTCATAGTTATGCAATGCTTGTTTGTTTGTTTGTTTGTTTGTTTGTTTGTTTGTTTGAGACAGGATCTGGCCATGCAGCTCAGGCTGGCCTTGAACTCACTGTATATCCCAGGCTGGCCTCGAATCATGGTGATCCTCCTGCCTCAGCCTCCCAGTGCTGGGATTATAGGTGTGTGTCATCATTCCCTACAATAGTAGTATATATGTTGAGTATAGCTTAGATTGGGCTTTGCTGAAACAAATTCAGATATAAGAATCCATGTATAAGTGTGTTATGCACAAAGGACTCCTAAGAAAAATTCAGGGGTGAGAGTATGTTTAGGTTTTTGCTCGTTCGTTTTGTACCCAGAATCGAACTCCAGCCTCACACTTGCCAGGCAGGCCCTCTGCCGCTGAGCTACATGTTGGCTCCTCACATGATTAGTTTTGTAAGAAACTTGTACACTATCTTCAGAAGTGACTATTCTATTTTTCTATTCCCACCAGTAAACAAGAGATGGTCATTTCTCCCTGCATTCCCTTGGCCCCCCCGTCATAATACCAGTGACTAGAAGTATGTGAGTGTATTCTGAATTCATTTTTCTGTTTGATTGATCTATCATGTACCCTCTGACCAATACCACCCTGCCTTGATTACTGTGACGTTATAGGCAATATTAAATAGGAATCACATCAGCATTCTGATACTATTCTTCTCTTTCAGTATTGGATTGGCTTATTCTCCATATAAACATCAGAACCAACTTTGTGAAGACATACAGAATGCCCTGCTGGGCGTTTGTTGAAATTGCCATGAAGAGACGCATGAAATTGAGAAGGACTGCACCCTTGGCCCCCTGAGGTTGCCTGTCTGTGAGCCTGGAGTCACCTCCCACTTGAGATGTTGCTCCCTTCTCTAGAGCTTTGCAGCTTTCTTCATGTAGATCTTGTACATGGTTTGCGGATTTTCAACTTGCTCTTCCATGTTGATGGGTGTTAATGTAAATTATGTGTTCAATTTCCAGTTGTTCTTATTCCAGTTCTTTGTATAGGTCAGAAAATTAGTGACTTCTGTGTATTAATCTGTGTCTTATGACATTGCTATGACCACTTAGTGGTTCTAGGCATATTTTTATCATCTCATTTAGATTTTCTACTTAGATGAGAACATCATCTGAGAATAGATATTTATGCTTTCCTTCTTTTCATTTTTATTTTATTGTGTTATTGTATTAGTGTGACCTTCCAGTACAGAGTTTAAAGTTAGATGATGAGGAGAGACATCCTTGCTCAATTCAGATCTTGGTGAGAAAGCGTCAGATTTTGTACCATAAAGTGCAACGGTAATTATAAATTATGAAATTGGCTGAATTTCTCACTAATACTATTTCCTGAGAAAATTTATGATCAGTCAGTGGTGAATTTCAACCAATGCTTTTTCTGTACTTACTGACTTGATCAAGTGATTTTTCTTTAACATGTTGATATGATGGAATCAATTAATTACTTTAAAGTATTGATTAGTCTTGGATATCTGTCATACAGCCTATTTGTTTGTGGCATGGGATTTTACTTATACATGGTTGGATTCAATTTTTAAATATTTTACTGAAGATCTCTGCACCTGTTTTAATAAGATATACTGGTTTGTAATTCTTTTTGGAATTTCCCCCAAGGGTATCACTGCCCAGATTAAATACCGCTGGCCCCCGTGAACTAGTGCCTCTATCTTCTGCAAAGAGTTGTAGAACATGGGTTTAATTTCTTGCTTACATGCTCGGTAGAATTTCTCAGTGAGTGTTTCCGATCTATGTGCTTTCTGTTTTGGAAGGTTATTAGTTACTGCTTAAGTTTATTTGATAGATGTAACTCTACTCAGCCAGTCTGGTTTCACCCCATGAGTCATGAGAGGCAGATGGCGTCTCTCAAGGAACTGGCTCATTGCAGCTAGATTATTACATTTGTGGCCGCAGAATTGACTGAAATTACCCTTTAAATATTCACGAGATACACAGTGATATTTTTATTTCTGATGCAAATGATTCATGTTTTGTATCTTCTCAGGCTGCCAGATATTTATGAATTTCATTGATCTTTTTATTTTATTTTTTTAATTATTCATTTATTTGGTATAGCGTCTCACTACGTAGCTCAGACTTGTAATGATCCTCCTGTCTCAGTCTCCCCAGCACGAGGATTACAGGCATGTGCTACCATGCCCAGTGTCAGTGGCTGGCTCAGCACGCCCCCAAGGTGGGGCCAGAATGGCATGCAGTACTGGGGATCGAACCTGGGTCCTTGTGCTTGCCAAGCGGGCACTTTTCGTTTTCATTCTGTATTGATTTTGTGCTTTCAATTTTACTGATTTCTGACCTAAGTCTTCTTATATCCTTTTTTATGCTTCCTTTGAACTTAAAATGCTCTTACTTTTCCTAATATAGAAATTTAGATAACTGATTTTAGATATTTATTTTTCTGTATATTTATTTATTAATAAATCTCTGGGAGTCTAAGAAGATAGGAAACATGAACCATTTCTATCAGAAATATATATATATATATATATATATATATATATATATATTTCTCTGCACTACTTTCATTCCAATTTTAGTGTATGTGCTGCGGAAGTGAGCACTCTACACTACTTTCAATGTAGCCTACAAGTTTTAGTAAGTTGTGTTTTCATTTCATAGCTGTAGATTTTTATTTATGTCTTTGGCCAAATTAAGAAAAAAAACCTTTACAGGTGAAGGATATAGATTAATGGTGGAACACATCCTTGGTGTGTATAAGGCCTTTGATTCAGCTCCAGCACCAATAAACAAAACCAGGAGAGAGAGGGACAGAGACTGAGACTGAGACAGTGACACAGAGACAGCTGCTAGTCATTAGAACAAACACCCACAATGAAAGAGGACCCTGCGCGGGTCACAGCCTCAGCACAGGCAGATAGCCCAGAGGGAGAAACAGCAGTGGTGCAGGACCATCAGCCAACGCCTAAGCGGGAAGCAGAGAGGGCAGGGACAGCTGCCGTGAGGGACTTCTCCAGGTCATGCTCCCAGCCACCTGTCTCTAGCCAGGCCCCATCTCCTCATGGCAGGCTCAGCCACAAAACTGAGCAGTACATGAATCTACTGATGGATACAGCACTCAGGGACCTTCAAACACACGAAACTTTGGTGGGAAGAGGACATTTTAGGTGTAAGGCAAAATAGAGAAGGAAGGAAGGAAGGAAGGAAGGAAGGAAGGAAGGAAGGAAGGAGGGAGGGAGGGAGGGAGGGAGGGAAGGAAG
>NW_004524875.1:384885-394523 GCF_000260255.1 Octodon degus
GGAGGGAAGGAAGGAGGGAGGGAAGGAGGGAGGGAGGGAGGGAAGGAAGGAGGGAGGGAGGGAAGGAAGGAAGGAGGGAGGGAAGGAAGGAAGGAAGGAAGGAAGAAAGGAAGGAGGGAGGGAAGGAAGGAAGGAAGGAAAAAGAAAAAATCCCCTTATGTTCTTAATTGTGTAAGATTTTTTATCATAAACAGTTGAATTTTTACAATACCTTCTCTAATTTTTTTTATAATTTGAAAAGTGGAGGTGTGATTATTTTTTATTAATTTTATTAAGAAACAAATAGCAATGAGAGAGTTTCAAAACCAATTAGTAGGACAGTTTCAATAATTAATGCATTGCATATTGTTGTCTTCATGGTGGTTATTCATAGGACAAGATGCAGACATGCTATCCTGTCCACAAACACTATTAGAACAAATCTTCTCACTGAATTAAAAGAAAGTAGCTGTATATCTATCCTAACTATTTTGTATATACTGATACAAAATGATCCTTCATTTGTATCCCCTTTTTTTGCTTAGTTTTGTCAGAGATGGGTATTCCACTGTTGTTTAAATATTGTAGGTGCATGAATTTGTCAAAATAATCCAGTATAGTCCAGTAGTCCATAATAGTAGTGGGTTATCCTTCAGACTAGCAATGTCAGAAGTGGTTGACTTGAGCCTTTTACAGCTCAGCATATTAATATGGCTTTACTTTTTATATTTTGTTTTTATACTTTTCTGCTGGATGGTTAAGACCAAGCTAAAGCAAGATCTATATAACAAGAAATGTAACTTTTGTATCTGACAAGGTCAGTCTCTGCAATGTATAGGGGTCCACTGCTCTCTCAGTGTGGTCCTTTGCAGCCCAGAAGAAACCACAGCAGGAATGAAGAAAAGATAAGAGAAGACAAAAGCTGGGTTAGGTGGTGACCCATCTGCCTGCTTGGAGAAACAATCCCTGAACAATAGTAAGAGCCTTTACTTATACTTTTACAAAGTTGCAAGATACCAGGTTGCCTAGTAACTAATAGCCCACAGTGTCCAGCAGGATGTTTTTCTCAAGACTGAAGTAGCTTCGCTGTGAAGACATCGACGCCTCATCCTGCCTCCCACATAGGATCAATTTCAGCCCCCTTTTCTGTTTTGTTGTGTGAGCAATGGGTGTCCCCATTAGTGAGGAGTTGTGTTGGGAGAACTCTACAGAAGGCTTTTCATTCTTGATGATAGTCTAAAGATTTTTGGTACTTGTATTCAACAGTTTGACCCTGTCTAGTCCAATACTCCATGAGCAGTAGTGAGTTATCAGTTCAGCTGGCAATTGCCAGAAGGTGTTAGTGATTTGAGCCTTTTACAGCTCAGCATATTATTATGGCATAACTTTTTACATCTTGTGAATACAAGTTTCTGTTGGATGACTAAGAATAAGCCAAAGCAACACCTGAAAAAAGTATAAATTTAGATTTTCCCATCTGACAAGGTCAGTAAAATCTCCTTAGTATTTACCTTGGAACCACATACAGCACCTCTTAGATCTTCTGTCTGTGTCATCCGTTTGGATGAGTCACAAGCCATTGCTTGACCAATTTACTTTCTATGAAAGTTTAAGAGATATGACTCTCCTTAGGCACATGGTACATCGTCAAGCACTCCTCTGTGGCCCCATAATCTCCTTGATCACAAAATTAGGGATTCAACTGAGTACGTCACAAAAGAGTTTCTCTTATGTCCTGACTCCTCATTAACCTGGAAGGGCTAGGGCAAAAATATTGACTATCCTTTTAACCTATTTATCTAATTTTTGGTCTTCAAACTTTAAACATCCAGAAGAAAAGCTTAATGACGTCACCCTGCAATAGAGGCAGCAACTGTAACATTACTGTCTATCTGAATAACACACACCTTTGCCATAAAATGGAACTGTAATTTTATTTATTTATTTTTAATATATTTGGTTGTTGCAGGGTGTCACCACACAGCTTGGACTTGTAGAGATCCTCCTGCTTTCAGCCTCCCCAGCACTGGGATTAAAGGCATGTGTCACTGTGACTGGACCCTGTGGCAGGCTCAGCCCATGCTGTGGGTGGGGCTGGCACAGCATGCAGTGCCGGGGATCGAGCCAAGAGCCCTACATTTGCCTAAGCTGGCCAAAGCAGGTGTTTTAGTCCACTGAACTATCTTGCCAGCCCCAGAACTGTTATTTTCTAACAACCACAGATATTCTACTATTTAAATCCTTATAGAACATTAAAAGATGATAATTATATATTTTACACAGAAATTTAGAAATCAAAACCATATATGACATTGTAGCATGACAATATGACATTTTGTGACATACTTAAATTTTTATTTTGATGTAACAACACTTTTAACCAATCATTTCTAACTAATACATAAGAAATTTTCACCTAATTAGTCAACCTTAACTGGGATATGCATCACAAGTTTTTCCTTGAAGCCAGAGGGTTGACTCTGAGAAAAAGTCTTATCAAAATAATCTTGTTTTACATTTTAGAAGACCTGTACCCTTAAAACAGCATGAGATTAACAATGATGAATTACCATACACTTGTGAAAAGTTTTGTTTTTTAATATAGTTTCATGCCAAAATCATCTTTTAATAGAGAACCTCATTGTAATTTTTTCTGAAAAACTTTCCCTTTTAAACCATCTAGTAACTTAGGAAAAAGCATGCGCTTAAGTCTATATCCAAAATTGTACTATGAACTAATAATCAAAAAATAAAAAAGAGGAACAGCTAGTCACAGAAATACACATAAAAAAATACAGAGAACAAACAAACAAACATCTTTACATAATCAGAGAGCGCTCAAATATATTTCAGGTCAAGTTAAAGTACCATAACTCTATTACGATTTGTAGAAATGTATAATGTAAATAGACTAGTCAGATTTAGTTATTTGTTAATTAGCAGAGACCTCTTATCACAAAAATTTGGAAAGAATAGTGTTTTATCTATATTTAATATGTATATTGTGTGGTTTTGTATTTCTTAATACTAGTAAAATTTAGCTCAGTTATTTTTATACATTTTATCACCTATTTAGCCCTTAGATTTCCATTTTGCCACTTCCTTCAATAGGCCCCAGGTTGGATTTAGCCTTCTCGCTGTTAACGTCTTTTCCAGATCTGGCTTCATGATATAGCCTGACAGCATGCTCCGGTACACAAGTAGGTTGTTTAGAATTCTGTAGAAAAGTACAAGCACACCCTTTGCCCCAGAATAGTAATGGATTGGGTCCCTTTCATTGTCCAATATGGAAAGGTCTCCAAAAGGCCCTTCCTAGCCTCTTTTCTCTACTAGGATGGGCCCTTTGGAGAGATCTTCACACTGGACAATGGAAGATGGAATTGTCTTTCTGCTGTTGTACTTCTATCTTTTGTAGAATTTAAAAACTCAATAGTATATATTGCCAAGTGAAGTCTATTATGAGATGTCAATTTTGCAAGGAAAGATTCTGCTTTTCTTTTTGTAATTGAATTTCAATTGTATGGTGAACACATCCAACAATTCCTTGGCCTTGAGGATTACAAGGAATCGTTGTGAGAAGGGAAAGATGCACAATCTTCTAAACTGCTCCAAGCAAGCACTTGTCTGTGCTGAGCCGTTACTGGTCTTACGTGTCTGTGGGCAGCCGAGAGCACCAAAGACATCCAAACAATGAATGATGGCAAGTTAAGCTGCTTCACCTGTACAGGCAGAAACAGATATGAATCCTGAGGCAGTGTCCACTGAAACATGGAGCGAACACAAAGAACCAGACTCAGGAATGTGTGCGACATTCATCTGCCAAAGATGATTGGAGCATAACTCCCAGGGATTGACCCTTGTAGGAGGTGAGGATAGGTATGTTATTCATGAAGAGCATCATTTAACAATTTTCTGAGCCTCTCAGGTCAAATGAAACTGTTTGTTTGAGGCAGAAGCATTTTGATGAAAGGTGGCATGAACTGCAGGAGCCTCTTGAATAGTATCTGAGGGAGTAACAGTCGCAGCACGCAGCAATCTGTCGCAGCAGTCCCTTCAGTGAGGGGTCCTGACAAGTGAGAGCGAGACTGTACATGACCAATAAAACAGGGAACAGATGTGGCTGTATGACAACCTGGACAGCGTGCAGTAAATGAAAAACATCTTCTTGACTAGCATGTACAGTGGCAATTTCAATGTCGCGCATTACACCACAGACATGAGCACTGCCTGTGAAGATGCTAATTGGATGGATGATCTGGCAATCTCCAAATGGCCATTTGTAATTCAGGCTTCTGTGCAGAAGATAAACTTGTGTCCTGTATTCCGGAAGAGAAAGCTGTTACATAACCTCCCTGACCTGAAACCGAGCCACCTGTGAAGATGGACATGCCTCCTGCTATAGGGCCTGAACTTGTTGTTGAAGGGAAGACAAAGGGTGTGGGAGAAGCAAATTGTATTAATTCAGCCAAAGGATAAAGGCAGTCAGTAACACCAGGGACGTTAGCCAGTGCAGACTGCCAGGAGAATGAAAATTGCCATAACCATTTCTGTAGGACTAAAGACAAGGAAACAGTGGTAGTCTGTATCTCCTAACCAAGGAGCTGAGGCACGGCAGTGATACACATGCAATCAGTTCTGCCACAGCATCATGAAAGTTGGTAATAGGTTTATGTGGAGTAGGTATGCATATTGCAAAGGCCCCTGAGACTGCCCAAGAGCCTGAGTGGGCATATGCTGAGTTGGGAAAACAATTAAAAATGCTGGCAAAGATGGGTCAACTGTACGGATATGAGAATTAGAAAGAGCCTGAATAACTACCGGAGGCAGTTTTAGCCTCTGGCGTAAGTGTTCTTTTAGGGCTAGGGGCTGAGTCTCCCTCGAGAATGTTAGAGAGGACTTAAACCCTGAATAGTTAGCTGAAGAGCTTGGTGGGGCCAATCAATGTTTCCACATGAAGTCTGAAAATCATTTAGGGTTGTAGGATCTTTCACCTGTAACTGAGGATTTGGGGCACAACCTGTCTGCGTTCAATAAGGTGTCGCAAATATGAAAAGGGTCCCATCGTTTGCACATTTTCAGGGGCTATCACTAGACCTGCACTGTGGAGGGCATCATCTAATTGACCAAACATGGGCTGCAAAATGCAGGGGATTCGTGGGCTAGAAGAAAGTAATCTATGTAATGAGTAGTGTATGCAGTTGGCCTCTTGTATTGACCGAATGGCTGCACCCACGAACTCTCGGCACAGGGCTGGACTATTCACCTTACTTTGTGGTAGACAACACCACTGAAATGGCACACAGAGGCCTGATTATTAATACAGGGTAAACTAAAAGCAAAATGTTTTTTATCTTCGGGATGAAGAGGGATAGAAAAGAAATAGTCTTTGAGATCAATCACCATAAGGGAAAAATGTACGGGAACAGCTCCAGGACCGGGCAATCCCTGTTGCAACGCTTCCCTGGGTTTCTTGGTGCTACTGACTGCCTGTGAGTCTAAAGCAGTCTCCATCTTCCTGACTTTTTTTTAATTACAAAAATCCACATATTCCAAGGGCTATTGAAGTGAACCTAGGTTCCCCGCCTATTCATTAACCAGTGTATGAGCTGCTGTTGTCTTCTCCTGAGTGAGGAGCCACTGATCAACCCAAACAGGATCATTAGACACAAAGTTATCTTGGATGCCATCCATGGGATAGGAGAAGAGATCAAGGTCCCTGCTGCAAATGTGAGGATGAGCAGCCTATGCCAAAATGGTCCCTTTTAGGAGTACCTGGAAGAGGTTCTTTTCTCCCTTGATTATTTTCACCAAGCCCTTGAATGGGAAGGAAACCTTGTTGTAACATTTGATGAGTCACCAGGGAGTTAGCACTGGCCAAAATGCTCCCATACCTTGCAATATGTCATGATCCCACAGACTGACAGATATATGGGGGAGGATGTGAGGAGCGAAATGTCCAGAATGGCCTTCTGCATCCCTCCAAGTTAGCACCTTAGCACTTCTTCTGGGTAAGAAACCTTGCCCACTCCTTGCAGATCTGTAGTGGCCAGGTCAAGAGGCCATGCTTCAGGCCAATGGACCTGAGCAATAACTGAAACATCTACACCCATGTCTAATAGCCCTTTAAATGTTTTCCTTCAATAGTCCACTCCATCTCTGGACGATTTTGTTTAATGTGTTCAATCCAATAGGTGTTAGGAGATCCAAAAGCCTTGAATTGCTTTCCCTTATTTATAAATTTTTCAGTCTTTGCCAAAGGAAAAACAAGGAATTGAGCAACAGGAGAATTTGGAATGATTTGAGCAATGGTTTGAGTAGATTGAATAATAGCCTTGATTTTTCTCTGTATAATCAGCACTGAAACCAGTCAAAACCTGGAGACCTCTTGCATTGAGGCTCTGTCTCTGGTTGCTGCTTTTGTTCCCTAGCCTGGGGGCTGGTTGAGCTGCTACTAGGAATGGGCTCTCTCACTCACATTTCTCCTCCCCAACAGTCAAGCATGCTATGACCCTGTAGCCAGGGCCACTGCGCAGCCACTGTTTGTGCCTGCTGTTGCTCTGGCTCCAACCACTGGATGTTTTGTTTTTGCTGAGGTGGGCACTATTTTGAGTCTAACAAATTTTTTATGCCAGCAATGTGCACAGCCAACACCAACCCCATGACAAGCCATAGTGATGACCCTCGTCCTTAGCACCAGGCATACAGGACTGTAGTTGGCGACTCGGGCCAACCTCTGGGCTGCACCTCCTGTGCACATGCACCATCGTCTGGGACATCCCAGCCAGGCTGGCCTAGGACCCAAGCGCGGGGCCCTCTCTGAACCCAGTTTGTGCTCCTTCCCTTGGTGGAGCCATGCTTCTTGGAACCAACTGCCTGCAATCTAAAAGAACTTTTTTTCTTTTTATCTAATTAAGCAAAGCTAGAGGGTTTAAACCCCACCTATGTGCCTTTGTTCTACCCTCTTCGTCCCACTGAGGACCTGATTTAGGACTTGACACTAAGCCCTTTGTGGTGGTCTCAGAAAGTAACACAAGTACAGGAACCAAGAAAGCAATAAACATTTTTATATACATCTATAAATGTCTATGGTTCTTGAAACTCTGTCCCATTTTTAACTCAGTCTAAGTTTTTCCTTTTTTGCGTCTCCTAAATCTGTTTCTATCTTTATGCTCATTTACTCCTCTGGCCCTAGTGAACCCGTTTCTGGTCCCAATGAGCCTCCATCCCCAGTTTCACACCTGGTGTGCCAGTACCAGTGCACACCTGTGCTGAGCACTAGCTCCAGCCAATCCATGTCCTCCCCTTATACACGCCCTTTGGAAGTGTTCCTGCTGCCTGCACCTATCTCATCCCGGGTGTCTGGATAGGATGCCAAATGTAGGGATCTGTTAGTCTCTCGGTGTGGCCCATTGTGCCCAGGGAGAAACAGCAGTAGAAATGAGGAAAAGATAGATGACAAGACAAGAGCTGGGTTACGTGGTGTCTTGTCTTCCTGAACGGCTACACCACCCTCTGAATAACAGCAACAGCCTTTATTTATACCTTTATGAAGTTGCATGACACAAGGTTGCCTAGTGACTAAGAGCCCACAATGTCCAGACAGGATGTTTTTCTCAAGACTGAGGTAGCCTGCCTGCTTTTTGCACTGGGGCTTCGTGCTGCCCTCCCACCTAGGATCAATTTCAGCTTCAGTGGCTCCCCACAGCAATGATTCACATAGATTTATCCTAAATCTTAGAAGTGAGGGGGGCTAGGGCCGCAGCTCAGTGACTGTTGCCTAGAGCCAGGCCAGAGCTTGCACAGGTCCTCAGCAGTGCTTACAAAGGGGGCACGAAAGAAGAAAAGGGAATACTCACAGGGTGAAATTTTGCCTTGGTACAATTTAATAGGATTTTTATGTTACTTGATAATTTTGAAACCAATTTTGTGTCTATAATCAGAAAAGATGTTCTTGCAATGCCTTCAGCACACTTTCTCTTCATCTCACGCAAAGTTGGAAAGACACAGGTCCTCTCTTTAACAAGACTTTTGGCACAACGTTAGAATTTCTTTGTCAATGTTCCTTAAAACTCATCAGTGACACCATGTGGGCCTACAGTTTTCTTTGTAGTAAAATTAGCTGCAGTGAGTCCAACTGCTTCCATTAAGTAGTTGGTACGGGTATGAATTGTTACCCAGATACATTTGGGAGTCACTCTGTGTATGCATATTTACGTAGAGTTCACTTATGTGGGGAAATGTCGGGCACGGTTTCTCATTCGGCCACGGGCTTTCTCTTTGCTTCTTTCAGACTTATATTAGATTTTGCAGCAGCATCCTGCAGGTCTCACAGTTTCCCTTTATTGTTTAAAGATCTTTTTCTCTCAATTTTTAAACATATAATTGTTATTGACCTATGTTCAGTTCTCTGACTTTTCCCCTTAAAAATTTCTGTTCTATTAAGTAAAATTTTACTGATGACATTGTATTTTTCAGTTACAGAAATTGTTTTGTTTTGAATCTTTGTCCCTCTTTGAGTTTCCTTCCTGTGCAGTAACTGTGAGCAAGCGTCTTTTTCTCTATCTTAATTCAGATTCCTGCTAACTCCAACACTGGATTCCTAAAGGTATCGGTATCTACTGATTGCCTTTGCCCATGAACAAAGGATGCGTTTCCTGCTTCTTTTTATGTCAAGTGAGTTCCAGTTGTGTACTGGACACTATAAATGACATCGGTAACAGAAACCGTGAACTCTGCAGTAGCTGCAATCTCAGATCAGTTATTCAGCCATTACCTGAGGCTGGCTACACACACACACACACACACACACACACACACACACACACACACAAAACCTAGTGGTTAGTCATATAACTGTATAGAATGTATAAAGAGGCCCTGGGGACTCCCTGCTCTTCTTTCTTTCTAGGAGTGGCATTTCACCTTCTGTTGGTCAAACTTACTCTCTCATTTTGTGTTTCCGAGCAGAAGAACTGTGGCTTCCCACTGCAGACTTGTTATTCTGAAGCACTACCATGGACTGTTGTCAATGTTTTTCTTTTATATTCTCAGAATCGCTGCAGATACAGGAACCACCTGTGCCTGTGCCCATGAATGACATAGAAAACAGATAGCTCTTTTTATTATGTCCCAGAAGCCTTCTCCTATGCCGGACTGTGTTGCATGTCTATCCCACAGCCAGTCACCAGCAAAAGAATGTACGACACGTGCTCCTGTCAATGATTCAGCCATGAAGGGGAAATTGGTTCACCAAATAAGTTAGAGACTCTGACACAAATGGAAGAGCTGGAGCATGTCTTGGTTAAATACCCAAAGTTTTCTGCATTGTAGAATCCCAAGAGGCACTTTTTACATCAACTGACACAGTAACTGACACAGTAACTCCACAGGTGCATAACATGTTGTTGTTAAAATTAAATACTGATGTAATAAACCTAGAATTGAAAAATTCATAAGAAAAAGTCACTTGTGGTTTTTTTAACTGTGGAGCTATTTGAATGGGAGTAAGATCAGTATTGGTTAAGAAACAAAGGTAAGAATAGACCCAGTCCTAGCCCAGGTCCGGTGAGTGTGCAGAGAGCTTCCTGCTACCCTGCACCGGTGGGAACAGCCCCAGCCCAGGCGCAGAATGGGCCGGACCCTCTCCCAGCCCCTTGGGC
>NW_004524875.1:399062-401759 GCF_000260255.1 Octodon degus
TGGGATAGATATATAGTTGCATTCTCTTAATGAATAGAATGATTTGTTCTAATGGTGTTTGTAAATAGGATCACAAGTCCACTTCTTGTACAGCAATTAACCACCAAGAAGAATACATGCAGTGTATTATTTGTTGAAACTGAACTTCCGATTGGATTTGAAACTGTCTCATTGCTATCTGTTTATCAATAAAACTTTGAAAAAAAAAAGAAAAATTAGATTTATTCTACTTAATGAAATGCTGATTAGAGAATTGCCTTACTTCAAATTGCATCTGAAAATCCTATGTAGAATTTGCCTTTTTCCAAGTTTATTATGATATCATTAAAATTGTACTATAATATCTATAACATCTTTAAGTAAGTCTCAGGTTTCCCATAGTGGCTTTCTATAATTTTGCAATTTTATTTGATGAGAAATCCAAGCTCTCAATCAATATGATTAAGAAAAAGTCAAGAAAACTTGAAGAACTCACGTATTCAAAAATTTATTCATTTAAATTGAAAAGAATAAAAGCACAATGCCTAAACAAAAAAAAAATAAATAAAAAATAAAGGTAAGAATACTGTAAGCACGGGTATATGAAGAACAGGGAAGCATTCTAGGGGAAGAGTATAAGTGAACAGATAATTATATGAGGAAAAATATAGACAAAGAGAAATTGTGAAATTGATATTTTTCTTTTAAAATCTACAGTAAGTTTTCTCAAAGAAAACCTTTGTACTTGTGTACAAGTAAGAAATACTTATAAGAAATACTTATAAGAAATCGGGTGACACCGCCACCCGGGTGAGAAGCCCTAAGATTGTAGTCAGAAATCTGCATAACCAAGAGCGCTGGTCCTGTTGTCTCCTAGTATAAGGATCTGAAAGAGTAAATAAAATCTGAAAGATATAATATTTATAGCAAAAGGGAAAGAAACTGAGCAAACAGAATAAACACTTGGGATCAGAGAAAGGAGAAAAGAAAGAAAAAATACGTATTTACGTACACAGGATGGCTAAGATGATTGTACTACCAATTTATCAGTTTTTCTGAAGGCAGCAGTTCACATTTAAAATTTTTACCTTGACCAATTTTACATGCTTATGTCTAGTAATCTGAGCAACTGCATTGAAGATAGCAATGTGCAATATACACCCACTGTTGGTTACCTGCATCCTGTGTTTTATATTGTGTATATTATATTTCTAGTGCCTTATCTATTATTTCTCTATTCTTTTTGAAATACCAAAAAGAGAGAGCTGATGGTGTACTTCCATTCAAGTCTGAATCCACAGAGCCAATGGTATAAGCTCTGATTTGAAAACCAAAAGCTGCACACCCAAGAAGATCTAATTGTTCCAGTTTCAGGCTGTACATAAAAAAATTCTATTGAAAGCATGAGCATCAGAAGTGGTCACGTGTGGGCAGCATCGGACACGCCTTACGCATAGACTTCAGGGGACATTAAAATCAACATGAAAAATGAACCCAACAGCTTCTAGATGACACAAAGAAAACAAATCTAACATTAACTAAAAAATCTTAGATAGCTTAAATGGCATGAAAAACCTGTTTACAGAAATAACAGCAGAAAACTTTCCAAATATGGAGAAAGAATTCAATTCACAGATAAGAGACACCAAGCTCCAAATAGCTAAGATCAGTAAAGTTCTCCACAATACATCATAGACAAAATTTCTGAAGTTCCACATGAGGACAGGATCTTAAAAGCTGCTAGAGAGAAACAATAAATAACTTACTTAGGTAAACCAATTAAAATGACAGCAGGCTTATCATCACAAATGCTAAAGGCCAGAAAACTTGAAGAGTTTTAAGCCCTAAAAGAAAACAACTTCCAACCCAGACTGATATGTCCTGCAAAATTATCAGCTTAGTTACATTCTCATTGCTAAAACAAAATATTCAACACTCAAAACTGAAGGATGAAAGATTTATTCTGGTTCATAGCATGTAGACGTTTTGGTTCCTGGTTGGCTGGCTCAAAGGCAGGTTGGCCTGGCAGAGGGCATCACAAAGGAAAAGCAATTCATGGTGGGCAGCAGGCAGAAGAGCAGTGAAACAGCAAGGAAGAAGCAAGCCATGACAGAAGCCTTCTCTTTGTCTGTTATCTTCTACCCACGCCATGCACCTTAAGGGGGTTGGCATTCACACCCAGAGAGGGCCTTCCTCTTCCACACACCCCGCATGGACTCATTAGTAATCACCCACCCTTAATCCTAGCATCATACACTCTAGCTCCAGCCAGCTCTGAAAAGCCTCACCATGACAACTTGAGGTTTTGTGGGACATTCAGACACAAGCCATAACAAATACCTTGCAAAACTGGTGAAGAACTAAGGTTTTCCCCTGACAAACAGGACCTTAGAAAAACACTATTTCAAAGCCAGGTGCACACCTATAATCCCAGCACTTGGGAGCCTGAAGTAGGAGGATTACCATGAATTCAAGGCCAGGGTGAGCCATATAATCAAGTTCAAGGCCAGCCTGCACTACAAGGTGAGACTTTGCCTCAAAACAAACAAACAAACAGCAAAAAAAAGAATGTGTTTAAAAGAGGCAATGAAGCTAACAATGCCAAAAAGTCTAACAGAATGAATTCACCAGGTTGAGTGACCAGTAAAGCAGAGGGATGTGAAAGAAAAAAAGAAAGAAAGAAAGAAAGAAAGAAAGAAAGAAAGAAAGAAAGAAAGA
>NW_004524875.1:401859-418958 GCF_000260255.1 Octodon degus
GAGGGAGGGAGGGAGGGAGGGAGGGAGGGAGGAAGGAAGGAAGGAAGGAAGGAAGGAAGGAAGGAAGGAAGGAAGGAAATCAGCTTCAGAAAAACAATACAATGACAGGAATAAGTCAATACCTATTGGTAGTAACTGTGAATGTGAATGGCCTCAACTCCATAATCAAAGGATATAGAAAGGTAGATGCAATCTAAAAGACAAAGTCCAGCGGAATTCTGTATACAAGAAACAACTTTAATCCAATAAGAAATTTGCAGACTAAAAAAATCAAAGGATGGAAAATGATATTCCATGCCATGTGAGCCAAAATAAAGCAGAAGCAGCGATTCTATTTTCAGAAGGAGTGGACTTCAGGCTAGCACTAAGTAAAAGAGGTAAAGGAGGCCACCATATATTGATTAAAGGAGCCATTCAACAGGAGAAGAAAACAAGTATAAATATATATGCACCATCACTGGCATGCTCAACTTCATAAGCAAACGCTACCTGACAGAGAAGAGAGAAAAATACCCGCACGATCATATCGGCAGTATTCAATACACAACTGCCATAAATAGACCAACGAGATAAAAGTCAACAAGGAAATATCAAAGTAGAACCACACATAGAATGAAATGGACTTAGCAGGTATCTCCAGGATTTCACCCAACAACAGAAGATATGAGTTCTCCACAGCACACGGAACTGTCTCCAAAATAAACCACTTACTAGCCCTTAAAACAGGTGTAAGTAAATCCTAAAGAAACAAAACTATCCCATGCTCATCATCAGATCACAGCAAAATGAAACTAGAAATAAATGACAAGAGAAAGCACAAAATATGCAAATATATGGACACTAAATAATGCACTCCTTGATAATCAGTAAGTCCTAGAACAAAATTACAGAAATTGTCTTTCATTTTATTTTAAAGAAGAAAAAAAAAACAAATAACAAGAACAAAGACAAAAATAAACTAACATAAAACAATAAAATGATATAGAATTTCAATCCAAGAATAGAAAATTTATAATGGTTATTTTATAATATATTGTTATTATTAAATTTGTTGTTCAGATTACCAGATATAGGCATGCAAGATTGATCAAACAATTAAACATTAACTCTTCTTTTCAATAAGTCTTAATCTTTTTCCTTGTCCTTTTTCTGCTTTGTAATTTAATTCAAAGAGAGTATAAAAATAATACATAAGACATCAGAGATGGTATACATTTGAAAAAAACAACATAGAAAGTATTGAACTCACCTATGGTTGTTATATTGTACACTGATGTCTTCAGTGTAGTTGTCAGATTACAGATATTAGCATATAAAATTGGTGAAAGTGAAATTTTAAACATTACCTGCTACCTTAAAAAAAAGCTAATAACAATTAGTAGGACAATCATCTTAGCTATTCTATTTATATATGTACATGATCTTTCCCCTTTCCTTTTTTTCCCCTATATTTTCTCCTTTCTCTCATCTCAATTGTTTACTCCTCATGTTCAGTTTTTTTCCATTTTACTACATCTATTGTGCCTTTCAGCTTTTATTTACTCTTTCAGGTTCTTACACTAGGAAGACAATTCAATGTTCACACATGTGGGTCTGATTAATTTCACTTATGATTATGGTCTCTAGTTGCGTCCATTTACCTATAAAATCCTCAAGTTTATCTTTCTTATAACTGAGTAATACTCCACTGTATAAAAATACCACATCTTTTTTATTAATTCCTCAGTGGATGGGGCATTTGGGTTGTTTCCAAGATTTAGCTATGACAAATTGTGCTGCTACAAACATGGGTGCACATATACTTCTGTGGTATTAGGTTTTCAGTTCTTTTGGAAAAATACCAAGAATGGGAATAGCTGGATGGAATGGGCCTTCTAATCCTAGCTTTTTTCCAGGATAGTCATACCAGTCTGCTCTCCCACCAGAAGTGGAGACGGGTTTCTTTTTCCTGCAGCCTCTTCAGCATTTGTTATTTAGTGACTTCTTTATAATAGTCACTCTTTCTGGAATGAGATGACATCTCAGTGCTGTTTTAATTTGCATTTCTCAAATAACCATGCTGTGGAACATTTTTTCATGTATTTATTTACCATTTGTATTTGTTCCTCTGAGAAGTGTGTATTCAGTTCAGATGCCCATTTTGGATTGCATCTTTGAGTTCTGGAGGCCTGATTTAATTTTAGTTCTTTATATATTCTGGATAGAAGTACTTTGTCTGAGTGACTGTTGATTAAGATTTTTTTCCCCAGTTTGTAGGTTGTCTTTTTACTCTTTTGATGATTTCTTTTGACCTGCAGAAACTTCTTAATAAGATGTGATCCCAGTTGTTTATTCCTTGAAGTACTTCCAGTGCAGTTTGGTTTTAGTTCATGAACTCTCTGCCTACCAAAGATTTCCATCTACCTTCTCATCCAGTAGATTTAGTGTTGCTGTCTTAATGTTTATATCTTTAATCCATTTTTACTTTAGCTTAATGTATTGTGATAGTCCTGGATCTAGTTTTAGTTTTTGGCACGTGGAAAGACAGTTTTTCCAGCACTACAAGAGACTATCTTTCTTCCAGTGAAAACATTTGGCCATTTTGTCAAATCTAAGCTGGCTGGGTGTGTTTGTAGCTGTGGATGCATCTCCAATCTGTTCCATTGATCCTCAGGTTTGTTTTTTTTGCTAATACCATGCTGATTTTATCATGGTGGCATTGTAGTATAATTTCAAGTCAGGGACTGTAATGCCTCCTGCCTTGCCTTTGTTGGCCAGGATTGCCTTTGCTATTCTAGCTCTTCTTTGGTTCCAACTGAATTTTAGGAATGTTTTCTCTATATTTCTGTGGTATGTTGATGGTTTTTGATAGGGATTGCATTAAATCTATATAAGAATTTTAGTAGTATATCAATTTTGACAATGTTGGTTTTTCATAGCCAAGAGCAAATTACATCTTTCCATTTTCTCAAATCCTCTTCAATCTCTTTTTTCAAGGTATTGTAATTTTCACAGATCTTTTGCTTCCTTTTTTAGATTAATTCCTAAGTATTTCATTTTTTGAATGCTATTATGAAGGGTATTATTTCTCTAATTTCTCTTTCAGTGAGTTTATTATTTGTGTAAAGTAATGCTTTGTAACTGAAGTTGGGTATTAATTCTAGGAGTTTCTTGGCTGAATTTTTTGGGTCTTCCATGTAGAATATCATGTCATCTGTGAATAAGGACAGTTTAACTTCTTCCTTTCCAATTCTTATTACTTTTATTTCCTTCTTTTGTCTCATGGCTCTTAGCTAATGTTTCCAGAACTATACACTGAATAGGAATGGTGGTAGCGGACATCCTTATGAGTTGCTTGATTTTGGAGTAAAACTTTCAATTTTTTCTCCATTTATAATGTTGGTTGTTGGTTTGTCATTGATAGTTTTTATCAGATTGAGATGTAGGCCATCTATTTCAATTTTCTGTAGGTTTTTTATCATGAATGTCACGGAAGAAATTGGACAGTTCCTATAATCAAATGATAAATACCAGGATCACGCATAAAAACCTAAGTGGCACATTGAAAGCAGGCACGAAGAGGTGCAGATCCGTAAATTTCCACATCACAAAAACAGTAAGCTCTAATGGTACACTTTAAGGTAACAGTAAAACAAGAACAAGCTAAAACCAAAGCCAATAAAAGGAATAAAATTGCAAAGATCGCAGCAGAAATTAATGAAATTGAGATTTTAAAAAAAAAGATTAAATTAGAGAGTAGTTTCTTTGGGGGAAAAAAACAGAATATAAAATCACTTACCTGATCTTATCAAAAGAAGGAAAGAAAAGAACCTACTCAATGTAGTTAGAAATGGAAAAGGCCAGGTCAGAGCCAACAGTCTAGAATCCAGCATTTACTGGTCCCTGCTCTGCATGCCTGTGCTCCAGCAAAATGGATAATCCAGAATCCATGAACAGACTCCTAGATACATATGAATTAGCAAAGCTAAGCAAAGAAGATATTCAGGCTTTGAATAAACCAATAATCAGGAACGACATTGAAGCAGTAAGAAACAACTTGTCAATTGTGAGAAGCCCAGGGTTGGACGGGTGCAGCACTGAATTCTGCCAGAACTCTGGGGGACGCCTCAGGCAAACAGTCCTCAAATTATTTAATGAAATTGAAAAGGAAAGAGTTTTCCCAACAGTTACTCCAGAAGGTAGAAATAACCTGATTCCAAAACCAGACGAGTTCCTAAGTAGAGAAAGAGCTGCAGGCCAGCCTCCCTAGTGAACACAGATGTCCTCAGCGAGACACTGAGCAACAAACGCAACAACTTACCCAGAAGTTCAGCTTCATGACTAAGGAGTCATCCCTGGGATGCAAGCACAGGTCAACATATGCAAATCAATCTGATACACCATGTAAACAGAAGCAAGGAAAAAATTCATGTGATCATTTCAATAGATGCACAAGCCTTTGATGAAATCCAACATGCATTCTTGATTAAAAACTGTTTTAAAAAATATATAGGACTTATCTTTGTTTGATATAAGCCTTTCTTACAAACTTTCTGCATGACAGCCTAAAATTATTCCCTCTAAAATCAGTAACAACACAAGAATGTGTACTGTCACCATTCCACCTGAATATATTCCTTGAATCATTAGCCTAAGCAATTAAGCAAGAAGAATAAAAGAGAGATACATGAACGAAAAAACTCAAATTGCCATTATTTATAGGTGATGTAATCCTTTACATAGAAGCGCCCAAAACTTTCACCAAAAGACTCCTCAAATTAATAAATAAATTGAGCAATGTAACAGGATATAAAATCAACACAAAAAATTCTATAGCATTTTTGTACACCAATATTTAATGCACTGAGAAAAATTTAGGAAAGCAGTACCATTCTCAATAACATCAAGAGGGCAGGCCAAAGAGCTCAGCAGATTAAATCACCTGCAAGGAGGTACAGGGGCAGGGGTTCGATCTCTGGGCCTGCTGTGCTGGCCCCACCCTTGGGGAGACAGCATTTGAGACTGGGCGTGGTGGCGCAAACCTGTAATCCCAGCTCTTGGGAGGCTGTAAACAGGCGGATCACTAGAGTCCAATCTAGTAGTGAGACTCTGAACACCCTGTAGACCTTTCCCTAAAATAATAAATAAATAAATAAATAAATAAATAAATAAATAACATCAAGAAAAATTAAGTGCTTGAAAATTAACAACCAAGGAGTTAAAGACATCTTCAACAAAAGCTATTAATACTCTGAAAAGGAAATCAAACAGGACAGAGGAAAATGGTAAGATACCCCTATTCCTGGATAGGCAGAACTAACATTGTCAAAAGGACATACATGTAAAACTGATATATAGAGATTTAATGCACTCCCAATTAATATACTAACAACATTCCTTAAAGAACTAGATAAAAATACCCTACAGTAAATCTAGAATCAGAATAGACTCAGAATAGCAAAGGCAGTTCTGAGCAATAAAAGCAAAGCATGAGTTACCACAATCCTTGATTTCAAGCTTTACTACAAGGTGATAGAGATAAAAAGCATGGTGGTGACATAAAAGTGGACATGTGTAATGTAGACTCGAGGGCACAGGAAAAGCCCTGAGCACATTCAACCATCTGATCTTTGAACAAAGGACCAAAAACACATGTTGGAGGAGAGATCCTCCTTCGCAAATAGTGCCTAGAAAGCTGGGTACGCTCATCTGGGAGAGTGAACCCAGATTGGAATCTCTCACATGTACTGTGCTAAAATCAAAATGGGTCAAAGATCTACCTGCTAAAATGGAAATACTGACGTTGCCAGAAAATAAAATACATAAAAGCCTTGAAGACACAAAAGTGGGCAAGAACTTTCTGAAAAGACTCTTGATTGCATAAGAAATATCAAGACTCAACAAATGGGATCATAGCAAATTTATTATTATTATTATCATTATCATTATTATTATTTTGTATTTTAGGACAAGGTCTACAGGGTCTCACTACGTAGATTGGACTCGTAGCAATCCACCTGTGTTCAGCCTCCCCAGAGCTGGGATTACAGGCTTGTGCCATCTCAGTGTGTGCATCCCGGGGGCGGGGCCAGCATGGCACCCCTGGGATCAAACCCTGGCCGCTGTGTCTACCTAAGTATAGCAAATTTTTTGTTTATGTATTTGGCGCAGGAGCTCACTACACAGCTCGGATTCATAGTGATCCTCCTGTTTCAGCCTCCCCGGTGCTGGGATCACCGGCATGCGCCACCACAAGTGGTCTTCGTGGGCTCAGTGCATCAAGTGCAGGGTCAGCATGGCATTTGGTACTGGGGATCGAGCCTGAGCCCTCCTGCCTGCCCAGGCAGGCTCATGGCCTGCTGAGCTAGCCCCGCACCCCTGGGACCGCAGCAAATTAAAAGACTTCTTAAGGGCAGTGAAAACACCCAGCACAGGGAGGGTAACCTACAGACTGGGGAAAGAATTTTGCCCGCTATACCTCAGACAGAGAGCTAATACCTAGAAATGTAAACAATTCTAAATTTAGATGTCCCCAAATAAAAGATCCAATCAAACAATGGGCCGCTGCAATGAAGACATTTCTCAGAAGAAACTGTAGTAAGGAAATGTATTTATGTAGTAGTACAAAATGGAGAACCACTCTATCATAAACATAAATTTAAGTCATTTATATGAAAAATGCATGTGCCTGAGACCACAGTGTAAGTGAAATAAATTGGAAAAACAAATTTAAATATTTCATGGTATCTTTTATATAAGAAACTCAAGGTGTCAAAAAAAAAAAGAGAGCAAAATGCAAAATAAAAAATAGAAAACAGAGATAGAACTTCTGCAAAGGGAGAGGTTACCAAAGGGTGGAGGGAAAAGAGAGGAAGGGGATAAAGAAGAACTGAGGTGTGACAGGGCCAGCCAAATGGCTCAGCGGATTAAAGCACCTGTAGACAGGCACAGGGCCCGGGCTTTGATCCCCGGCCTGAGGTGCTGGCCCTGCCCCCAGGATGCACTGAGGTGGCGATTGAGACTGGGCGCGGTGGCACAAGCCTGTAATCCCAGCTCTTGGGAGGCTGAAAACAGGAGAATCACTACAAGTCTGATCTAGTAGTGAGACCCTAAACACCCTGTAGGCCCTTCCCTAAAAATACAATAAATAAATAGAATAAAATAAATCAATAACCATTTTTAGAAAAGACTATCTAAAAGTGAGGTCACGTGGTGTTTCACGGTTCTGTCAGTCATTAACTGGATCATTCCGGCTGCACAGCCCTTCCTCTACGGCTCAGTTGCCTCGCGTACCTCTGCGTGGAAAACGTGAACACCCCTTAGCGCCACCAACTCTGCAGTCCCGTGGTCCCACCGTCCCCATGGCGTCGTGCCACTGTCACATACATGCAAACAAGGCCCGGCTTGGTGTGTGCAGCACATATACTTTTACTATTGCTACACTAAGTGGTAATGCCACACAAGATTTATTATTCTCATTCTTAGAGACGAAAGAATTTTAATCAAAATTATCTAATCTAATCCCTAAGCGTAATTACTATGCCACAACAGTTAGGGTCACAGATGGAAATACAATCTACATTTTGTAACTGCAAGTACTCTTCTTTCCTCCTATTCATCTCAAAAAGTACTAATTACAAATTACAATACACAAATAAATACTCCGTGTCTTCCTCCCCTGGGCATGTGACTGTAGACAGCATCGCTAGTAACGCTAACTGAAGCGCAGGTTATGACCACTGGTCGCTCTGGATAACATTCAGCATTCTCTAGGGTAGGGAAGTCTCACGAGCGAAGACAGCAAATTACCTGTTGTCCTAGAAACACTTCCAAGAAATGCGTTTTGGACAGAGAACACATTAGACTCATAGTCGGCAGCACATAAGCGTGCACGCCAACTGCTGAGGTAAAAACTTATTTTCAAATGTCGAACTTCCACAAACTCCTTTGACCCTGTATATATTTGAGTCATCTTCTTACGAAAAGTCATAACAATGCGTTAAAGACTGTGTTACTCTCAAATAAATTATGCTCCTTTATTGACATTAATACTACACCAAAGATTACCAAAACTAAGTACATCTTTAGGGAAAGGGTTTTAAGATGAGGTGACCTTGGCAAATCAGCGGAGAGGAGCGACCGCGCCGTCCAGAGCTCTCGCCTCAGCGCTGGCCTTGCCTACGGAATTCTCACACCTGAGAATTTCTCCCCACAAAAAGAAAGGTGTGTGTATTCAAAATGGTTAGGATAAATATATAGCTACATTCTCTTGATTCAATGAATAGAGGGATTTGTTCTAATAGTGTTTCTAAATAGGACATCATGTCTGCATCTTGTACAACAAATAACCGCTAGGAAGAACGCATGCAGTGTGTTAATTATTGGAACTGTCCTACCAATGTGATTTGAAACTGTCTCATTGCTATTTATTTCTCAATAAAATTATGGAAAAAATAAAATAAATAAAATGAACTGTGGAGAAAGAAAGGAAGGAAGGGAGGGAGGGAGGGAGGGAGGGAGGAAGGAAAGAAGGTGGGGGCTCAGGCTTCAGGTCTCCCTGGAGACGCTCAGGCTCAGTGAGGGCCAGCCCTTGCAGGACCCCGACCGAGAGTCCTGCTCTCCCCTCCATCTCCTCCGCTGGCTTTCCTTCCTGCCTCAGCCGTAGCCCAAGGAACCTGGGACCAGAGGTTCCACCTTCCCCTCCGACCAACACCTACAAGCCTCCAGTTTTTTCACAGTCATTCATCCTTTCCTCAGTTTTACGGTTTTAGAATAACTCACTTTGCAATAAAGACAATAAAAGAAGGAAAGTAAATGAGAAAAGATGTGCTCCAACAGACAGAAGCAAATCTTTCCAAGACCAAAACAATAATATAAATGAAACTGGCTCCCAAAACTTTATACAACAATTAATTACTTTCTAAAGCATTCATCTACTGTCATGTAGATATGGCCATGTGTATTTTCAGTAGGCCTAAAGGGAAGTGTTTATCAATAAAATGTCCCTAAATACCAAAAGGAGTTACACTTTCTATTGCTAAATCTGGAAGTTGCTCTATGAAAAAAACCTGCGGGCGCTCTCTTTACCAAATATGTGGCTCCCGCTGTCTGCATTTCATTGTCCTTGCCTATTTGCCAGAAGACAAATTATTCACTTCCTTCCAAACCTCCAGCTCTGCTCACTTATGATTTTTTTCAACCTATGAACGACTCTCTTTTGGATGTTAATAATTGAGAAATCTAGTTTGTAGGTTACATGTTTGCTTTAAGATTTTATTTATTTTAAAAATGTATTCACTAAAATTCAAGCAACATTGAAAGACAAAAAAAGAACTGAAAATAACAGCAACATTTGCACCCAAAAGTGGAGCCTTGAGACAGGAGTAAACAAGAGATTTCTTTCCCCACCAAGTCTCCTTTTCTTCTGCAAGAATGTGAGCTGACATCAGGCCTCTGATCTCTAGGTCAGATTGGGATCTTGTTTGAAGAAGCTCTGCCGCCGAAGGAGGCTCTGGCTGCACTCGGGAGGGTCTTCCGCCAGCGCAGCTCGCTGCCGGCTATGCGGAGAAGCTCCGCGCAGCCATCCAGACCGCACTGCCAAGCACGCGACCTACCAGATGCTCCGTCCCTGCATGCAGGTATTCCAGAGTTAGGTCTCTGTCTCCGGGGAGAAGGGGAAGTGTCCTGTGGCAGCCAGTGCAGAGAGCCAGGCCACGGGTACAGAAGCCCTCTGCAGTCTAGCTGGAGGGATCTCAGCAAGAGCAATAGGTGTGTGTGCAGAACACAAACCTCTGCATCTGGGAATGGAGCCACGAGGCAGAGGAACTGCTGCTGCTTGGGCGTACATTCAGGAACCAAAGCTTTCTGGACTGACAGTGCAATCGGGCACTTGGGTGGGAAAGGAAGACGCAGATGCCAGTGCTACGTGCTGGCCTCACAATGGTCCAGACAGACACCTCCAAACTTCACCATCTGCCATTCTGAGGGTCAAGTTACTAAATCCGTATATAGAAAATCCACTGCTTTTCTATGCCCAGGTTGTGTCAGAACACAGGAAATGTTCCGCTTGGGCAAATTACACCGCCTTCTCCCCGACCTTTCTCGCCTTCCTCAAAATACGCATCTAAGGTATGGATGCCTCAGTACTCCTGTGTAGATGAAAGGGCTATCCTAATACTATCTAAATGTCTACAATAAATCAAATATTTATAGTTGCCTTTTCATTATAATGGGCTTCTTCCTTCATTTTAGTCATTTTTTGTTAGGGTTATTTCTACTTTGAACAGTCTAGAAGTGGATCTCCAAAGCAGAATCAAGTATTAATTTAGATAAATAGCAGGTAGGTATACAGGTAAACACTGAACAGTTTTAAAGTTGTTTATGTAAGTCCTTGAGCTTTCTTATTATTTTTCAATCAATTAAAATCATCAAGTGGGTTTTATGGTTCAAAGACTCACAATAGGACTAAATGTATAGCAAGTGATCCTTGAGAGAGAGTGTGTGCGTGTAGGTGTATCACGGAGAGAGAAAGAGAGATTTCTCACAATTGCCTTTCAAATTGCAGAAAATGTAAAAGTAAAACATGCCTCATATATATTTTCCTGTTCTTACCCACAGCAGATATTGTAAGGCTGAAATGGCAAGAACAACAACAACAAAATACAGCTACACAAATAAACAAATCCAGGAAATCTTTCTTTCTAGTCCAATAAGGTAAGAATATATCTTAGTCCACTTACACATTAGCGTGACTTCAGTATTCAGTAGCTAAAGACAAAGCAATGTTTCTCTAAGATCGCCCAGACTATTTCCAAGGTCGCATTCTCTGGCAACACAAGTAATACATCAGATAGAAATGTCCTAATAAATCAAATATAGTCTCTACTGGTACCTGGAATAAAAACACCAAGGCCAGACTTTACACCTAGAGGTGTAAGCAGAAAGAGGTCATTGTAGCTTTCTTGAGCAGAAATGAATTGGAAAATGAGTTCTGAATTGTTAGTCTTACCGAAGATTTATCAAGGATAAATCCCTGGCAAAGATTCTGTCTGGAAGCTCTTCTAATTGAGAGCTAGCCCAGGCTGATCTCAGCCACAAGACGTGGTCCTCTAGCGACACTGCTTGGATTGAACCCTGAGCTTTCCCCAAACAGAATGAGCTAAAGCCCCAGAGATTCTGAGCCGTTCCCTTCTCACATCCGACTCCGCAGCCTCAGGACGGGCTGCTGCTGCTCTTGGGCCTGGAGCCCACCCCACGGAGTCCCGGGGCCACGATCCGTGCCGCGTGCTGCCCAGCGCACCGCTTAGCCTGGCGTTGCCAGCCTTACTGGAGCGCCGCTCACTTGCCCTGCCAGCCTCTCTTACAGTAAGAGCTGCAGGATGGGGGGGGGGGGGGGGACTGTGGTTTCTTCCAGCTCCGCAGGTGTGAAATCTTTCAGGGTACAGGAGTACAGACCAGGAAGGAAATGGAGCTCACGTCTTTGCAGACTATGCAGTGCTAAACGCAGTAGGGAGTCAACTGTACAATTTATGAAACTGTGGGGACTGTGGATCTAGGAAGCTGTTCTGTTTCTGCAACATCGTCAACACTTAGGTAGTACACCCAGGTTTTATGCGTAACTGTACAATTCAAGCTGCCTACTGCTTCAGCTTGAAAGAACTGTCCTGAGATGAGGCACAATTATCCAAACAACAGCTCTCAGTGGGCCAGAAAATACTGCATTAATTTTCCACACCAACACATGACTACAGGCTGGTATATTTATTCAGAAAAATAACTGATTATAAAGATTCGAAAAGATGTGCAGCAGAAAGCATTTAATTATTTTACATTAAACTGAAAAGAAGTAAGCTAATCTTAGAGTTTGTATTCATAATTTCTCCTATGCTGAATTCTTTTTGAGTTATTGTTGATGCCTTTATTAAATTACTTTTTATTTATGTAAAAGTATTTTATTGAACATGTAGTAATGAAAATTATTTGCTCTGTTTTTGGATTTCAAAATCATTAGCTAAATAAAAACCTCTTGGAACAAGCAATGAACTGCAATGTAGATAATCCATTCCTTGAGGGCAAATGCCCTCTGTCATTACCTTTTGTATCTTTTTCAAAAGATCCAGCAGGGCACCAGGCGAGCACAGGATGCCTGACAATGCACTTTGTATTAAGTTGCCCTTTTCTGTTGTCTTGTACATGCACAAAGCCCACATCATCATGCATCGGCTCCTTACTTGGGAGACACCCCCCGCAGCCTGCTGGCAGGGTCCTGGCTAGGAAGGGGGTCGGCCTGCTAAGTCAAGCGGAGAGACTTCAATGAAGTTACTAGTGACAGAGGTGTGAGCGCACGGGAGCAGAGCAAGGGAATGACACTGCAGGCTCGGACCTGCTACCTCGTCCTGAGGGAAGAGGCAAGAAGAGGAAACAAACCTGTAGGGACCCCGCAAGAGCTGAGGTCCTGGAGGAGGGCTCGTCTGTGAGTGAGTAGCGCCAGTCTGAAGGGGTACCACTACTGCCAGGGAGAGATACTGAAGCCCAGGAAAGAAGAAGGGGCCAGTTTCCTTGCTGCTGTGCTGGCCTGCAAATCCCATTCTCCCACTGACAAAGCGGACTGCAGGTCATGTGTCAAAGGAGCTGAGTACAGACAGGGAGAGGGTGGATCTGAAGGCTGAGCCAAGTAAAACCGACCAGCGAGCACTACATTAGCCCCACACGGTAGCTTCGCTCTTATTATCAATTCATACGAATAAATCTTCTTTGTCAAGGCCTACTGAATAAAGTAAAACTTATCAAGCGGAATGGGTACCCAGGCAAATTATGTCTGACTATGTGTGCTTTAACAGCAGGTACCAAGGACAACAGGTAGATTGGGGAATTTTACTGGGAAGTGACCAAAAGATTCAGCTGGAAAGTACAAAATATGTGTCCAGGAGCAAAGGGAAAGCAAGCGCAGAGGTGAGTCTGACAGAAAGAACTTAACCAGAACCCCAGCCTTTAGAAGAAATCTAAAGTGAGGGCTCGAGTCAGAGCACATAGCAGGCAGAAGTAAAGTCTCAGACCTTCTGGAAGTCCGTGAGCAGAAATCACAGCTTCAACTCTTTTGCAGAGAACAATCAGAGAAAACTCCAAGGACGCTTCTTTTTCCTCCTCTGCGGCCCATCTGCTTTCTGGGTGTACAGTGCCCTGTTCTGCTCATCACTAGTGACAAAGCACCCAACACTACTCACCTGTGCACACGTGCTCTTAACGCGGTGAGTGACTGTTACTCGGTTTATTGCAATGTCCAGCTATCACATAGTAGGGAGTCAATAAAAATCAGCTTAATGAAACTCGATGAACAAATGCACACATTACAAATATCTATTGTGTGAAGATACTAGAGCTGTAAGGAAAACTTAAGTGGCAATGAATCCGCGCACGCGCGCGCACACACACACACACACACACGCAATCAGGTTTAATGTTTTGCCACAAAAAAATCTAAAGGATTAGAAATAGAAGGAGGCACTGTCTGCAGAAGGACAGCTGGGAACATGGGAAACAAACAAAACTCTTCGGAGACTTCCCAACTTTGTCAAAGGAAGGCTCTGTTTACCGTCAAGCTGGGAGGGACAGACAGCAGCCGCATGGAACTACGCTCGCTGTGCTGGTATCAAATGCAAAGTGCAGGCTTCAGAAATCTGCAGGTTTACTGTGAATGTATTTTGAAGATTCTTACATGGAAAACTTCCCCCAAAATCCTTTTTACCATCTTGGTCATATTTCATTCTCAGTCTGTTTGAAGTCAGATCACTAAGTCTGTTTGAAGGCAAGAAAATAAGAAATTTACTTTACAAACTTTGAAAAAAATATTTAAGCAAACTTATGCTTTGAAATATCATACTGTTTATGAAAACTTAACATAGTTTTAAAAAGGTTAACCAAATTATGCATCTATTTTTCTAGAAGGTGCCATTCATTTCCTGGAGGATAACTTCAAATTTAGGTGAAGTTTAAAAAAAAATCCTTGAATATTCTGAAAATACATGGTATGCATTGTTTTTTGAAAAACATATTCATTTCACATAAAACAGCTCCCTTTAATAAATATATGTCAATAGCATTGCATTTTGCCTAGTTCATCGATACTTAATAATTTAACCCTAAGCTATTTGATTACTTTTCTCTGGCTAATCTGTTACAGAAAAGACATGTTGTTCTTCTATAACCAAGGCCTTCTGACCTTCTTATCACTTCCACCCTGACTTCTCAGACCTGACAGTGGTGAGCAGTCAGCAATAAGGAGAGCGAAGCGGGGGCGGGGGTCAGGGAAGCACTAGGGAGCTCTAGGGTCACAACCTGAGGAGGTCCAAGCCCCCAGCTACCACTTAGTGGGGCGAGCATCCATTCATTAGTCTATAATATGCACGAGTTGGATTGAATTAGAGGTTAAACATCGTTAAACCAAAAATCCAAAATGATAAAAAAAAAAAAAAAGTTTTTCAGTGCCAACATAATGCCATACATGGGAAATTCCACCCCTGACTTCATGGAACATGTTACAGTCAAAAGGCAGGTGCACTAAAATATTGAATGAAATTAAGTTGAGGGCATTAATATAAGGTATATGTGAGCACAAACTTCAGAAAATGTGAAATCCAAACCACTTCCGGTCCTGAGTATTTTCAGCATGGAATTCCGAACCCGTGTGCTAAGATTCCTCCTGGTTCTGAAACGCTGCCCTGCTGTCTGTGGTGTACGAGGTCTTTCCTTCCGCTGGAAGCCTTTACTTTAAAAATATAAATATGAGATACCACTGCTTCATGGTCTTCAAGTGTCACAGAGTGCGACCACCACTTCTAGCTGCAGCTTGAGAAAAAGCCCTATGCACCCCTTCCCACTGTCACCTCCCAGATCCAAAAGAAAACCGAATGGGCTGGTGTGTACAGCCTGAAGGGCTGCGGCCGGTCTTCACAAAGAAGGCCTGCACGTGTCTACACTGTCAGACGGCCGGCTGCCTTTCGACCTGACTGAGCACGGCTTGCAGCAGCTTCCTGACACTACCAGTAACATCACACACAACAGAACATACATCCTTGACTGAGCCACAGTTCAATACGGAGCGACATAAGAAATCCAGGAAATACATGCTTAAAATGTAAGCTGCTCAAACAGCATAGCTACTGAGGGATCTGGGGGAACAGACGCAGACTGCGTCTTTTATGCTTAAAAGCCACAAGTTAGGATTATTCAGTGGCTATTGTCATGGTCTTGTTTGAAAAGGCCCCAATAATTTCTTAAGACATCACATTTTTAAAAAAAGACCACATCTATTTCTCCCAATAAAGATTTAGAGGAACAAGAAATAACATTACTGAGTGTGTTCAGGGCATAGAAATAAAGCATGCCTTCCGGAGACTGGATGAAAGAGAAAAACAGCCCTTTAGAATTAGTAGGTAGCACTCTAATCTGAACCTTGTACTGTGCTTTTCAATCCTAGCAAAGAAACAATTAATAAAGGAACCCATTAAGACCTGATTATTGCTGCTAAAAAAGGAAGGTAGAATTTCAGTCCTTTGAAGTAACTGAGAATGATTCAGGCCTCATTACAGAGATATAATCTACATTCATACATTTATGTTAGTGATTCAAATCTATTGGGAGAGATTGAATTCCGTTAAATAGTGCATCTTTCCTGTGGAGCCTTTCTCAGGCTTTCTGCTCTAACCTAAGAGGTGACCGGACAATACAAAGCGGTGGGGTATTTAGGGACTGGGCTGTGCTATAAAAGAAAGGCTGTACAGAAAAGAAAAAGAAGGAGATATAATCTAAAAAGCTAAGTCAGCTTTTCCTTTGGGCTGTTTTGTAAAGGCCCTTCCTGTCATCATGCCACGCAGAGGAGCTGAGGGAATGTTCTAGAACTTTCAAACACTGCACCTGCTGTGGCCAGGTTTGAATGTGGAAGTTCTGAAGGCCTCTTTCCCCCATTTTAGACCAAAAGGTAATAAAATTTCTGGCTAAAAAATCTGAATAGCTTCTACGGGGCCAGAAAGATGGTAAGTGTGTGTCTAGGGAGGCTTGCTAGTTCTGGCTGGGGGTGGGGGTGGTGTCTGGTGTGAGTTAAAAAAAAAAAAATTAATTCCCAAGCTGGCATCAATAGTGTTGGTTCCCAGAGTAGAGAAACCCCAAAATAATAACTTCCTGTGTTTTGTAATTTTTCACAGCAGAATGTTTATTGTATGGTTTCATCAAACATAATTTTTTTTTAAAAGCATGTAGTTTTAATTAGTTGTCAATTCAAACATTCTTCTTAAACTCTTGGGCTGAAACTCAAATCCTTTAGAAATAGTACACTCTTTCAGGCATTTGTCCTCTCAGGTATGAAACTGTGAACTAGGAAATTGAAATTAGCACCGCGGTTTCAGTTTTCAATATGCATGCTTTAATTAAAGAGGAGCAAGAATAGTTTGACGTTTGCTCTTTATTTGCTTAACTTTCCAATTAATAGCTACAGAAATCAGAGCTAATTTGATTAAGCTTAAAAACCTACTGTGATGTTCACCACACTGTTGAAATCTTCTGAATGACCGTTACAACGGGTCATAAATAATGCAATTAAAATCTTGATTCTGGTATTAAGTGGTTCTCTTTCAAAGGCTTCGAACGCCCCGGAAACTGTAAGAGCATGCACGTAAGGCCATTCTTCCAAGGCACCAAGCAGTATGGTTGGGTAATCACTCCTAATGCCCATCTCTAGCGCTCCACTTTTAATTTCTTTGTATTTTTTCCAGTTTACCACGAAGCTTGAGAACAAACGCACATTATAGGGATTCTGGCTTCTGTACCAAGCTCTTTAGATTAGTTCCTTCCGAATTCAACTTGCAGTTGTTAAACTCTCAAATCACCTTGAAATAGTTCCTCCTCGGGCCGGCAGCCCATTAGGCTGAACCACACGTAGGACGCTGCGGCTTTTATTAGGTAGAAAGCTGCACGATATTGACAATTTCACGTGCGTGAACCAAAAGCCCCGCAAGTGCCGCACCGCCTCCCGCAACGGGGCCTGCCGGACTCCCGCCCCAGCCTTCCGCGGTGCGGGCGCTTTCCGCGGCCGCCCAGCAGGCCCCCCGGCGTGCGCGGGACCCTCG
>NW_004524875.1:420287-420901 GCF_000260255.1 Octodon degus
GAGGGGGCCGAGCAGCGGTCAGCACCGCCGGCCGGCGCCGCGCCGGGCCCCGGGTCGCGCCCTTCCAGCATGTGCCTGCTGAGGAGCCCGATCCCCGCGCGCAGCGTGTCAGGACAATGTGGCAATGGAGACTGGCACCCTGCGCCTCCGCCTCGCCCCACCTGCCCGGCTGCTGCTGCTGCTTCCTGCTGCTGATGCTGGTGTCCTCCGTCCCCGTCACCTGCCGCGCCCTCGGCCCGGCCGCGGTGTCGCCGGAGGCCGCCAACGCCTCCTCCTCCTCCTCCGCCTCGTCCTCCTCCTCCTCCTCCTCCTCGTCGTCCTCCTCCTCCTCCTCCTTCTCCCCCCATGCCAGCGCGGGGCGGCACGTGCGGAGCTACAACCACCTCCAGGGCGACGTGCGCTGGCGGAAGCTGTTCTCCTTCACCAAGTACTTTCTGCGGATCGAGAGGAACGGCAAGGTCGGCGGCACGAAGAAGGAGAACTGCCCGTACAGTGAGTAACGCGCCCCTGCGCCGGCGCCCGCCCGGGAATCTCTTCCAGACGCGCCCGGCCGAGCGCCTCCGTCCCGGCCCGCGCGGCTCTCGGCGCGCCGCCTGCGCTGGGTCGCCCTCCGG
>NW_004524875.1:421008-465379 GCF_000260255.1 Octodon degus
CTCGGCCCACGTGCGGCCTCCCGCTCCCTGCCTCCCTGCCTCCCTCGCTCCCTCCCTCCGCTGTGGCTCCGGGAAAATGTGTTTCCTTTCGCTGGCGCTCGGGACTTTGGTTTTTCGAACTGAAAGTAATCACCAGCCGTCACTGTGGGGGGGCCTTGTGGGAATTTTATTCGCGAGGGCAGCTCCTGCCCGTCCCGTCCTGCCCATCCCCGCGCCCTGGCGCCCTGGATGGCGGAGGAAAGCGTTCTCTGGTTTCGATCGCTTTCCTCTTCGGGTCCTCGCTGTGGGTCTGAGTGATTGCAGCCCCCGAAGTCGGCTTTCAGGCCCCGCGGCCTCCTCGCTGGTAACTTGATGCTCGCGTCGGCGGCGTTGTCAACAGCAGATGCGGGCTTTGTGCTGCGCTCCTGCGCCGCTCCGCCCGAAGCCTCTCATCTTGCAGAGCCCTACTACAGCGCTGTAAACATCTGGGGCTGGATTCCCACAGACCTCACACAAATTTCATTGTCATTCTTTTATTTTCAAAGTAAAAGTCTGTTGCCATGGCTGTAGTGTATCCCATCGGGTGAAGCTTTCTCTTCCCTGCAAGTTTTCCTGGGACCCTTGAAGTCCCTCCTTCATTTTTCCCCTTCTCTTTTCTTGCAAGGGTGTGGGCTCCACAAGGGGAGGGAGGACAGGACAGAGGGGCGGGCACTGTGCCTCTCCTTGGAATTAATCCAGTCAAACTAGATTATGCTGTTGGTTTCCTTTCCTGCTTACTTTCAAGTGGTGAAATTTATTCATCCCCTATTGATTGTTATTTGAAAGGACCCTAGGGCTAGGCACACTGAAGACAGCAAAAACTCATATGTAGACATATGTACTGGCCATTTAGCTCTGTCTCAATGGTAATTCCATATTAGCTTTTATTGTCAGCGTTTGGAAACTCCACGGATGTATCTGGCAGCTAATTTAAATGAATGGGTCACACATTTCAAGATTCTTGGGCCCACAAAGTATCAGGTACTGATGAAAATGACAGCTGACCAGAATTTGACAATTTATTTCTAGATAAAGATGTACAAGAATTAAAATTTAGTTTTCTTTTTTAGGAGCTCGTGTATGTTCAACATTAACGTCTATGGCTCCTCAGCTACCGCTTCTGTTTACTAACTTTAGCGATGTGTTTACAAGTAGTAAAACTATTTGTGGAAGTAAACTCTTCTGTTTTCTATTTGGTGCTAGAGATAGTAAATACATAGTTACGTGTGTGTTCATTGAGATTCTTAGAGTCCCGCAGGTAAGGTCATAATGACAGTTACTTTTACTAATGAAGTTATTCACAAAAGAAACCCATTTGTCATCTGTGTTGACCAGACGCTTTGGATAGCCTGTATGTATAATTGGTGACTAAATTTCTATCTAGTTTTCAAACAACTTAGTGTGGTGGGATCCAGTTCACAGGTGGGGGAGGCTGGGCTGGACAGAGGAAGCTGGAGATTTTACAGAACTTCCTATGGATTGAATTTCTTTGTAATTTTATTTAACAGAAAAACTCCGAAGATGTACTAAACTTTCAGAGAGTAAATCTTGGGGAAATCTTCATCTTTTAAAAACATTTTGATAACAACTTGATTGGGGGTATTTTCGTGTCTCAGATGTGATGCAGAGACCAGCCTCCGCTATTTTACTTTATGCAGTTTAAACTACTGTTATGTAAAATGATGACTGCTGCGTTATCATTTAGTAAAATGATGGTCTGGAAACACAGTGAACTTTTTCTTACAATATAAATTATCTGACAATGGAAAGGCTTACAATTTTTTATTGTATAAAAATTTGCCAAGTTTGCATGCTAAGTCGCAAGACATACCAGTAGCTCTTCTGCGTGGTGAACACAGTCTTAACGCACTGCTAGTTGAGGAAGGCAGTCCAAATGCTTCAACGAGAAGGGGGAGGAGTTTCCGGTGTTCAATGATGTCAAATCGTAAATGTAGGCTTTCCAAGAATATCTGCCTTAAAAGCTAGCAAGTGAGGAGTACAGATTGGAAAAGCCCTAGTTTTACATGGAATACAGTAATCAGATGCTCCTGCAGTGTCCAGCTGGGCTGGGTCAGCTGAAGCCTGTGGTATGGCTAAGATACTGTCTAAAAGTTGTCTAATCCCATCTGAACAAACTTTTGTCATATCCACAAGGTAGCCAGGCAGTCAGTCCACCACATGGTAACCTCTTAAATAGTAGGGCACCCAACCTCTGAAGAGTGTCAGTTTGTGTCCAAAAGCTACATTTCAGTAATGTTTTTCTAAAAAATCATTAATCATTCTTAATGCACAAAGCCATTCTTTCCAGGTTTGCTTATTTGAAGATTAATTTTCTTTGTTACTCCTGACCCTGGCATTAGTGCTGCTGCAAAACAGCAGCAGCTTACTAAGAGGCTCTGTATTTGTGATGTGCTTGGTAATTAACTGACTCTTGTGTTAGTATTTTGCAAGCACAATGCTAGCAAGCAAAAACACGGCAAGGAAATCAGCCATAATCAGGATCATAAGGACATTTTAACTTCTAAAATCAGTTCCTAGAGATTGAGTAGTTCTAAACTTACATGAGCTAAGGCAAGTCATGTCAGTTTCAGTAATTATTATTGCTACTCTTTTAGAGAAGGGATTATTTCTAGTTTGCTCTTTGCTGTTGTATGAGAGTAGAATAAAGAGAGCAGAAATGAAGTCTGCTTCTCCAGCTAGACATCGGAGAAGCTGGAGTAGTTCAGCAGAACTGCAGTGCGTCTGTCACTAGATGTGTGCAGGCGCATTTGGGGGTGGCTTTATCGCTCATCACATCTAGAGCTTTGCCCTGGAAGCGCTGCCACTTGGCTGCAGTCCTGGCCTCCGTGAGGGCTGGATACAGCTGTCAAGGGCCCTCGCAACTGGAACTGGTGGCTCGCCTCTGACTGGGAGGAACACAGCTGTGTGTGTCTAGCATAGTTGTCACTTGAAGAGGAGTCGACTGGAAAGAAAATGTGTTTCCCAACTTGAGAACTTCTGCACTCCAAAGAGGCCCAGATCTTGTGGGCCTTTCAGAGCCAGGAGCGTGGAAGACGATGGAGAAATAGGTATAAATGGGTGTGCATTTCCTTTAAAATCCTAGTAGCCCTAAGATACAGATTTAACAACCCGAGCTTTTTAAATATAAAACTCAAATCTGGAGAAAGGCAGTTGTGCAAGGTCACTCAACTAGAAATTGACAGAACTGAGATAGAAGAGCAAGCCTAGTATATTATAACTCCCTGGGACTTTCAGATATTGATATGTTGGAATTACACACCCTAAATATCTTGCAACTGTCTAAAACTTTACTTCTTTCTGTAAACACCAGTAGACATTAGGCTTAATTTGGAGCTGAAGTAAAATGACAGACAGTAAAACAGAAATGAAATGCACTAGAGAAAATCATTGCAGGGGCCACATATTATCAGACAATGACAGCGTACTGGGTAGGTGAGGGCTCTCTCCTGATACTGTGTTTGGCAATATAATTGCTTATGGACATGCACAAAGTTCATATACACTGATTTCATGTTTGGAAACAGAAGTCATTAGGAATATCTACCTACTTAAGAAAAACCCACGAATGTCATTGTGTATAGTAATTGTTTACAGCTCACCACAAATGTTTAATTATTCCCATGTGTAATGAAATAATTTGATCAGAAATATCATGGAGGAGTGGGCTTTGCAAAAGCTTCTACTGTATAACTATTAAGAAGGGCAACATTTTGGAGACAAACCTAGAGATGTGGAGAATACTTTAAAATGAGCCTGCAAGTCAAAAGGGAGCGTCACCACATAAAACGACACGTTGTCTACGTTAAAGTTTTGCATTATTACCTTTAATCTTGAGCAGAAGTCACTGTAAGTTGTCAAGTAAATTGAAGCAAATAATTGTTGAGGAAAATAAAGATCCTGGTATTATCCCCTAATAAACAAGTTTCCTAAGGAAAACCCTTATAGACAATTTATGGCTTCTACTTATGTCTTATTTAAGTTGTGGCTGTTCCTAGAATTTTGGTGCATAATTGATAACCGGCAGCATTTAATCCTGAGCACAGAGGATTTATGAAGGTGAAAGGCACTGTAGGTGATGTTTACGTGACACTGTCCTGTTGGCTTTATTGCATCCACACCAGATGGCCCTGTCACTGTGATGGCTTTGTCATAAATCCATTCCAGCACACAATTTGAGTTTCCCCTTCATAAATCTGATTTATAACTACCTACTGGGTGGAGCCCAAGCAAACCGTTGGCGTGAATCACACACCAGTGTTGGGATAAGAAGTCCACACACTCCAATCTGCAGGTCTGTGCATTTCAGTAATCTATCTCCCAAAGGACTGGAGCACTTTTTAAAAGCAGGTGTTTTCAAAATGATGTTTAAGCACAGAATTTAAGAAGGGAAAGCAGCATGAGGAGGAGAAGCAGATAGGATAAGAAGGAGATGTCCCACGCAGTCAGAGGGACTCCGTTGCATTCGTGTTTTCTTCTATCTACGTTACAGCAAAGACCCTTATGCCAGTAACGTCCCTTAGAATTTAAAGAACTCATAATAGACATGATTAGCACCTTAAATTCCTTTACAATTACCTTAATGTTCAGAGGCAAACTCCGCTTATTTTCCAGATGTCTAACTTTCTACAAGCCAAAATGTTGGGAAAAAGTTGACAGCTCATTTGAAAGAGAACTATGTTCTTCACGTTTATGAGCTGGCCATGAACGTCTGCATGCTTCTTAAGCCTTGAATGCCACGTGCGGGTCTGCAATTGTAGTGCAAATGGTATTTTTTGCTACACTTCAGAAGGTAAAGCAATGCATGTGCATTAGTTCAAAGTGATTTTAACCTGTTTAACGCTATTTCTGTGAACTTTGCAATGAAAAGTAATTCAGATGACAGTTTCAGTAGTGCTGTTTGAACATTTGTCAACGTGAATAGTTGATATTTGCTTAATATAAGAAAAATATTAGTATTTTTCTATTAGAAATTAAAGAGCTTTGTTAATTTTTCAGTGAGACAGTGTTAACATCTATGTTTATACAGCTTTAACACTGCTTAGGGGTTAAATGAACTTTATTTTCTTCACATCTTTTATGTCAAAGCATCTTAACTTTTCAGGGTCCACTGTAAAAACAGAGATCTTTCACATTTGCCCCTTGCTCACATGGTTTTAACAATCTGAAATCCTTACTTTCAACAGTTGTCACTCTTTTCTTCCTGTCGCGTATTACTTCTCCCTCTGTCAGTCAGCCAACAGAGTAAAAACTAACCTAGAAATTAAAGTGAGTGGAAAGAAATGCACGTGCATCGTTGAATGCCGCCAGCGACAGTTTAGAAATGAATGAGTGTAACACTTTGATGTTCAGTAGAGTCACTTTTAAACTCGGTATTAATTTGTGTAGGTTTTCCACAAATAGAAAGCATCAAAATACCTAGAAGAGAGCCAGGTCACCCACAAACTAATAACCCGAAGGCTTTTAAACCAGGTCGGTGGTGTTCTTTCTTTGAACATTGTGTTCTAATTGGAACAATAAATCAGAGAAGACTCTCAGAGCAGATTCCCGTGTAAGGTGGACAACTGGACAGTGACTTTTTACTGCTGCTAACACGTGCATCCAATTACCACGTGATAGATTCTCAGAGCTGGCAGTAAACCATTCCTTCATTTTATAGTTCACCTAATAATTCTTTGGTCCAAACCCGTCTACCTCCACCTAGACCTAATCTGTCAGTGTGTGTGTTATCACTAATGAAGAATTTTCAGACGTTTGGTCATGTTTCTTACAATGAATGATGTCATTGAAACGTGAATTATTTAAACCTCATTGAAGAAATAGTATTGATAAAGTTGTTATACTTCAAAATTCAAATAATTGTCAGCTAAGCAGGCATCATAATTGCATTATACCTGTACCAGATTCATGGCAGTGCAGGACAACTGCAAAATTAAGAAGCTTTGAAAGATGTTTTGTATTTTTTCTGCAATTGTTGCTTTCTTTCAAGGAACTTGTTAAGATGCTTTACTGATAAACGTGCACGCTATTTTATCCTTAACCTTTTTTGAGGCCTTGTTGCTGTGTTGAAGTTTTCATGAAGTCTTTACAGCTTGATGCTTAACTGATTCCTACTAACAGTCCTCTTTTGAAGCAATCTGTGTGACCAAGCCATAATTTCACAATTCCTTTGCCTCTCTATTATTTTCTTCTCCATGTCTTTGTCTTTTCTTTTCTGTGGTTCTAAACCCATTGCTTACCTTTGAAGCCAAAGAAAGTAATTCATTAGCATCACTTAGAACCGCAGGTAATGTTCAGGTGAGAGGTCTAGATATTTGGGGTATCTGACATCCAGAAGGGCTACTTCTATCTTTTGTGCCTAAAAACCTCAACTCCTCATATTGAACGTACTCTGCCAGAAGCCTTTCATTTGAATTTGTATTACATTCTTCCTTCTCCCCTCTTCATGGCCATTTTCTTATAATTTCTGTCTCTTGTGAAGTGGGCAAACTCCAGGCAAGCACGCTGCTATGAATGCAGGTTGGCTCCCTGTTCAGAGTCCGCCATTCTGTGTTTTCCCTCCAGGTTAAATTCTTCCACAGTATCACTTTCTGCAATTTCTTTTAAAAATTTCAGCACAATTATTACTTATTACCTACTTTGCCCTTTTCTTTACCTTTCTGCCTTATGTCAGGACTCCTAGAAGAGAAAGTAAGTGAAAATAATTTAAGAAATCAAATAATGACTTTTTTTCTCCTACTTCAGCAGAAGATGTATGTTGATTTGGAGATCTTTGATATCTCCAACTTTCAGAATGTCAAGAAGATTAGCGAGTTTCTTTGCTTATCTCTGCTAAATGTACATAGTTTTCTTAAAAAACAGAACCTGTGTTTGTATTAATGATGGCTATCAGTGGGGAAGCAATGCAAAATATGCATGCATTTATGCCTCACACTGACCAGTACAGAGACGTACATGTCTTTATTATGAATTTTTTAAACACCAACAAGAGTCAGAATCTGAATTTAGTGCGCTAGTGTGTTTCCATGTTCCGTTAAGGAATAACATTTTGGGACTGACTCATGAGTTGGGATTATCTTTATTATGTGCAGACTCTGCCTCTTTACATATGTTTATCTGTTAATGTAGAAACTAATAAAACATGGTTCTTATTTATATGCTTCATTATTAGAAGTGAGGTATTTTTATAATGTATTAATAGCAGTAATTATTAGGCTTCTTGGGCACTTTTTAGGATATCTTTGTAAAAGAATGATTGTCTAAATTTGCGGGGAGAAGTGTCAAGGATATCAGTCAGGTTGTGGCATGAAAGCTTTGTGAACAGAATTGCAGGAGCCTCTTACAGCTCATCAGAATTGAGGTTCAGGGGTAAAGAAAGATGGCTACAAAGCATGAAAGGGAAGCGCTCCGAGCCGACAGGAGAGCGCCGGCGGCCGAAGGCTCTGCGGGCAGGATGCCACACCCTGCGGGCGATGAAGACACATTTGCACAGTCCCAGGAGAGAGGTGGGCTGATGGCCTGCCGAAGAGGCTGACTCCACCAGGAGGGCGTGTGGGGACAGAGCCAAGCCGCCCTGAGCTGCTTGTCCCATTAACTGAACGGAGAACTTGTTATCTAAGATGAATGCCCAGACCGTCGCCGCGCCCAGTGACCTCTGGGGCATCAGCCTGAGGAGGCCTCAGGTCCTGGTAAGGGGGCTGCAGGAGAAGCGATTAAGGTGCGGGCTTTTATTCATGGTGGCTTGTGTATGGCCTGGAGAAGGGTGAGCTCAGGAGCCAGAGCCCGCGCCAAGTGCGAGGCCACAGCCTGCAGCCGCGGGACGCCCTGGGCGGTGGGGCTGGGACGCCAGGATGCCCACCTCTTGCGCGCAGGCTAGAGATCAAACGAGGTCGGCTAGTCTTCGACTGATTGAACAGCAGCAGGAGCGCCTGCTTTTTGTCAGCTTCTGAGTCACTGGGAAGATATGGTCAGAAAACAAGATTACTTTCCCTGCTTTCACTGAGCTTATGCTCCACGCGTGTGTGAATGGTGAAATAAAATGAGGATGAAATACACAGGCAAGTTAGTCCAACGCGAAGACACACTGTGCGACCCTGAGCGACGCTATGCAGATGCACGCGCAGACAGCTGGCCGGCGGGGCCGGCCGTGCACATGTCCCGTGCAGCGCAAAAGGAGAAGGCCCCGGCCGAGGTGTGCTCACCTGTGCTGATACTTAGTGGAAAGAGATGCAATCCGGCTCCTTAGGAGGCTGCGGCAGGCATCTGAGCTGACCGGAGGAGGCGGAGGAAGGCGCGAAGCTCACAATGTCGTCAAGGACGCAAGCAGTAAGAACAGAAGAAAAGAAACTATAGCAGCAAAACAGGTAAAACAGTCGAAAAACGACGTATAAAGGCAAGCGGGGAAAGTAATTCTTAATTATTGTACTAAATGCATCAAAGAACATCTTCTCAAGTTGGGATACGGTTTTAAGCCAGGATTACACAGATGCTCCGCTCCCAGCTCCCAGCGTGTCTTGGTCCTTGTCCCGTGATGGTGACCACAGACAGGGCTTGCAGCTGCAGCTAGGGACAGCAGACAGGAAGGGGCAGCACCCCACGGCAGGCCGGGCTCCGCGCCGAGAAGCAGGACAGACGTCAGCAGTAGCCTGAAACAGCACAGGCCGTGTCAGGCGGTCTCGCGAGGACAGGGACTCCAGGCAGACGCGGACGAGAGGATAAGAGCAAGAACACCCCCAGCAGGACCCAGAACGTGGCAGCGCGAAGCTCGTGGGAAGCCGTGGGCCAGCCAAGGGGACGTGAGGGTTTGCTTGCGGTTGAGTAGAAGAAACCAGAACTGTTGGAATGTGCCAGCCTGTGAGGGGTGAGTATTCCACGTTTGAGGACTTGAACAGCCTGGCAAAATGAATTTTCATTTAAAATTGAACTGCTTTGTTACTATAATATTTGTTCACTTTTTGAAGATTAGACAAGGCAGCATGAAATGAGAACAGTATTTGAAAATAGTCTATGAATGTCAACATGATACAAATAAACAGTGAAAATTATAGCCTCATAAAAACAAATTTTATCATAGGCACATGAGAAAGATACAATTTTGATCTTCACTAAATGGCACTACCCTTACCATTCCCAATTGATCAGATGATCGTTACTTTAAAATATTCCCCATGTTGGGCTAGGCAGATAGCTCAGAGGTTTAAAGCGCCTGCTCAGGCAGATGCAGGATCCCGGGGTTTGATCCCCCAGCTTGCTGTGCCAGCCCTGCCCCCGGGGTGCGCTGAGACAATCATTGAGCCTGGGCGTGGTGGCGCGCCTGTAATTCCAGCTCTTGGGAGGCTGAAAGCAGGAGGGTCACTCTGAGTCCGATCTAGGAGTGAGACCCTGCAGACCCTGCACTAAATATATATGTACGTATATCTAGTGGAATATATATGTCCCATGTAAAAAGGCCGTAAGGGGTTCTATAATTTCTAGAAGACTGCCAAAGGCAACTGCCACATCGCTGTCACTTGTCCCAGTTGTGTATCTGCTCTTGTCCCTGCTGTCCTAAGTTATCTTGGATTTTTTTTATTTTGGTCATCAAGAAAAGAAGCAAAAGGGTATAGTTAAGTATATTTTGAACAAATGAGGAATAAAATGTTGTCTCTGTCTGTACCTATATAGGTAGTGATCTGTATGTCTGCATTTGCTAATTGAGCATAGCAAGGTATAACTAACCAAGGAAGTCAGGATTCGAACGCGGGCCAGGCCTGCTTAGGGTGCTGTCTGCCTTGGCCGCTAGTGACGGTCTCAGGTTGTGCCTCTTCTTCTAGCCTGTGCATTAATAGGACCCATTCAGTCTATTACAAAACCAGCCTAGGCTCTTTCAGGCCGGTCTGTGTAAGGCACACACGTGTGGAAGTCAGCACTCCAGAGGGTGTTGTAACCGTCCCAGCACCCCCGAAGGCCCTGCCCTGTGCAGGGTCCCTATGAGCTGCTGCCCTCTTCCTGCAGTTACGCTGCTTACTGTACACCGTGGCTGCTGGCATCCATGTACTCCCGAGTGTGTTGCTCCCCTGGCATCCAGCTTTTGCGGGCACTGCAAGACCTCCCAGGGTGGCAGGCCTGCCCGTGACTCCAGCCCCCCGGCCTCGAGGTCTCGGTTGGGTGTTGCCTCCAGAAGCCTTCCCGGCCATGCTGCTCTCCCTAAAGCCTCGCTGCTCTCAGAGCCTCGAGCCTGAAGTCGGAAGGCCACTGTGTGTCTGATGAGCCCGCTACACATCTGGTGGCCTTGCAGACTAGCAGCAGTTAGGTCTCCTTGGCCCCGCGTGCAGGCGAGCACTTGGCTCAGAATCCAGCTCACGCAGCTGCAGACGTTCGTTTGACTGCACGACTGTGGTCAGGACCTTAGACTTTCTCTGGGTTCGTCCTTTGTTCTGGGAAGTGTGATGACCGTGCTACCTGCCCGAGAGGTGGTGTTGGAAGTACATGGCCACCTGACAGTCCACTTGGTTCTAAATGTTACAGTTCTGAAAACTTGGAAACTGAGTTAGCGAGACCATCGTTACTTGGCTCACTGCAAACAGCTTAACTTCTTTCAGACTTATGAATGAAACACTGCAAAATCATGAAGTGAATTCTTTTTTATACATCTCCAATTTTTTAAGACGACTGTAATTTTTTTAATATTCAGTAAATATTAATGACTTTACTCACCTTGAAAGTTCTTGCTGGCTGTGAGATAGGTATTTCTGGTTCCCGACTGTGTTTGGATTCTTGGATAATCTGATGACAATTCAGACGTGAACAATACTTGGCGATTCCTTCAGAGGAAAACAGCAGTGTGCTGCAGAAAGTGGAAGGAGAGGGCTGTGGCTCGAAGGTGCGGCTGCATCAAAACATTCACTCTGAGATCCTGTGCAAGTCATTTACTTTATCTGGGCTGCAGAGACTTAACCTTTGAAATGAATGCACTTTATTGAACTGATTTGTTATGAAAATATTTTAACTCAATATATTTATTTTATGGAATAAGGACCCTATCCGAGGTGCATTCCTGTATTAGAAAGTAATAGTTTCAGTACCCTAAGTAATGATTACTTAAAGACACCACACCTTAATACCTCTATCTCAGGAATGTTATCTGAAAGTTCTTACAAAAGAAGTTAAGGTCAGGATCCTGATATGAGATTACCCTGCATTATTCAGGTGACCCAAAATGCCATGACAACTGTCATTGTAAGACTGACAAAGAAAGATTAAGCACACATAGAAAGCAGAAGGGGATTTGGTGATAGCAACAGAAAGGAAAAGATTTAAAGACACAACCTTGTTAGCTTTGAAGATGAACAGAGGAACCATAGCTAAGAACGTGGTGTGGAAGCTGCGATGGAGGAAAGAACAGAATGTCTCTACGGTACCAGAGAGGCGCTTGCCTGCCGGCACCTTGATGCCAGCCCAGGAATTACTTCGGACATCTGGTCCCTTGAATTGTGAAATAATTTCTGTAAGACACGGCTCTGGTAATTTATTACCAAAACATGGGAAACAAGAGATTTTAACGATGAACAAATTAGCATATTGCTGTACAGATAGCTCAGGGTCTGAGAGCAACTTCGTGGTTAGGTAACGGCGTGATGGGAAAATGGCTCACATTTTGTTAAATGGATTTCTGTGGAAATGAAAGACGTGCTGTTGAGAACTTAGGGGAGGATGAGGGACAGCACAGACATGCCGTCTAGAGAATGTTGCATCATCATTCATAGAAGTCAATAGAAATAGGAACATTAAGTGTTTGGGGGTGAGGACTCAGGAAAAAGTGAGGGATGTATTGTTATAAATAGAGGATGGGCCAGCCTTGTGTGGAGAGAACTTGTAAGTGGTACATTTGGGTATTCAGCTGGATAAATTTCCAAGCCAAGGGTTAAAGGATCAGCCTGGCTTCTTTTGCTACTTACAGTCAACAAGAAGATGAGGTTGAGAGAGACTAGCTGTCAAGCAAAATAGCACTGGATGACCTGTTCAGCTCTCCCCCTACCTAGACTTCAGAAGATACAGAATTACAAGGTTTGCTGTGAGGAACGCTTCCTCTGCAGGGAAGGCCAGCATCGTGGGCCGGCCCTGAGGAGGGGGCAGGCAGCACGGGCTTCCGTGGCTGCCCCAGCAAAAGGTGGCAAGAGAAACAAAATCACCCGGGACAGATCTGTGCTTCCCTTTCACGGTGTGCAACCCTGTCACATACACGGGAGGCCATGGGGTTTCGGAGGCTGTTGTATCAGTAGACTCACTGCCAATTTGAACTAAAAGGGGAGCAAAAGTAGAGCGGAACGAAAGGGAAATGCCAGGTGACTCCAGTCCTGCAGGTCAGAAGTAGACTGATAAACTAGTAAGCTGCAAACTTTAAGGGAACAATCGCTTTTTAAAGAAAAAGGAACTCCAGAGGCTCAGGTGCAGAAAGAGTTATGGGAACAGAGCCTGCCTGGCCTGAGTCTGAAGAGAGGACTCTCAAACCGAAGAGGATTATTCTCAGCCCTCGAAACTTAATGAATTAACTCTGCTGACTTCTGAAATTGATCGGGACTGGTGGTCTCTTTCTTTTTTCTTTTTCTTTCTTTCTTTCTTTCTTTCTTTTTTTTTTTTTTTTGGAGTGGGAGTATATGTATAACCTTTAGTCTGCCATCCCACCGTTTCAATTTGGGTACTGATAAACTTATTTTCTAATTCTGCAGATTCAGGGAAAAAGATTTTTTCCCAGGACAGAGTGCGATCCGTTTCATTCCTATATGATTTGGGTTATAAGACTTGAGGTTTTTTAAATCTAATCACGTTAAAGTGTATTTTTTATTTTATTTCATGCAATAATGGGTGGAGATTGGGGGCTTGTTGAGGGTTGGAATGAATGTCTTTTGCGTATGGAATGCATATAAATTTCAGGAGACCAGCAGACTGTAAAAGGCTAGTAGAAGGCCAGCAAGATAGCTCAGCAGACTAAGCGCCTGTTTGCGCAAGCCCAGAGACCAGGGTTTGATCCCTGGCACCAGAGGCCCCCGCAGGCCCCACCCTGGTGAGCTGAGCCAGTGACCCCATCCAGCTGTGGTGGCACACACCTATAATCCAAGTGCTGGGGAGGCTGAAAACAGGAGAATAACTACAAGTTGGAGCTGCGTAGTGAGCCCTGTACCAAATACATTAAAAAAAAAAGTAGTTACTCAAAGATACCAGATTCTTATCCATGGAACCTCCACATGTTACCTTGTATAGTAAAGTTTTGTCAGTGTGATTAGATTAAAAACTTACACACGAGGTTATCTTGATGATCCAGGTGGTCCCTGAAGGCTCTTACAAACGTTCTTAAAAGAAAGTGACCGAAGAATTTAGAAAATGAAATTGGCGATGGAAACCAGATCGCAGATGCTGCTGCCCTCCTGGCTTTGTGCGCAGGGTGTGTACGTGGCCTGGGCCTTGGAGGGGGATCTGGGATGGACGGAGGCAAGGCTGGGCGCACCGGAGGGCTGCAGGAGGCCGGCCGCTCTGCCAGAACCTGGACCCCGTGCAGCGTGGCGCACTCTTCACTGCTGCTCTCGGGACCTCAGCGATGAAGAACCACGAACGTGGTGGGACTCTGTCACGGCAGACCTGGGAATCTAATATGGGATTTTCAGCTTCTCCGAACCCATTTAAGAATCATCAGAGCAAAAGTGAAGACATCAGATTTTATGGGAGAAAGCATACCCTTCCACCTGTTGATTCTGGGACTGAGATACCTGTAGGCTTTGCTTTCCTCAGTCTATTGATGAGGATTAACAAAACAGTGTCTGTAAAAGTATGTAACAAAGTAACAGGCTCCTCACAGAATCTCAGATTTGGGTGGATCTAAATGAACAGCAAGCTTGAGTGACTACGCGTATAAAACTTGATTTGAAATGTTGTGTTTATTGCTCATGTTGCTTCCGCTGGTAGGTGCTGACGTTACAAGCAGCTTTGATTGGTTGGTGCAGAACTTCGCTACACCGATGGTTGTTTTTCCACTTGGCTATAAACTTGTTCCTGCTGGAACTGATCCAACAGTACCTCTCTAGACCAGGTATTTTCCCAGAAGAATTAAAAACATTGTACCAGGATATAATTCAGTGGCACGAGTACCTGCCTGGCAAGTGCAAGTTCCTGAGTTCAATTTCCAGTACAAAAAAAAAAAGCTACAGCAATGTATGTGCATCACAATTTGTTGTATTTGTAATAAACAGAGTATTTATTGCAAACACAATTCATAATAGCTACATATTGGAAACAACTCAATGCCCATCAACCACGGAATGGATAAAACCCATATAGTATTTTCATATAATAGAGCACTATTCAACTATAAAGAAAGATAAACTTGAGGCTTTTATAGGTAAATGGATACTCATAAGTAAATCAGACTCTCATGTATAAACATTATCTTGTCTTCCTAGTGCAAGAAACTAGAATAGTAAATAGAATACAAAATCTGCAATAGCCTTCTGCCACAGCAACCATTGAAGAAGAGTAGCCGTGGCCCCCTCGCTATCCCACGGCCGTGGGACTCAGCAAGGCCACAAGGTGACTAAGAATGTGAGCAAACCAGGCCCAGCCTCCGTCGCAGACGCCTCACCAAGCACACCAAGGTCGTGCGGGACACAATCCGGGAGGGGTGCCGCTTCGCCCCCTGCCAGTGCACCACGGAGCTGCTCAAGGTCTCCAAGGACAAGTGCGCCCTCAAGCTCATCAAGAAAAGGGCGGGAAGGGTGGGGACGCACATCCACGCCAAGAGGAAGCGTGAGGAGCTGAGCAACATGTTGGCCGCCATGAGGAAGGCAGCTGCCAAGAAGGACTGAGCCCCTCTGGAATAAAGCTTTGCAGGAAGTTAAAAAAAAAATCTACAATCAATATTGAGAAAGTGAAAGAAACTGCTCAAAAGGAAAGAACAACTGGGATGGGGAAAAAAGAGGAAGAGAAAAAACATAGATGAATATATATATATACATATATATATATGCACGCACAAGATAGCTAAGCTAATTGTACAGCTAATTTCTGTTTACTGAAAGGGACAGTGCTTACATAGTTTGATCAATTTTGCAAACCTGTTCTGAGCAACTGTTTTGAAGATAACAATATGCACTGTAATAACCACTGTTGATTTCCTGTCATCCTTTTTGAAATTCTGTATCATTTTTATTGTTGTTTCTTCATTCCTTTTAAAACAAAAAATGCACAAAAGAAGGGAAAAAGACTGCCTGTCTACGAGGTGCATGCTATGTCCGTGAGAAACTTTCCGATTTAAAGAGTTACCTTCGTGGTGAAGGCTGACAGAACAACTTTAAAGATGCATAATTAATGCAGTGCACTAAAATGTCAGGAAGCAGTGCTTCCCGAGGAATGTCCGTGCCTGAGCAGTTTGCTGAAGAGACTGCCTACAGATGCGTCCTTTCTGCGCGAGGGCCTTGCGGCGCGCCGTGTGACATCCACCCGCCCGCGACCACGCTGTCTCGTTCGCTACACTAGCCGGCAGCCTCAAGGTGGCCTCATGATAGTGCGACTTTTCTATGACCTGAGCCGCTAGGACCTGAAAGCGCAGCACGCGTCCACAGCTGGCATTTCCTCGCCACAGAAATTGCGCTGCTGTGGGCTGAATGGAGTTGTACACAGGCCGCAGATGTTTTGTGTGGAGCCTTAGAGCAGTACCACGTTCCCGAGCGGAGGCGCAGTGGAGCAGCCCCTCGCGTGGGGCGTTGGCACTGCTCTCTTTTTCTCCCTAACCCTGAGTGTTGAGGCCGTGTTCACTTGAGCAGGGAGGTGCCGCTGCCACTGTGCGTGCAGTGATGAATTGCGCCTGGAGCCGAGGAACTGGCGAGGGCGTGACCTGGGCTTGCCTTACGCAGACTTCTACCTGTAGCAGAGAGCCTGGATCAGTGTAGGATTCGGCAAGTTTCTGAAGCTTTCTTAGCAGTGAAATCGCATCAGAGAGAGCTGAGCGTTCTCCTTTCAGGTCCAGCTCCTACCTGTTTCTCTTACTAAAGATAAGACTCTTCAAATAAGCAGCTGCTTCCTAGTAGAGCAGTTGGGAGTGAAAGCAGGGGAATCCTCATAGCAAACAAGTAACTTGGGTTTGTGCACTACACAGTTGAAACGCTCAGCGTGTGAATTGTGAGCCTTTCCCCAAGACCCAGCATGCAGCAGCAGAGGGGAGGACAGCATGTGCATGTAGTCATTTGAACTTCAGCAAACACCTCCAAATGGTTCTCAGTGCCAACAAATCTCTAAGAATAAAATTAGGAGCGACACTGAGGGGGCAGGGGAGATAGCTCAGCAGTCTAAGCGCCTGCCTGGCAAGCACAAGGACCTGGGTTAGATCCCCAGAACCACATGCTGCGCTGGCCCGTGCCCTGCCGGCCACTGAATCCACACGTGGAGGGAAATGCCTGTAATCCCAGCACTGGGAGACTGAGACAGGATCACTACAAGCCCACGCTGAATAGCGAGACGCTGTACCAAATAAATATTTTAAAGTGGGAGGACGTTAAGTGTGGAGTGACGTGGAGGGGGAAGATGCACTGAGGGACTTTACAGAAAGAATTTCATGTACATATTCCACGTGTGCATTGTCTGATGCTTTTGTTGTGGAGAGCAGGACCTGCAATGATTTTCCATAAAAAGGAAGTACTTTCTAAAGTAAGCTAGAACATATGTGTAAATTTCAGTATTTCTTGGTTGATGGAAGAGCTTTCTGAGCTCCTTGAGATTCAGTCTGCTTTCGGCTTGTGGTTTAAGTGCCTGTGTGAGCGTGGGAAAGCTGCCAGGGGTGGGGGGCACGGGAGGCGCACGGGGGCGCAGAGGCGCACTCGCTCAGCTGGCTGCTTCTCCCAAAGCTGTGTCAGAGTGCTCCTCCACCGCTGTTCATGAGCAAGAGCTGGGATGCTACACCAGATGACAGTCCTATAAACAAACTTGCAGAGGTTCCGGGATCCTCCCCCCCCCTCCCCCTAGCCGCAGGAATTCGTGCAACGTGCCTGGGAGCCCAGAAGGGCTGGCAGCACCCTGAGTCTGTGTGGCGAGCCTTTGGGTTTCCAGCACAGCTTCAGAGGCTGAACGCGTGCAGAAAGCTTCGAGGAGATGCCGTAGTTGCTCGGGAACTGGCTTAATCATTTCTCGGGCTGCTTGGGAGGGTGTCACCCTCAGCGTGAGGAATTCTTCTAGCTGGCTATGGGAATTACAGCGTCTCATTTCAGCGCCCTTGTCTGAGATGATCGGGAATTTTGCAGTAGTAAAGCTGACCTCGTCTGTTTGGGCATTGCGTGAGTATGCCCAGTAGAGGCCCACTTCCAACATAAAGCACAGTGGGACCCACAGAATGCCCTTGACACCAGTTTGGTGTCCCCTGTACCTGACAGCATTTTCTTGTAGCATTACAGAGGATATAAATCTAAAGATACTAATAAAACACTGGCAACATGCTACACAACGTGTCCTCAGTACCAAAGGCTTCAGTGTCGTTCAGTCAGCTCCACAAGACTGTCCAGCTGAGCATGGCGGTGTGTGACCGCTGACGCTGGCCATCATTTATTAGTCGCAAAAGCAGCGTTTAGGCTGATCACAGCACTAAAAGACTTTGTGAAAGGCTGCAGTTATTTGCTGAGCCTGCTGTGCTGTGGCTGCTTAAGTTCTGGGCCTGAAGTTCCAAAGAAGGCGTAAGATTATTTCTCCTAGTAAATAATCACAAATGCACACTGCCCGCTTTCTTCTCTAGGAAGCTGTTCCCCACCCGTTGGTTGGGTGTGTGCCATCCCTCCTGTGTGGCAGTGGCCCCCGGGCAGAGCACACTGCCGCCCTCCCTGCCCTCTGTCCAGGCTCGGGGACCGACTGAACTAAGAACTTTTGACATGCTTTAGTAATCATAGCGTTTTGTGATGAAGGACACCTAAGGAAAAGAAAAAGGAAAACTTAGAATAAGCTATGTTATTAAATTTAAAAATTTATTCTTACATTAAAAGTAAATGAAGATGATAGTCCTATCATCTCTTAGACTGTACAGAAAATCTTCATTTTCCTACGGTGATCACAGACAATTTCTCATTTTAATATGGGCTTTTAGTGTACTATTGTTATAGTTTAACTTTGGAGATTTTATGTAGTATATATGTAATTCTGTTAGCTAGCACTGAGTGATGGGTGCACCGGGTGAGTGGTCTCCACTCCTGAGATCAGATGCCTGACTGCTGGCTTTTGATATCGCTTCAGCTTTGTTATAAATATGATAGAATAATAGCTATGACGATGCTGAGTGTTCAGTCCCATGTCGCTCGCATGTGCCTTCATTTCAACTCCAGAGTAGGGGCCACGGTCAGCCCATCTCACAGATGGGAAGTTTGAGGTCCGTGAAGTTGTGCCTGTCATCACACCCTGGTGACACTGGGCCTCCAGCGCAGCTAGCGTGGCTCTAATTCACATGCACTTTAAGCACTGTTGTTGTGTCCTTTGGTGAGGATAACTATTAAAATGGGAAGTACTTCAGTACTACCGACCTTTGCTGGCCTCTGTGGCAAAGCACATCGGCCTCTGTTGCTGGAAGGTCTCTGGTGCTCTGTGCTTTCTTGACCAGATTTTGTCTACATAAAGACCAAAACCGGTCTCTTCTTGACAGCCCCAGATCCTCGGCTGCAGCTGCACAACTCCAGCCCTGACCCACCTTCATCTGAACACTCAGGATGGCTAGAAAGAAACGGACTGGGAGAACACACGAACTCTTGCAGTAGAAACTTTTCCAGTAATAAACTGCAAGTGCTTCTAAAGTAGTTCTATAGCATGAATGAATTTTTCTGTGTGTTCTTTTGGCTTCACATTCGTTATGTCGTTTTACTAAATATCAAAGTGCTTTTTACCTAATCACAGAAGAAGAAAATATATTTATTTTGCTATGCAGTTGAGAAATACTAGTCTTGATGCCAAATGAACTGGAGACATATTCTTTCACTAAGGAAGCAAATTTTTAAAAAAATTTACTTAGGATTTCTGATATTTTTCCTTGTACTTAATTATCCCATAGTTCCCAAGTTCGAGTCTTGAAGTATTCTCTATTAAAGAAAAGCCATTTATGTTAAATTCCTAAATCTACATGTAACTGTTCACTGTATAAATTTAAAGATTTATTTCCCCATCTCAGCAAATACCTTTGCTAATCAGTTGCAACCAAACTAACCTAGAATCAGCTTTTGGTAAACTTCATGCTAATGTTGACTGTGCCTTTCGCTTTTGAAGGTGAATTGATATTCACAAATCATATGTCACAAGTCACTAAAAGTGTCAGAATCACACAGCAGGCCCTTGGTGGCTTGTTAATCTCTCCTGTTTAAAGGAAACAGACTAATTCACTTAAATATAATGAAAGCCATGCCTGCTGCAGCCGGAACCTCAAAGGCCGTAGCCGTGAAGCCCGGCCCTCTTTCTTCACCTCCTCCCTTCCTGTCTCTGACAATTAAGCCTGAAATGAAGGAGCAGTGATTTCCTTCGGTTGCTGGGCCTGAGTTACTTCAGATGTCACATAGGTAAGAATGTAGATTTCTTTCTGGCATCAGAACTGTACACAAGGTGGTCTCTCTCTGCCTGCCTTTCACCATTGCTTTCAACAAACCATAAAGGTAAACCAGGATGTTAGATGAAGCAGCCAGATGCATGCAGTATAACCTTTGGCCCTCATTATGCTAATTCACTTCATTAGAATGGAAATGAAATGGCATAAAATACAAATTAATTGATACAAAAAGAGAGAGTGAACTTTCAGAACTTGGTTGGCTAAAATCTAAGATCTTTGTAACAATGCCATAGAAGAGCAGTTTCAAAGGATTAAAAGAACGCTTGATAAACTACTAACAGGAGAGAGAACAGGACTTTATCTTAATTCATGTACCCAGGAATTGTCCAAGTGCGGCCTGGTGTGCTTTATTTTAACACCTCTCGTATTTACGTTATTTTGTACTCTGAAGGAAGAGACAAGGCTCTTCCTGCTGTCCGCGCGCACAGTTACACCTGTGGCTGCTGACGGGTGAGGTCCGTTCTCCCCTTCCTGGTGCTGTGTGTTTTCCCCGTCAGTGCCATCAGCTACTTGTGGCTCTCCAGGCTGAAGCCAACCCTAATGTGCCGTGAGGTTAGAGCTTCCGTTCAGGCGCTTCAGTTGCAAGGCAGGAACCTAATACCGGGACGCAGACGGATCCTTGCGCTCAGCGGACGTCTTAATCAGAGCGTGAGCTCTGACAGTAAGAATCTGGAGTTGGGACGTCGGTGGGGACAGCTTTCATTGCAAGCATACTGTACGCGTTAGTCATGGCTTGGGGCGAAGGAAGAATTTTATGGAGCGAGGAGGGGAGGTGCATGGAGAAGGGTTTCAGTTTCCTTCCAAATGCATTTTTAAAGAGCTTTACAGAATCAGGATTTCTGAAGAAACAATAACAAAAATAGAACTTTGTGTTTATAAAAGCAAATTAGTTGTGAACAGAATTGCCCAGGTATAGGGCATGAAAAGGCCAGAAGGAGACAGTTGATGAAAGTTCTCCCGAATGTGGGAGCATCTGGAATCCGCAAGACAACCTGCTAATGCCTGTCGACAGCTCATCTGGAGAGGCAAAGCCTGGTGGAAGTCTCGTGGTGCTGGGAGCTCTGGAGTTCACGGGGTCGTGCCAGCCGCCTGCCACAGTCGCACTCCGTCGTTCTAGACGCCCCCTCCTCTTCTGGACTTGGTGAGAATTGTAATTGGAGGATCCACAAAGCAGCAAAATACTGGATGGAGACAAGAATATAGACATAAAATTTGATATAAATGTATGAACACTACATATATGTATATTTCTTGGTTTCTTCTCAAAGAGAATAATTGTTTGTTCTAAGTAATCCATTTAAAATCTTTACCTTTTTTCTGAATAAAAACTATTTATAGAAGCTATTTTATCAAACTTCTGTCCTCAACCAGACGAATTCATACGGTTTGTTTGAACTCACTCAGACAATATTGCCTTAGACTGGGACTCTGTATCTGACTCTAATCAGCACTCTTGCCCTGCGGTGCTGTTTCTCCCGGGTCACTTTGGTGCTGTCGGCCTGGTGAGTGGACAGCTCCCGGTCGCTGAGGGCAGTGCCGCACGCTGCATGCCGCAGGACATTAGGCCTCAGCGTGCCTGGCGTCTGCCCGCTGGATGCCAATAACGTGATCTTCAGCAGTGACAAGCACAAGTTCTCCTTGTCTTTGGCCATGGGCTGAGAGACTGACGGCCTGATCGTATATGGAGAATATCTGTGTTTCAATACTGCTAAGTATCGTGGAAGCTCTAAATATAAGTTGCACATCTTTCTATTAACATGCATAGGACTCCTGAGTCAAAAATTTTAGCAATAATTCTGTCTATTGACAATGAATAAGTAGTTTTTCTTAATACCTTTTTTTTTTTTTTTTTTTTTTGGAACCGGGGATTGAACTCAGGCCCCTGTGCCTGCCAGGCAAGCACTTATTCTACTGAGCTATCTCCCCAGCCTCTTTTAATACTTTTAAGGCATTGAGTTTACTATCAAAAATAATGTCCCATCCTTCCTTTAAAATGGGCCATAAGGGGCTGGGGATATAGCTCAGTGGCACAAGTACATGCCTGGCAAGCACAAGGTCCTGAGTTCAATCACCAGCACCAAAAAAAAAGTAAAAAGGGTCATAGTTAGCTATTATTTCCATGGTTTTTTTTTTCTTATAAGTTCAAATTGCAAAAGAAAATGTGACATTGTTTTTGAGCCTTTATAGTCCTCTAAGCTTCAGTCTACAGCCAGTCTGAGCCCTGGATTTTTCTTTCTTCATTATTGTGCATGCTGAAATTGTGAGTTTGTAAAACACATAGCGAGTTATATACAACACAACTCAAATATAAGCACTTAGGTTTAGTATAGTTACAATCAGTCGCTTCGTCCCCACGTGCCCCAGGGCTAGTTTATTTCCAGAGCTTGGAATGTGAGTGAAAGAGACATAAACTGGAAGGAAAATATACCTGTGGTTTCCAAGAAAATCACTAGTGAAGAAAGAGTAATTATTTCTACAGGCCAAAAGTGCATACAAAGTTATGAATGATTTCAAGTAGATAAACACTGTTAAATCTAAGGCAAAAATAAAATTCTTAATACGTGGAACAAATACTAAGTTACTCAAAAAAATTACTTTCTTTGCATAATAATTGCTTCAGTGCCCAGATATGCTGTCAATTTATTGAAAAGTTAGAGTCAAAGTAAGTGATGCCTTTATTGTGTATTTTCATTTTTCAATAAATGTACCTTCTCTTGGGATCTTGAATATCTAAAACAGTTCATGTGAAATTTCAAGTTTTATGAAACTTACGTAGTCCAAAGTACTCATAGAAAATTCAGAGCAGTTAAGTGTAAGTCTTTCAATCTGTGTTTTAACAATTGCTGTTCACTTAAGAATGCTTAGTGAGGGCTTCTTTCCGGTTCACTTGCAAGTACGTGGTGAGGCTTCCGGAAGCGCTGACGGTTCCTTTTCACTGTCTGCCTCTGAATGTCTGGTCCCGCTTACAGTTGGCCGTCACAGGAGAAGTAGATCTGCTACCGCAGGTGCCTCGGCCGCTCCTGCCTGCAGAGCCCGTAGAGCGCACGTTGAAAACTGGTAAAATCAGTAACGTAACGGAAGTCGCCAGACCCGAGCTAAAGATAGCAGCAGTTGTGGCCGCATGTAACTTTGAGGTCGATTGTGTTCGTCTGTTGTCGGTCCCAAGAATAAACTCTGAGAAAGTGGAAACCGGTGTGGGACGTTGGAAAAGTTGCGCGGCCCACTTCCTCAGAGGCATATTGGTTGCTCCCCGAATACCTATTGAGTGCGCCCTACACTGCAGGCCTCTGAAATACTTTGGTGACAAAATAGCACTTGCTGCTTCTTACCTGTTGCTCATGACTGAGAACCGGAGCAAAACACACAAACACATAAATGTATGGCACAATAAATGCCAGGTAGCAAGACAGTACAGGCGCGAAAAGGGAAGAGTTGAGCCTGTGTAGGTCTGAATTGGGGACAGCAATGCACAGAGGTGCATGACAGCAATGCCAGGTTTCCCATCTCTCTCTCTCTCTCTCTCTCTCTCTCTGCTCTTCTCTCTCTCTCTCTCTCTCTCTTTTTGGGGGGGATTGAACTCAGGCCCTTGCACTCGCCAGGGAAGCGCTTATTCCACTGGGCCGTCTCCCTGGTCCCTCCCATCATGTTTTCTGATTAAAAATCTTTTCATCAGAAGTTAAGGACGCAGACTGTCTTCAAGGCTTCAGGGATACTGTGTGCCTGGAGGAAGAGTGGCCTGCCGAAGGGTGACGGGCCACAGCAGTCTGTTACGTGTAAAGCGAGGGAGGTGATATCAGCTCTTCTCTAACACATCCTGCCAGCCGACAGGCACGGAGGGTGCCGCGTGGGACCAGTGCGTCCAGGGCCAGGTGCTGTCGGCCCTGCAAATGCTGTGAAGTATGAGAAACAGAACAGGTGCCAAGCCCTGTCGCTGGGTGGCAGAGCACGCCACAGCCCAGGCCAGCTCTGTGGAAACAGTATGGAGCGAGGGACGCTCTGTCCATGCTTATGGGGTGGTAGGCCAGCGGTGTCAGGCGAGGCCTGCTGCAGCCCACTCATTAGGAAAGATCGCTTCCCTCCCACACGCTGTCCCTGCTGGGGAAGCCTTCCCGCACGGTGCGGCCTCTGTCAGGCAAGTTGAGGAACGCAGGCGCGCAGTTTGCTGGGGCAGATGCCTGCAGAGCACCTTCCAATACGAAGCGCTTGCTATCTGTTTGTATTTGACCAAGACTTTGCAAATGCAGACGAAGAATAAGCAGAGTGGTACCTGGGCGCTTTAAATGTGGAGACGACGGAACTGCTGAGCAGGCAAACCAAAATCAGTGAAAGTTTTCGAGCCTACTTAGAGAAAATATCAAGTGCAGATTTATTAAGTGCAGAATAATGATGAGTTTGTAAGGCACGATGAATCTGTAAAAATGCAGTGTTTCTAAATCTTGCCAGACTAGGCAAAACAGACTTCTCTCGCCTCCCTGGCTCAGATCCTAAACAGCACTGTTATCTGGAGAGATAATTCCAGATGCTCTGACCCCTTCCAAGTTCTGATTTGATGCTCCGGCATCTGGAGTGGAACTTTTGCTTCCAGCTGAGCTTTCTGAGACGCACCAAGCTCTGCTCTCCTAATTAACACTGCCGGTCATCCTCACGCACGCAGGGGTTCATGGACACTGCTCTGTCACACTCCCAGTCCACAGCCTGCTCCAGGGAGGAGGTGGACGCCCGCACTCCGCAGTGGCCTTCAGATGCCTCAGTGAGGAGGCTTTCAAGAGTGTCTGAAACAGTTCAGCTGCTATTTCTTCAATTTAAATTTTTTTTGAACTCAGAAAGCAGTAAGCTGCAAGCCAGGAAGACCCAAGCGGCCTCTGTGGGCAGCAGAAGTGGCATTTAGCTGAGCTAGCAAACCTTCTGATTGTCATCATTGAGTTAAGATTTCAGCACTGAAAAATAATCCTGACACAGGCTTGCGGCTAGGAGGCAGCTCCTTCCATTGTAATGTCCTTATCATTTTGTGTGAGGATACAGAGTTCCTCTTGATGTAGTCCTTTCTGAGCACTTTGCTCTGTGCTCTGGGCCGGGCCAGCGGGATGAGGGGCAGGAAGCACATCCAGAAAATGTAAAAGTCGAAGTTAGGAAAATTAGGGCTTTGCCCAGTGTTCTCAGCAGCGTCAGACCTCGGTAGAAGAGCTTGAAATATTATTAAGACTGTGTTTTATAAGGGAAATCGCCACATTAATATTCCTTAATGGCCATTCATCTGGCAATTGGGGTGCTAATTGGGGTGCTACAGTTGCTTCCCCCCAGTGGTGATAATAATGATCTTTGCATGTCCTAAAAATGTTCATTGAGCACCTGCAGACATAAGGCAGAGAGGCAGAAGGTCCAGCAGTGCAGTTGAAGAGCCTTTCAGTGTGACGCAGGAGTCATGGTAAAGAGTAGAAGGGCCTGTGACCGTTCCGGCTGGGGCATGCAGTGAACCAACGTGAACATCAGCAGAGGGGCAGGTAGCACTCAGCCATGCAGACAGACAGTCAAGGAGTCAAGGAGTGCTGTTTTTTGTTTCTTTTTCTTTTTTTTAAAAAATGTGTTCAGTCCAGGGTGTACAGGGGCTCACTACACAGACTGGACTCGTAGTGATCCCCGTTTTTAGCCTCCCAAGCACTGGGATATCAGGGTATGCGCCACCAGGCCCAGTCTCAGTCACAGTCTCAGTGCGCCCTGGGGCCAGAGCCAGCACAGCACACTGGGGATTGAACCCCATGCCTGCGTCTGCCTAAGCAGGCATGTTAAACTGCTGAGCTCTCTGCCTGGCCCAAGAAATGCTGTTTTGCTTCACTTTTGTTTTGTTTTTTGGTACCAGGAACTAAACTCATGACCAGGCACTCACCAGGTGGGTGTTGTGCTGCTGAGCGCCATCCCTTGCCCTAAGAGATGTTCCTCAAAAGAAGCGCAGAATCTAGAGGAGTTCCTGCAGAGAATCCAAAGTGATGCCCTCAGCTTAAATTAAAAGATTATGCTTAGAGTACATGTGGCTGGAAGAAGGTTGCCCAAGGAAGGCAGTGTTGGACAGTAGCAGGAGAAGTTCAGTTGCTATTTACACGCCATCAGATCTTAAATGCAAGCTAAGTAGGAAATTCTAATTTTCTCTCTTCTTGATAGACTCTAGGTTAACTATTAAGTGATCATCTGCTATAATTAAAGATGGATTAATGTTGTTTAGCATGTCATTTCACAGTGGTACACGCAATTGTAGAACTTAGACTTTGAAATTTTCCAATTGAATCTTGGCAAAAAAAAAAAAAAAAAAAAAAACACACACACACCCTGATACCAAGCGTGGTGGCACACACCTGTTGTCCTAGGGTTCAAGAGGCTGAGGCAGGAGGATCACTGTGAGTTTGAGACCAGCCTGAGCTGCATAGCAAAATACTGCCACAAAAACAGACAAACAAAACATTCTCTGCGGTTATGTCAGGTGGACCAAATATTATATGGTTACGGATTAACGCAAATGTTGTTTTGTGTCTTATGGACAATGAGGATTGCCGAGATTTGACAGGCAGCTCAGAGTCTTTGAAATAATACAGGTAGTGCATACGGGTGATTTATTTACACTGCCTTCCTTGGGCAACCGTTCTTGCAGCCACATGTACTCGAAGCATAAAAGCTCTTAGTTTGAGCTGAGGGCACCACTTTGGATTCTCTGCAGGAACTCCTCTACGTCCTGCAGCTCTTTTCAGGGTCATCCTAGGGCACGGGTTCAGCAAAGCGGCATATTCTACATAATCGTAATGCCAAGTTCAGATCATACGTTTTCAGGAGGAAATTAAACTTTCCAACCAAGTCAGATTATGAAACTATCATCAGATTATGTAACTGTTACCTAACTGACACAGCTTCTGAAAGGCAAGGTAGCTGACCATTAGGCAGCTCCTGCTGCGAGCGGGTGCTTGCGTGTGCTGTTACACACGCCCTCATGGAGCCAGGGAAGAAAGCATCACCATCGCCCTTTCATAACTGGGAAAAACAGGGGTCTTGGCACACTGCAGTGATTTACTTAAATTATCCAGCCAATCACTGAAAAGACTTTATCCTGATTCCAGTCTCTAAAATGTCCAATGCACAACACCCTCCCTTCAGTTTAATCTTCAGACTGGCGCAGAAGAGCTCTATCTAATCTACATTTCTCTTCTTGTAGGCCATGTGTTAATGTTTTTGTGATGCATGGGTTTCCCTGAAAACTGCACAATGACAAATGCCAAGTGGGATAGCTAAGGATTGGGTTCCCCCGGGAGATGTAGAGTATCTGTCAGTATGTGTTGCTGAAGGTACATGGGCGTTCTGCAGGGCTAGCCATCCAGCATGTGGTGCTCTAGTTTTCCCTTTCAGAAACCTGTATGCAAAAATGTGCAAATTCGGAGCAAGCCTAATAGCAGGAGGAAAGCCCTCACGGCTTCATCAGCCCACTAAGCACCCCACAAGGTGCTGCAGGTGGGTCACCAAGGTACAAGAAGGCGCCCTGCTTGTGTGCGGCTTACAGCCTCTAGAGAAGGTTCTCAGTGGGGTGGGCCCGAGACTGCACTGAATCAGCTGCTGAACTGCTCTGCACACACAGAGGCTGCAGCATGTACGTCTTGCGTCACACAGAGAGCAAACGCAGCACCGTAGAGCCTTCCCTGGAGACGGTTATTCTACAGTATTTTATTTTGAGAGGCTCCTACCACCGATTAGTCAATTTTTATTTTTTCTTGGCCTTTAAAGTAGACAGCTCAACCCCAGATACAATGTCTTGACTCTGGTGTTGTCATGTGTAGGGCACGTACCATTAAAGCTGGCATGGAGACAACGCGCGCCACGTGGTTTCTTACCGTCTGTATGTCTGGCTTTAATCACAGATGCTTCTGGGGTGTGCTTGCTGTTAGGTTCTTGTGGGGGTACAGGCGGGGCTATGTGTTGTAGGTGAAGCTGCGTTAGGAGGCGACCGAGGTTAGTTATGTCTGAAAGTTCCCAGCAGAGCCCGTGTCGGCCAACACTGTGTGTCCTACATGAACAGCCTTCAGGAAGACCTTTATTAGCAGGGCAAGAGAGCAGCGAGCTGTCTGTGCTCCGTTATCTTCCTTACGCAGGGCTTCTGATCCCCCAGCTGTACTCCTCCTCACAACTGTTCCTTTTTGTCGTTACACAAAGTGGTCAGTTGATAAATCCTAGAGGAGACACAAGCAGTGAACGATAAATATGATGAACGTTTGAATTTAAAAATCACCGCAGCAAAGGACCCCTGGCCAGCAAGCGCCTCGTAACGCCCTTGCCCAGCACACCCACCCCGTGGGCCCTGCCCCTTCCTGACGCAGTCCTCTTCCGCGAGCATGTTTAGTCACACTCTCCCTTTGCGCTGGTGTCCTGTGTTGGTTGGACATGCACAACCTTCACAGTCACCTTGACTTTGAACATGGCCCCAAGTTAGGCAGTGCTGTACCAGATGAACAAGGCATGCGGGGACATGCGCAGTATGCTCCAAGCCTGTCTGTCTGCTCAGTGACACTCAGCAGCAGCTGTCGCCATACTTTTATCACACTTCTTTTTTAAAAAAATCTTTTATTTATTTGTTTGGTACAGGATCTCACCACCATCTTGGACTCGTTGCGATCCTCCCATCTCAGCCTGCCCAGTGCTGGGGATAGAATCGTGTGCCGCCGTGCTGGGTTTCAGTGGCTGGCACACCACATCCGGGGCTCCAGCACCGGCACGGCATGAGGTGCCAGGGATTGAAGCCAGGTCCTCGGGCTTGCCAGGCAGGAGCTTAGACAGCTGAGCTGTCTCCCCAGCTCTTTATCACACTTCATAAAAATACTTACAACAGAGAACTTCCAGAACTGCTGCAGAAAAAAGCAAGAATGATGGGATAAGTGTGTGTGTGTGTGTGTGTGTGTGTGTGTGTGTGCGTGTGTGTGTTTGCACATGTCCGTGCATGGGGGAAGGGTAGTATTTGAAGGGGTGTATATGGCAACATTTCTTTGTGGTAATACATTTCTTTGATTTGTATATTCACTACCTATTTTTGCCACACTTTCTAGGGAAAATGGATAATTTCTACAGGTTTTCTAAGATCTCCATGGCAAAAAACTTAGGCTTCGGAGCTATCTCACCAGCCCTGTGATCCTAATAGCATCGTAAGTGAACAGACATCTACCAGCTTCACTGAAAAAATATAGCTACAAAGAGAAATCTAAATTCACCAAAAGGCTGAGCCAACAGGAGGCTGCGGCCCTAAACTGGCTTCTTTATCACCCGGAGGGCTCACTAAGGGAGGCGAACAGCACGGTGGTTGGGTAAAGGCCCAAGAGCAGACGCTGGCGTCCGCGTCCTGGCTCCCTGCCTGGGGCCGTGCGACTCTGGGTGAGTCACTGAAGCTCCTGCTTGGCATATCCCAGTAAAGTGGACTGTTAGTAGCAGCTGCTCAGGGCTGTGACGGTGGCCAGATGACTTGGTTGGGGGACCCTGGTACGTGCTAGGCACCTACAGTTTGGACTCGTCAGTTCTGTGCTTTCCTGAGAGTATGTTAGTCATCACGTGTGTGTAGAACAACTTCTCTCCCTGCGCAATGTGGGCGGTCAGTCTCACACTGACAAGAGAAACGGGCGCTGCTGCCACCACTGGCTGACAGCTGCCTGACTCTGGTCTCACTTTCCTCTGCTGGAAAAGCAGGAGGTGAAGACTTACCGCAGGGCTCCTCTCAGGGCTCCTGCCCTCAGGGCGGTGCGTGCTCGGCCTCATTGTCGGTGTTGCTAGGCCAGAATCACTCTCTGTATTCCGAATTGCACTCCAGTGAGTTTTCCAAAGAATCTTGGGGAAGCATAGGTTGTGTCAGCAATCTGAATGGCATCTTTCACCTACACATACATATATTTTCCTTGTAGCAATCTTTTTTCCTAACAGTTTTGGCAGTTAATGCAGAAAGAAGGGAAACATTTGAGTTTTTAAAGCAAAATCTATTGGGAGTCAAAGGGAGGGAAGGTCACCCGGTTAGTCTGAAGTGTGCAATTCTTTTCTCTCTCACCTCATTCTTGCTTCTTCAGAATGGTGTTGGGTGACACTGCACCAGCTTCGTGAGGCTCCGTTGCCCTTCCCAATAGCTAAAACCATCCTGGACACCTTTCCACGGTCACTCCCTCAGCTACAGCACCAGAGGCCTCTGGGTCTTCTTTTTCAAATAGCAGATAAATCAATGGCTTTTTAAAGTAATGCTTTCCGTTAGGAAGGTCTGACCAGGGAAAGCACTGAAGGATGCCATACGCCACGCTCACACAGAACACAGACGAGGAGTGTTCTGCCTCCAGAAACATGCTGAGGAAAGCGCCCCAGAGCACTGATATTAGAGAAGGAGCAGACACACACTCCAGCACATTTGGCTGCCAGTAAAGAGCTCCTTTTGTTTATGTTAGTACTTTCCAGAGAAGACAAGATGAGATTGTCATCATCCAAATGTTGTCCAGAGTTTTCCAAGTCAGTTCCTGAGCTACAGTAAGAGATTGCCAAGAAGCATGTTTACAATATCGAACGCATTGTGTAATAAAGTGTTAGGTAGATCAGCTAATAAAATTACTTATTTTAGACTTCAATTAAGTTGAATTTGGGCTTAATTCACTTTCCCAGTGGGGAAAAAGAGAGGTGATTTTCTGAGAAGCTGAAACGTGCCCAACTTTTTGTTGATCATAGTGGGTGAAATCCTTTATCTAGATTTGACCCCTGGGAACCGTTCTTTCATTAGTGGGAAAGGTTGACCAGCCCTAACTGAATTGCCATTGGTCATCTCATTGATTTAGATTTCCAAATTTGTTCAAATGCAGTTAACAACGATTTTTTTTTTTCTGTCCCAGTTGGCTGATTGTGAGCCAGAATGGAGTTGGTGAAAATTTAGGAGTGAACTGAAATTCAATCCTTAGATTTCCATCGTTGATTTCCTAGGGGAAATTCTAACAACTTCACCTCCCTCCCTTGCCTGACACTCAGAGTTGTATGATCAGCATTCTCTTGTTAAAATATTAGTGGATCAAGCCTATTGGGTAAAGCAGCGATATGCTTTGACTGTTGAGCCGAAGTACCACTTAAGATAATTTATCTCAATTTATTCCAATTATAACATGCAGAGTAAGAAAACCGAATCATGTTGTTTCAAATAGAAAAGAACCCTGCTCTCAGAATAGCCAAGCCAAGTCATGTATTAAAGTCTTCTATGCAGTGTTGTACTTTACTGATTCCGTTTTGCTACAGTATTGCAGAAAAAGTATGGCCCATTATGCTGCCCTTTTTCTAAGATGTCTTCCAGGAGCAACACCTCCACCTCCTTTGTTCTGCGCTCAGGGGTCAGAGCTGTTTGCTTTCTGCTTTCTTAGTAAGGGAATTGTAACTGTGTTGGGTAGAGGGCCTCAGGGTTCTCCACGAGCTCTCCGGGCCTCTGGGGCCTTTTCACTTGGAACCTTCGCAGCTGCTCGCTGCTTCTGTTGCGTCTTCTCTCATCATGTCCATGACAGAGAGTATTGCTTGACCTTACGTACCCCACTGCAAGGTCATCTCAGTACTGAGTGGGAGTCACACACAGTGGAGTAGATTTGTAAGACGAGATGTCACATGTTTTGAAGGGGCCAGGCCACAGCATTAATCTTGGCAAGTGAATTGTCCTTTTTCCCTAATTCAAATGTGAGTGAAATAACTACTCTTGTAGGTTCGATTTCCTTTTGCTACCATTTAGCATCTAGTTCTGCACTGTAGAGACACATCATTTGGAGATGAGGTGCAGGTAAAGATGACAGAAGCCCTGCCTCCTCAGGGTCTGCACGTGCATTGCCCTTGCCTGGCCAGAGCGAAAGCCTAATGGAAGGAACGGCAGCTGGGCTCCAAGGGTAGTGCACCATGAAGGCCAGTAAAACCAGGAGCTGGCCAGGCAGCATCGGGGAGGGAGGCTTCCAGGAGCAGGCAGGACGTGCACTAGTTGTTACATGTGCTTCGGGGAAGTGGCGGAGTGACTCAGGGCGGCAGGAGCAGAGGCAGTAGCCCTGTGTTTTATCCATCACAGATTTAGCGTTAAAATTCCAGCTGCTTTATAACTTTGCTACCAAACCAAATTCCCACGCATAACTTGCAGGGACAGCCAAAGTTACCGCCGCATTTAGAGATGCCAGCGTGCGTGGAAGACTCGGGTGCTGGCCTGAGCATGTGCTGAGCGGGATGCCCTTGCCCAACTGGCAAGGTGTTCAGCTGCTTCTGACACTGAACTCAGTCTGGAGGTTCTCAAGGTGTCCAGATAATTAAATAATAAATTCCTTGACTTTTAAAAAGCAAGTGATTTTCTTTTCAGTCTGAGATAGGTGGGCTCAGGGCATCGGTGATACGAAATACAACGGACTATGCATTCTTTTGTATTTAATGACTTAAAAGCATTTTGATTTAAAAATGCACCTTCAACTTACCCAACTGAGAAATGATATCAGTTACAATATTAAGGATACATAGTGTTTAGACCAAAATACCTTCACAAGAACTAAGGACATGAAATTTCACGTGCCTTCCACTCTCTTCACGTGGTCCTTGAAATGGGGCTTTAACTTGAGAATCGATTATGTTCATTGTTAAACGAGCTTCTATTTCTGTTCTTCAAAAAAAAATGTGCGAACTATACACAAGAGTGAGGGACGGCCGATACCTCTTAATTCACACCTGATCTAGGAAAGGATCCCAGGCACGGAGATAGTGCAGCGGTCCAAGCGCCTGCCTGGCGAGTACATAGAAGCTGTGTTCCGGCCCGGCACCACATGCCAAAACCAGGCGTGGTGGCGCAGCCTGTAAGGCCAGCACTGGGAAGCTGAGACAGGAGGACCACCGAGTCGGAGCTGCATAGTGAGACCCTGTACCAAATAAGTACATAAATACAAGGTGTTTTAAAATTTTAAACAAGAAAGGATCCCCAGGGTCACAGCTTATTATTATTCCGCATCTGGCTACTGAGGAAACCGCCATTTGCACTGAGCTACCTTAGTGGCCCTCGTGCTACTTTTTATTTATTCAGAACGTAGAGTCTTACTGAATGCTCACCTGACCTGACCCTGCAGCCCCCAACTCCATTTCCAGGTGGCGGCAGCAGAGGTGGGACTTGCCTGCTTCGCATCTTATTCTGCCCATGCTTAGTTTTGTGGCTACCAATAGAGAAACACAAATAGGGAACAAATCCTCAAATGGTTGATAATGCATTTCTAATAATCTTATTTTACTTGGGACGTTGGAAGCGTGCGCTCACTGGGCGGGCCAGTCTAGCAGGAGAAACAAGAACTTGTTTATGATGACTTGGTGAATGTTTGGTCCAAAGATGACTTAGTAGACAATTAATTTAATCGTAAAGCTAATAGGAAGAGATTGTAGAGTCTCATCCGATTTCCCCTTTCGAGCCCTTTTTACTAAAGATTCGCTACATTGTAATTTTAGAGAATCATTCCATTTGGAAGACAGATGAGAAAGTTTTCCTATGGTATTTGGAAAGGATAGCAGGATTTATTTCATTTATTATTTTAATTTATATTGTAGCAATATAAAATATAAATACAAGTGCAAAACAAAAACCATTGAAATGAGGCTACAAGTTAAATAACTGTTAAGTTGAAATAGTTTGGAAACTCTTTTAGGGCTTGCTGTTAAGCATAACATTTAGATCTAAGTTTATTGAAATAAGAAATAAAACCAAAGTTGATATGGCTCTCAATAGAAAACAAGCAAACAGAAATAACAAACGTAGACACTGAAAGTAGCTCTGGCATTGCCCTCCTACGTGGTGCTGCAGAGCGAGCGTGGGCCTCACTTCGCCGGCAGCTGACTGCGAGGACGTGCAGACTGGACGCTGTCTGAGGCTGGTGGCTGCGCCGTCTGGTCTGCACGCATCGCAGGAGCCTGTGGGATGAGCCCCACTCCCGTGATGACGGAGGGCCGGCAGATGGTGCGGCTTCTTTGCTCCTACCCAGGGACTCTGACCTAGGAAGGAAGCATCCTAAGTAACCAACATTGTTTTCTAGGAAAGATTCTCCTAACCATTTGGAGGGATCCCTCACATAACATACTAAGAAGTCTGAAAATTCATTTTTAGTAGTAGCCAAAACCACTTGTTAGCATTCATTGTGCACATATGATTTAACTCATTCAACCCTAAGAAAAATCCTTGTGTTAGCTACACTAAATCTCTGTTGGGGAAAGCACTACTGGGGCTCTAAGGTACTTCCCACATGGCATAAAGCAGACTTCTCAGCTGTCGTCTGAGTTGGGAAATTCTCTTAGTAAAGTCGGATTAGATCTGGAAATTTTTCAGCAAAAGTTCACGTTCCCATAACAGGTCTATACATAACGCTATTCAGCCACTCCTGCAGATGTAAGTTCACATAGAGATGGGGCTGAGAGTATTTCAAGGAAATCCAGTGCTTAAACTGCTTATATTTTGGTTTTCTCAAAGCTCTGATAGGAGCTGTGTAGGAATCAAATGGAGTTCTTGAAATACACAGTTGCTAATTTGTTCTCCACGTGTAAGAACTCCAGGAGGGACATAAGCACAGCCTGGCCCGGGAAATACCACTTCTCTATTGACATGGCCTTTTGAAGGCACAAAAGCCAGGCATGAATTACACTGTGGTTTTTGTGTTGTGCATAAGCAGCTCTTTTCTGAAGAGACACATGAAGGATTCGAGGTACACAGGACGCACCGAAGAACAGGCGTAAGTGTGCAGAGAAACGAGGCCCTAGAAGCAGCTCTTCACTGAAGCCTTCTGACCTGACTTGAAGCAGAAGTGGCGGCCCCCAGACCTTGCCCTAGAGAGCCCCAGAAAGTGCTCCCGCGCGCTCGCCCTGCCAGCGGGGTCAGCAGCACTGTGGTGCCTTCGCTTAGCTGCACCAGCGAGTGGGTCGTGCCGAGTGGCGCACACCCGCTGTCGGTGCCCCCAGCACTGCTTTTTATGGACCACGCTTCTAACAAGTTTATGGTTCTCATTCGCTGCTGATGGCAAAAGTGACTGCTTTCATGGCTCTCTCTGAGCTTCTAATTTTACCACTGGATAACTCTCAACTGACAGAAAACCCAAAACTCAAACATTTCGATCATAAGTTGGTAAATAATTCTGGATTGCGTGTGTGTATTCCTCTGCATGTGTAAGTGTGTGGTTAGTGTGAAGCAAGGAACTGGTTGGTTGTGCATTTTGGGCACAAGTTATTACAATGAGTCAAAATACTCTTGTCTGTATTTTTCCAAATTGATTTTACAAAAACAGACCCCCACATGGTACAGTCGGTTATTTCCAAATACCAAGTGAGCAGTAGTGACGAAAGGGAAGAAGAAATGGCCGTGCAGAAGCTTGCGTGGCGAGGCTGGGGCCTTCCTGCTCCAGGAGTCAGAAGCCCGGGGGAGGCGGCTGTGCCCCATGCACACGCCTTGCCTCGTTTAAGTCCCCCGCTAGCACTCTCTCTGCTAAACACTAGTTTTGATTAGTCATCTAACTAAAGTCACTTATGGGTCTTAAATCTTCAGATACTTTGCTGTTTTTCAATTCTGGGAAAGCTACGTATCTGTAAAAAAAAAAAAAAAAAAGTTTGTTTGAAATAGGATGAGCAGAGAATGCAACCAGCTTTTCATCAATCGTGGGATATTTCAGTACGGCCTCTACTTAGTAAGGATGAGAAAGAATCACTGACTCATTTTATCAGTCGTGTATCTGCACACCTGTCTGTGTGTCCATCCAGTCTTCAATGACAAATTCAGACAATCTTTTTGGTAAGAATTTTGATAGGGACCATCATGTCTTGAAAAACATTTTGCTGTATCTTGTTACCATTTCAAATGACATAAATAAAAAACTCATACAATAGATTGTCATCTTCTCCCCAAAAGAAAGGGGTAGAGCTGGAGAGATAGCTCAGCAATCTAAGCATCCACCTGGCCAGCACAAGGTCCCCAGGTCCATCCCTGGCACCATGTCATGCCGACCCTGAAACCCGGTGCGGTAGCGCACACCTGTAATCCCAGCACTGGGGAGGCTGAGACAGGAGGGTCACTGTGAGTCTGAGCTGCATAGCGAGACCCTTATCAAATACATAAATAAATAAAAATTAAAAAGAAAAGGGAAGAAGGCAAGACTGTTTTAAAATGGAGAGAAGTTCCATGTGGCCTAAACTGAGTTAGCTCATTTTATTTATTGATCACTGCAAGAATAAAGAATTAACTACCTGCAAAGGCTGATTTCAGGTACCTTTAAATTCCTGGCCTGAGAGATGCCCCATAACACATAAGGATGTTTGTCGGGCCTTGCTGCCTCATGCCGCAAATGCAAGTTATTTGTACTTACTCAGCCAGGAGTAAATAAAGCAGAAAACAGGATCTCCACTGGGAAGGCACTCAGCCAGGCGAGGTGCTGCTGACTGGAGCTGCGCCGGCGAGAGTAGTGAAGGGCTCGAGCCCACGAGCTCCAGACCAGCCTGGGCAATGTGGGGAGGCATCGTTTCAGAAAGCTAACTCATTTTTTAAAAGACAAACTGAATCACTTAAAAAAAAAAAAAGCTTCAGCACTGCCTAATGCATGGAGCGAAGTCACGAATAACCGTAGTGATTTGGTCAGCATTTGGCTAGAGGTACATGAGTGTTTTCATGAACAAAAGTATGAATGGAATACAGAGCTTTCATTTCTAAAAATTTTAATGAAATGTTATAAACTAGGTGTATTTTTTAAATTACGTACATGAATAGTGTGTTACATATAACTGACAAAAGACAAGTACTATGTATGTGTGAGGGGACCAGGAGCCACTATGAATGCATATATGTAAAAATTTATGACAGGAAGATACATTATCATCAGCCCCCTCAGAACATGCCCCGTCACTTCAGGCGCTCTCACCCATCATTCTTGTTTTGGGGGGTGGGTACGGGGGATTGAACTCAGGACCTCGCACTTGCTAGGCAGGCACTTAAACCACTGAGCTATCTCCCCAACCCATTACCCATCATTCTTGACAATGTCTTCATTGTGAGAAACTTAAAAGGGATTTTTAATATTCACTATACTTTTTGATCACTCCTTGTATGCTGATACAGGTATGTTATACATATATATTTATGTATGCACACATAATTTTTATTGATAATACTATTATATGCCTATTATTAAAATGCATAACATAAAGAGGTATCTAAATAATAATTGCCGATAACTTTGGTATCTAGATATAACTGTTCTATTTTTATGAATTTTCCTTTATTTCTTTATTTCTTTCTCTTTATCTGTGATCATGCAATCATACATGAATTAGATATGGGGAGCCAAGATGTATGTTACATTCTACACTAGTTATACCTGTGTTTTTCTCGTTGGTACTTTTACATTGCGTAACATAATTACTATATACTAGCTTAAAACTTTTACAATACTCTCACATAGCTGGATCACAGATTAATCATTTTTACATATTTTACATATAATCAGTTAAGTATTCACAGAAATTATCTCAACAGTTTTATCCCAGTCTTTTAAATAAACAAATGAGATTTGATTTTGTACAGCAAAAACTTTGCACCCAGCTCTACAGGAGCCCAAAACCTGTGTCTAGCCACTCAGCTTCAGATGCCTTCCTAGGAGTTTGGTAAAAAGTATTTACATTTTTGAATTGACAGATTTTCTGTCTTCTGCCTAAATATCCTTAGCACAGCAAACAGAATATCCGCCTGTTTTCAGAGCCAGACAGGAGCTGACCTGGTATGACACATGTCCCAGATCGAGGGCCCTTTGTCTTCAGAATAAACTGATTTCCAACAGGAGAGATAAGCTGGCTTACGCAACGAGGGTACATACGCGCCGCTGAAAGGTGTTGGCTGTCATTCTGTAAGCACGTTCTGTGCACGTCACTTAGCATTTTTACATGTATAGCTCATTTCTGGCGTACAAAAGACCAGTGCTCTTCCTTTTACCCAGAGTGAATTTCGGTTGTTAAAAAGCAGAGGCCTTTCTTATACTTCTTTTTTTCCTCTTCTTAAAATTTGCATGCAAATATCTGGTACTGTGAATGACTGGTTGGAAGACGACACTGTACTACAACAAATACTGTGAAATTCATATTGCTTTGCCAAGTGAAATTCTGTATCACTTGTAATTTTTTGGTTTAATTCTAAGAAGTACTCTTTATAAAAAAGCAGAGGCCTTAATGAGGAGGAAAGGAGAGCGCTAAATTGCTGCTGCATGGAGGGAGGGTGCAGGGTAAGAGGCTGGGGGGAGACCAGAGGTGGAGACCAACCGCGGGCAGTGGGCAGCTGGCCGGCTGGGACAGCGGAGGCCGAGGGCGGCGGCGCACTAGGGAATGAGTGTGCTTCATATTGACGCTGAAGTCGGCTCCACTGGTGGGACTGTGTGCCCCCCCTAGGCTCCTGGGCTGAGCCAAGTCGCTTCCTATGTAAATGCCTTCGCTGAAATTTAGGAGTCCTGACACAAGAAGCGCTGCCTGAGGCAGCAACAGCCCACAGCCTGAAGGCTAGAAGATGAGGGGTGCGTGGGGCCTCTGTCTAGCAGCCCTGTTACCGGAGGCTCGGCACGTGCTCAGTGACCAGGCACTCAGTGACCTGCGGCCTCGCATCCCTGGGAAAGTAACAGAGTCATAGAAGGTGAGAAGATGTTAGTGTAAGCGAGACAGAGCAGTGAAGGAGCCAAGAACAGACCACTTCCCAGCACCCTCCTCAAGGAGGGCTGCAGATCTTCAGAGTTAAGTCTTTCCTTAGGAAAAAAAAAACACTGGATGTGGTGTGCACACCTGTAATCCTACCACTCTGCAGGCTGAGGCAGGAGGATCACTGCTAGATTGAGGTCAAGCCTGGATTATAAAGTGAGTTCAAGGCCAGCCTGAAAGCCTGTCTCAGAAAGACCCAAAAAGTAGCAAGTCCATTAATGCCTTATAGAACTTCCAGTTCAATATGAGTTTCAAAGAAAAATACATTTTAGTATAAAGCTGTCCAAAGCACTACGAGGCGAATGCATACGGCTAATCAGAAGTCATGCGGTATTTAGCTGCATTTCAAATGTAACTGTCCGCTGTGCAGCTTGCCGGCCCAGTCCGCCAGCCAGCCCTGAGAGCCCCGAGCTTCTCCCGGCTCAGAGGCCTGCGGAGCGCAAGCACGCAGAGTCAGAGCGAGGATAAAATCCGGACCCCGTGGTGAGCGCCCTCTGTTCTGTCCCCAGCTCTACTTCCATTTATGGCAAAGGTAAATTTTGCTATTGCTAATGTTGTTTAATGCTTATAGATCATTGCATTTGCAGTGCTTTCATAAAAGCCAATTGTATTCTTAATATTTTAGCCCTCTTGTGAATGTGCAGCTCTTCTGAAAAGGTAGACACTTTCTTAAGAAATGTTGCTTTAATTCCTAAAACTGTCACATCCGTACTGTAATTATAAGGCAGGGTGAGCCTTTGGGCTTCTGTTAGCCACCCTTGTATTTGTCAGACACTTTCACTCCAGCAGGTTTTATATTTTATTGCAAATTATGATAATCTTTGCAAAAATTATATACTGCAGAATGATTATATGAAGACTCTGATACTTATCTTCTAAGTTAAATAAAAATATATCCTGGTGTCAACATAATCGGAATTGTTATCTAGATGCTATAAAAAGGATTATAAAAAGGGAAGAATTACTTTTCTGTGGGAACAACGAGAGCCTGCTAGAGCCTCTGGCTCCTCACCCTCAGGACAGGCAGCGACTGCTACGGTAGCTGAGTGTACCTGGCAGCTCCGGGCTGGGCACGTCTCACGCGCTGCACTGAAGGCTACAAAGGCAGTCACAGGCCCTGGCATGGAGGAGGATTGCTTGTGATAGAGCCATGACAGATACGCTCATGTACACACGTGCGCACATGCACACACATGTGCACCTACACAGATTTCTGCAGGAAAGGGAAGATTGCTTGCAGGAAAGGGGGACTCAGCACATAGAACAGTCATTCAGGTGTTGAAGGATGATCCGCTGTTTGACATACAGGAAAAGGAAGCGTTGTCCTTCCGATGTAAGCAGGACAGTGTGACTTGACTCCAGCGGATGTAGCTCGGAATAGCTCGGAATGTTCCTTTGATCATGACACGAAAGGAAGGGTTAAGTGAAGCAGAGGTGGACTAGGACATCCGCCATGCCGCTGCTAGGCGGGCCTGCGCGGGTCTTGGCCCAGCTTCAGCTGGATGCAGAGTATGGCCCGTCTGTCTGCTCACTCACTCATTCTCCGCAAACACCTACTGAATGTCTGCTACCTGCCAGCCTCTCTCTCCACACTGTGGAAAGAGGCAAACAGACAGAGGTGCCCACCCTCCTGGAGCTTGCACTGTACAGAAGAAAAGCACACTGTTTTAAAAAGTAGGTTAATGGATTTAAAAAGCTAAGTATTAATGATTTTAAATTCCATTTTTAAGTGGAAGTAAGTGTTGCCCTAGAACCATGCTACATGTAGCTACCTTAAATTAACTCAGTCAATGAAAATTAAATTATGAAGCATTCCTATCATGGTAAAAAGTTCAGGATGGAGATAGCTTTAGATGGATTTATGTCAGACTTTTATTGACGATCGGATGCTATTTACGTTGAGACTGGAATGATGAGCTAGAGAAAGCTACATGAAAATCAGGAAAAGAAAAGCTCGAGGTGCAGGGGTTACAGACGCATGGGAGAGAAAGCTGCCTGGGCTGGAGAGGGCTGCAGGAAGAAGGGCGTGGAAGAGGTCGAAGCAGAGGCTGCACCGCATGGCCAGAAGTCGGCCGCCCGCTCCAATTTCATGAGAAGCCAGTAGTGGTATTAATGTAGATGAAGTTACCGGATGTGGTTTCTGTGTTCCTGAAGAAGTCACTGTGACAACTTCGGGGACAGAGACAGAGAAAGAAGCGAAAGCACTCTGCAATCCAGAAGTGTGCTGCTTCGGAGAGCACAGGGAGCTGAGGACGCGGAGGCCCAGCGGAGACACGTGTGCGCAGGGGGCTGGTGGGAGGAGGAGATGGGAAAGCTGCTTACTGCCCTGGTGAGCTCCGGCTCCCACAGGGCACATCACTGAATTCTGGAGACAGTAAGATCACTGTTAAGTTACAGGGGCAGCTATTAAGTATATAGAGGTTCGTGGGCTTTGAGAAGAGGCCATGGATAGAGACACATGTTTGGGCAGCGTCAACATACGTGTGGGATTTGGCCCAGTGCAACCGAGGCCCCTGTGTGAACAGCATAGGACATCTGGGCCTGAGCTCACGGCCAGAACAGGGCTTCTGTGAGCAGAGCAAGGGAAGGAGGTCGGAAGGGGCTACCAGGTCTGCCAGAGGGAGAGGAGAGGGCACCAGTGTGGTGGGCCAGAACGTGGTGCCAACAGTGCCGCCGGAAGTGTAGCGGGCAGCGTGCACAGTGAGTGCCCCGGACAGGCCGATGAGGAAAGGCCTTTGGAGTTTAAGGGCAGGACCCGTGGGTGCCTGAGGACAGGCTCGTGGAAGCCCAGGTTCCTGAGCTGATGCAGAGCATGAAGGTGGGTCAGGGAATTCCACATGTGCGAGCAGTCTAGTTTCTCTGAGAAGAAAAAGGAAGAGGGAAACTTAGAAAAACACTTTAAAGTCAAAGGAAAGTTACGTTTAAGATTTTTATTTATTTATTTATTTATGAGAGAGAGAGAGAGAGAGAGAGAGAGAGAGAGAGAGAGAGAGAGAGAGAGAGGGGTGTGTGTGTGTGTGGCCAGCTCAGCCCACCAGGGGGCGCGGCTGGCTGGCATGTGGTGCTGGGGGATTGAACCGCGGTTCCTGATGCTTTGCCAAGCTTGTTCTAAGTAGGTGCTTTAGACCACTGAGCCATCTCTCCAGCCCAAAAGATCTCTTTTTTTTTTTTCTCGGAACTGGGGATTGAACTCAGGCCCTTGTGCTTGCCAGGCATGCACTTATTCTACTGAGCCATCTCCCCAGCCCTACGTTTAAGATTAAGGATACCTCCCAAAATGTCCAAAATATGAACAGAAATTGGTGATGGGAAGGAATATTCATTTAGGCAAATATGAATGGAAGTTTAGTAATAACATAGTTTTGTTGCCTTGATGGTCCTGAAAACGGAAGAACAAACTATATTTGAAATCTGATACGCTGGGGCAGTCTAGTTTCAATTTATTTGGCTTATATTTTCCTCAAATCTTTCTTTTTCTCATTCTGTTATTAACTTACTACAATAAAACAAAATATACAGTCAGCAATCTTCAACATGTTTGAAGACTATTTTTAACACTTGCCCACTGTTCAGACTGCCACGTGGACTTACTCCTTTTGCATCATGATAAAAGCTAGTGGGGTGCTTTAGAATGAATTTTATTATTTTATCATTAAAAAATCCACGTTTAAAAAATAGTGTATGTAGGTAAGAAGGCACACACAAGTTACTGGCGGTGTGTGAGGTGAGTATTAATTTTGGTAACTGAAAGCTTCTAAGCATCCGAAACCACAGTTGGTAGCACCCACACGGTGATAGGGGAGCTAGTGAGCAATCGTGCCTATGGTACGTAGCTGGGTTCAGAAAGCTTCCTAAGCATACGCAAGAGATTTTTATCTAAACTCAAAGTTATTTTTTCAAATGCAATCCTTTGAAAGTCCAAAAACTTCCTCTCTGTTGCTGACCCTGAGAAGGCCCTGACCCCGTGCATACCGCGCAGTCAGAGCAACGCTGAAGCCGACTGTTAGTCCTGGCACATGTTCCGTGGCCAAACCATCTTGAAGGAAAAACTGTTTGCTCCGACCTAACTATTCAGAGCACAGAATATTTGTCCTCCAGGCCAAAGTAGACAGGGAGTCTGTAAAAAGAAAAAAAATGATAAAATCTTAATTTTGGTAGAGAGAAAAAAGCTTACCTTTTACTGAAATGATAATTCAGTTCAAAGCTGACATTTTCTATTGTTGTTTGAAATACGGGAAAAAAAATTCATGTTGTCTCATCAACAATTTTAAAATAATATACCTTACTATCTTATAGTAACCTACTGACAAGTACAGTTGTTCCAAATTTCTAAAAGTTTGTGCTTAAACTTGAGGTCAAGATCTGCCTAAACTCAGCCCTGTCCAGGGGTGAAGTCTGGGGGCCCACGCAGGGGGTGCGTTAGGGTACCCGGATGGAGAGTGCAGCTGGCCTCGGCTGAGCCTGTCAGAGGATGGACCCTGGTTCCTCGTCTTTCGCTTCACTCAGTAGGTAGATCCATGACCTGGTGAAGTGGAACTGGCTGGTGTAGTTCTATTTTTTTTTTTTTTTTTAATCCTTGCTCTTTTCTCTAATCCCTTAAAAACTAAACCACTTTTAAAAAACTAACTGAGCATTCATTACATGCTCAGATTTCCCAGAAGACATGCTTGTGTCTGTGTACTATGGGAAAGAATGAAAACCCATCACAGAGCCCGGGCCGCGGCGGGCAGTGTGCTAGCAGACGCCTGTTGCTGTCACCTAGAGCTCGTGCGAATTTTTACTCCGGAACCCAGAAGTTAGTTAGACGCATGGAAGCCAAAACCTGAAAACAAAGAAACCTTGATTATGACATATTTTAATCTTATTATGTGGGACTTATATTTCAAGTCATCGTGTGAACTGATCCTGGACTTGGGATGCTTCTCTTGTTAACTTCTATGATTTATGTCAGGAAGCGGGTTTCCTTCTTCCTTGGCTAATTCTACTGTTGGTTAACGTCTATGATTGTCTGTTTGCTTGTTTGGGGAGGGTTGGCTCTTCACTTAGAATAGAATGCATAACCAATTCCTTTTTTCTGTATCTTTCTAAGCTTATTCAAAGAGGCAAGTATTAGAGCCTAGAGAGTTTAACTCTTGAGTTAAAAGTGAAGCAGAACTAGTCCATGAGAGCCTACTTCTTCAAAAGTTCTTTCTTTCTTCTGAATTTTATATCTGGTAACCTTCTCCAGTCTTAGACCTGTAGAAGCTCTGGGTGTCTGTAGGCTGTCCCATATTTGAATGAATGCCTCAGGCCATCCTGATAGACAAACACTATATCCTAGAATTAACACATATCGTATTAATGTGTTCTACACTATGTTCAGCAGTTTTGAACTTTTATTATGTTTCACAGTATTTTGCTATTACTTTAGTGCTGTGTGATTTTTAAAGACTTAAAGGGGAGTGGCAAGAAGCTAAAACTGGTCCCTTTATGTGTATAAGAACAGATATCAAAGGGTTATGGCTCCGATTTGTAACTCCAGGGAAATTCTTTAAGAGACTAGGAAAGGCAAAATGTCAAAGAATTTTTATTTTTAAACCATCATCATTTAACTTTGCAAATTATATTGATACAAAATTTCTGCTTTCTCACTCTGCTCACTGTTTTGGTTTTCTCTTCTGTCATTTTTATGTACTCCTCTTTTCTGTGATATCACTCTTCCTTGTGCCATGAAAATGCCCTGATGATGTTGTCATTAGTGTAACTTGATAGATGGGGCAAAGATAAGACTGCATCGTGAAGTTCTCCCCAGGTCCTCATTTTTTGGTTTGGTTTGGTTTGGTTTGGTTTGGTTTGATTTGGCTTGGGTTGGCTTGGCTTGGCTTGGCTTGGCTTGGCTTGGCTTGGCTTGGCTTGGTTTGGTTTGGTTTGGTTTGGTTTGGTTTGGTTTGGTTTGGTTTGGCTTGGGTTGGCTTGGCTTGGCTTGGCTTGGCTTGGCTTGGTTTGGTTTGGTTTGGTTTGGTTTGGTTTGGTTTGGTT
>NW_004524875.1:465479-467028 GCF_000260255.1 Octodon degus
CTGGGTTTGGCTTGGCTTGGCTTGGCTTGGCTTGGCTTGGCTTGGCTTGGCTTGGCTTGGCTTGGCTTGGTTTGGTTTTTACCATTTTCTGACAAACCAAATCCAAACAGTGGAGAAAGAAATGAAGAGTTAAGGGAAACAAGGAAGGCTGAATTTTATTTGAAAGCAATGGCTAAGAATAGAGACCGCAGTCCTCAGATGTGAGGAAGGTGCGGATAGGGGCACGAAAAAAGTGGGGACAGGTGGCCTGAAGGCTGTCGCTTCATGTGAGACAATAAGTCTGAAAGAGGAAGCGTTTATCCTGAAGTGGCCAGGTGAGGAGCTGAGGGCAGAGCTCAGGAAGCTGAGGTCGGATGGACAGTGGAAGCCCTCCAGAGAAGAAGACATCGTTCAGAGACTCAAAGAGCCGAAGAGGTGAGCCGCTTTTCAGCAGGGGCCAGGAGGTCACCGACCCTCCAGCGCTAGCACTGCCTGTGAGGTGACCCCAAGTGCACAGCAAACAAGACTGTCTTGCCATGCCAGGATGAAGTGCACGCTTGAGGAGAAAGTGATGCCCCCAGGGAATGCCTTATTCTAACATTTTTAATTTTGTGTTTCTTCTATTTTCCTCAACCTGCAAATCTTTCATCTGAGGAAAATATTGTTTGTACATTTAAAATTTAAAAACCAATGAAAATACAATACAGGTAATATAATCTGACTTGTACTAGTAAATAGTGTAGGTGTAGTAAGCTAACTTGAATTGAGAATTATAAAATAGTTTGGCTATTTTGGGTATCTCTTCTCATTGCCAAGAACCTAAGCTGTACAGAGTTGAACTAACAAAATTGATTTTAAAATGTTCTTTGTGCTTAAATTTTAATCTCTGCAGAAACATGTTAGATATTTTGGACATTTTTATAGAACATCCTCATTAAGTCATATTCATCCTGTGGAATGTTCATTTGTAGAAAAAATTAGTAAGAGAGATCTTTTTTAATTAAATATAATTTGTCCTAAATAAACAGGAAATTATATTCATTGACTTGATCCGTAAACATCTTCCATCTTAGTGGATCTGAGCAGGCCTCTGATCCAGCACTAAGTAGCTGGGCAGGTGGTCTCCAGGCTGACCCGGCTTCCCTCTCCCCCCAGTTCTCCGTGTGATCTTCTCATGCGGCTTGCTGAGAGCCAATAAGATGTCTCTGCTGTGCTGGGTTTGCTCCTTGAGGCAGCTGTTGATGACGAGCAGCGAAGGCAAATTCGTGGAGTGCTTGGAGTCAGTGCTTGGAGCATTTCTGAAAAGAGATGAGCTTTACCTTGAAATTCAAAGCTAGGGAGAGGCTTTTGTTACAGTTTAGCCTCTTCTTAGTGGATGTTGCTTCAAACTCCTGCTGCCACGAGGGAAGACAAGGGCAGAGCTTTGTCGGTCTTCTCAACACATCAAGCCTTGCGAAGCTGAACGGACTCCACAGATGCTTGTGTCAACCTCAGCCGTAGCTTTCAATGTCGGCATGGTACCAAGCCCTCTGAAGGACCGCGTGGGCCCCAGTCATCCCGGGGACTCTGG
>NW_004524875.1:467128-520692 GCF_000260255.1 Octodon degus
GCCCTCTGAAGGACCGCGTGGGCCCCAGTCATCCCGGGGACTCTGGACCCTCTGAAGGACCGCGTGAGCCCCAGTCATCCCGGGAACTCTGGACCACGAGGCCTAGGCAGGCGTCAGCGTTTCTGTCCGTTCTGGTATCCCTCAACTTCGATTACTGTTACCTTTTATTTTTTATTTTTTTGAGAGTCAATTTTGTGATCCAAAAAGAATTCTAAATACTAGTTGTAGAAAATACAGAATGATAAAAAAAAATAAAAAATTAATCATGCAATCACTGATGCTTTAGGCTACCTCTTTTCTAATATATAAGAGCTATATGCTGTCAACATCGAGTTACAACTTTTATAGAATTGTGGCCACATAACAATGCCATGCTTAAAGCTAACGTTGCTAACAATCTTTTTTTCTTTTTTAGTACCAGGGTTTGAACTAAGGACCCTGCGCTTGCTAGTCAGGCGCTTATTCTACTGAACTATCTTCCTGGCTCATTAATGTTATTTGTAACAGTTTTCTAACATTTTCTATGATTTAGTAGAAACAGAATGATCATATTATGAGAATTACTTCGTACTTTAGTTAGATATGTAGATTATTTTCAATTTGTCATTGCCATATAATAACTCCAGTATGCCATTTAATACATAAAATGTTTTAGTATCTCTGACCACTCTATTTCCTAATAGAAATAGAAAATGAGATTGGCACTAGAAAAATTGTCAGTTTAAAAAGATCTACGTTGAACCATGTTCAGTAATTACTAATTTGAACTCAATTTTCGTAGATTATGTTTTGTGTTTTAGTTTAGATGGCTAAAGCTATCCTGCAGAGGTAACACGAGCGTGCGCTCTTCTTTTCAGTAGGGCACTACTATTTCTTGTTCCATGTCACATGGCATAGACCTCAACTTTTCGGTTAATGGTAATTACAACTTGTGTCTCTGTGTGTAATTTACTTAGCTGCAAACTATGTTTTAATTCTAGATTTAAATCTCACTTTGTCATGATGGCATTGCCTCGTATCAAACTGTTTAATTAAATTGATTAGTCTTTTATTTAGGATTCGATAGTAGCATTTTGGCAGTTTTCAGTGTATTTCAGTATCAGAGGAGATTTATGTTTTATTTGCATAATAAAATCACTAATACATCATGGATGTACCAAGTTTAGAAATTCCATTACTCAGACACACAAGCTTAAATCGCACATGGTTCATCTTATATGAAAAACTATGTACAGACAAATAACATACATAAATATATAGATATAAATATGTGTATATATTTATAGACAAATAATAGGGAGAAAAGGGCATAGCAACAGACGATGTATTTAAAAGTGTACCTTGGCTTGTCACAGCTGTCGCACGCACTTTTTATGTGCACTGGCCTATCAGTCTGATCTGCAGTCTGTACAGATGATAGTGAACTTTACAAAGTCTTATAAGATAACTAAGCAAATCTGGGGGCTGGAGGAAGGGGAGGGACGGGAAGGGAATTGCACTGGATTGTGTACATGAACTAAGTCCCTAGGTAGATGTAATTATTACATACTGCAGACATACACTAATAAATGTAAAACCATTGGAGACAAGAGCGCTGCCTCCCCGCTACCCCCCTCCCCCGTTGTGTCATACATACTTGGTTTTTCTATGTCACGTCTATGTGGATGTCATTTTACATGGAAAATAATTTTAATGAAAAATGTGCAAAGCAAAGAGATTAATAACTGGCATTTTACTTTACAACTACTATCATTGGTGTACATACTCTAGAGGTAGCATTTAATTCTCATCCTAGAGATAAGATCTTTTATTACGCTGTATCATTGATAAGAAACAAAACTGGACATATAGCAAGAGAAGATCTCAATGATGAATTCCGAGTCAGAATTTGAACTCAAGCAGTCTGAAATTTTCAAAGATAAAATTGTGAGCATTGCCCGGACGGTCTCCCTCTCCTTTGCGCCACTAGAGGATCTCTGTTGAGGCCTGTGTCCGCTTTCTTCTCCTTCTACAAAATGAGAGCTTGGAAAAAGAAGCGCTGTTTCTCAGACAGGACAAAATGAGAAAAGCAGTCGTTTGGTCATGACAAGTATTTGGGACTGATTACCACTCAATATTGTGAAACTAAAGCACCAAAAACACAGGCTAAACTTCCCTAATCTGAAAATCTGAAACCCAACATTCCCCAAAATCAGAAATTCTCTGAGTGACAACGTAACAGCACCAGTGGAAAATTCCAAGCACCATCTCATCTGTCTGGTTGCAGTAAGAATGCAGCAGCATTAGAAATGCTGTAAAGTTACCTTCAGTCTGGGTATAAAATGTGTGTCTGAAACAAATGAATTTTGTGTGTAGGCTTGGGTTCAATCCACAGATAGCTCATTGTGCATATGCAGATATTCCAAAGATCAAAATCTGAACGCAGAATTTCAGAGCATTTATAGCCTTCTATTCAATCTGTAAAGTAAATATGCATATATAATATCCAAATGTATTATATGTGCAGGTTATATAGACACATGTATACGTTACTTATGTACATATATATGGATATATATGTATATGCAGCCTCTCAAATGTCATGAAAACAATTTTGAGAGACATCAGTCTTAGACTGTTTATTTTTATTTTTATTTATTTATTTATTTATTTTTGGGCAGAACTGGGCATTGTACTCAGGCCCTTGTGCTTGCCAGGCAAGCACTTACTCTACTGAGCCATCTCCCTGGCCCCAAGTATCTCCCTGGCCCGTAGACTATTTAAATGACTTTTCAAATAATGAAGTATTTAATGTATCATTACCAAAAAGATTAAATACATTAAAAATAAAAATGAAAGTATAACCTACTCAAATTCATATGCAAATAATGTACTTAGTAGCAGCAGCAGCGGGGACCACAGCTTTACAAGAACATTAATGAAACGTAGGTGAAAGTTTGTTTTCAAAATATGTTCACTAATATGAAATGATAAAGACAAAGAAATTCCATCTTATTATTCTACAAATGAGGGCTGGGCCACAGAGATAGCTCAGCGGACTAAGCACCTGCGTAGGCAGCACAAGGACCCAGGTTCAATCCGCAGTGCTGCGTGCCGTGCAGGCCCCAGCCCTGGGTGCACCAGTGTGTCCACTGAGGCCAGGCCTGGCGGTGCAGGCCTGTAATCCCAGCACTGGGAGGCTGAGACAGGAGGAGCACTGTGAGTCTGAGCTGGATAGCAAGACCCTGTGCCAAATACATTAAATGAATAAACAAATAAAGTCTAATATCTACATGAACTATGTTCCATTGTGGTTATGTTTAAATTTTCTTTTTTATTTTCTAATCTTTCAAAGATTTCAGTCCATAGAAGCATCTTTTCTGGGGGAAGGTCTCTGGTAAAGTCCTCTTAATTACTAACCTTTGTAGCAAGGTGTGGCAGCACATACTTATAATTCCAGCATTCGCAGAGGTAGAGGTAGAAGATTTATAAGTTTGAGTCCCACCTGGGCAATTAAATAATTAATTAATGTCTCTTCATTCAGCGGTGCTGAGGATTGAACCTAGAGGTCTCCACATACGAGGCAAGTGCTCTCCCACTAAGCTACATCGCCAGATACCAGCTGGGCAAGTTAACAATGTAGCGAGACCCTGTGTAAAAGCAAGAAGAACTGAGGGTGTAGATCAGTGTGAAGCCCTGCGTTCAGGCCTTAGCACCACAATGTATTGCATATAGGTGGATGACATTCTCATACTTGAAATAATCTAGAGAGTAAATGCTTATGTGAGTTATTACAATGTATGTGAGCCTGGTATGGCGGTAGGATTCTAATTTCAAGTCTAGCTGGGGCAGTCTAGCAATTAAATTAACATGAAAATGGCTATGATATGTAAAGTAGCATACTCGGAAATGTGTTCAAAGAATTCTGGCATTTTATAGAAAAGACTAAATTAAGCCAAATATACTGTTATCTTTTACAAAGTCCTAAAACTCTATTAGGGAAAAATGTTCAAATGAAAAAAAGTAAAAGAGAGAGGAAGGTTGAGGTAAAGGCCATCTGTCCTGATTTTTCATAGGGTGAACTTTCTCAACCCGATAAAAGCCACCTATACCAAACCAACAACCAACATCACACTAAGTGGACAAAAACTGAAATTTTTCATTATAAAATGAAGAACAAGACAAGGATGTCCACTGTCACCACTCCTATTTAGTACAGTTCTGGAAACATTAGCCAGAGCACTTAGTAAAGAGAGAGAGAAATAAAACGAGTAAGAATAGGAAAGGGGAAAAAATTAAATCTCATTATTTGCAGATGACATGATACTCCACATAGAAGACCCAAAGAATCCACTGGAAGAATTCTAAATTTAGTAACCAAAATCAGCATCAGCAGCACTGGATGTGAAGATAACACTCAAACATTAATACTACTCCTATCCACAAACAGCAGACTTACTAAGAGAGAAATTAGGAAAACCACACCCTTCATAATAGCATCAAAAACTGAAATAGTTAGGAATCAATGTAGCAAAGGAGTCAAAGATTTATTCAGTGAAAATTACAGTACTCTGAAAAAAGAGATCAAAGCGGATATCACAGCGTGGAAAGCTATCCTTGGTTAAGGACAGGAAGGGCCAACACTGTGGACGTGCCTATATCCCAAAACCATCACACAGACTTAATGTAAACCTGAGAAAAATACCATTAGGGAACCTCACAGATCTAGAGAGAACATTCCCAAAATTAATTTGGAACCAGAAGAAAACTAGAGGGCCAGAGAGATAGCTCAATGGCATAAATGCTTGCCTGGAAAACACAAAAGTCCTGAGTTTGATCCCCAGTACAAGAAAGAAAAGAAGAAACCTAGAATAGCAAAGGCAATTCTGGGCAACAAAGGCAAGGCAGAAGGTATCATAATGCCTGACTTGAAATTATACTACAAAGCTACTAAGATAAAATCAGCATGGTACTGGCAAAAGAACAGATCTGAGGATCAGTGGAACATAGAAGACAAAGATGCAATCCAAACACACTCTGCCACCTTATCTTTGACAAAGAGGCTGAAGACGTTCACTGGAAGAAAGATAGCCTCTTTAACACATGGTGCTGGAGAAACTGGATTCCATATGCTTCAGACTAAAACGGAATGGATGGCCATCACTGCGAACTAAACTCAAGTCAGAATGGATCAAAGCTCTAAATATTCAAACAGAAACAGTTAATGTACTGGACGAGAAAGTAGGTGGAAATCTTGAAGACATAGGGGTAGGCAGTTCATGAACAAACTGCATGGGAAATGCTTCAAAGAATCAACAATTGGGATCATATCTTATTAAAAAGATTTTGTGCATTAAAAGAAATCACCAACAAAGTGAAAAGAAAACCCACAGAGTTGAAAAAAAGAAATAGCTAAATGTCCCTCAGACAAACCACTTCTATCTACAACATATAAAGATTTTTTAAAATATCAGGCCCTCCAAGTGCAAAGAGCCAGGCCACAAAGGGCATCTGGAATGGATGTAGACATCTCAGATGAAGAAATGCAAATGGCAAGTAAATATATGAAAAGATGTTCGACATCATTGGTTGTTTGAAAAATGCAAATTAAAACAATATTGAGATTCGACCTCACCCCAGAAAGAATAGCTATCATGAAGAAGTCAACCAGTAACAAATGCTGGAGGGGCTGTGGGGAAAAGGGAACCCTCTCTGCTGCTGGTGGAAGTGCAGGCTGGTGCAACCACTGTGGAAATCAGTGTGGAGACTCCTCAGAACCTTAGGTTTAAAGGTCTTCTTGGACCCAGCTATTCCCCTTTTGGGTATTTTTTCCAGAAGATTTAAAAACATCATACCATTGCTATATATGGGTGCCCATGTTTTTAGCAGCATGATTTATAATTGCTAAATCTTGGAAACAACCCAAATGCCCATAAACTGAGGAATGGATAAAAAAAGATGTGATATTTTTAAACAATTGAATATTATTCAACAATATAGAAAGATAAACTTGAGGCTTTTAAAAGTAAATGGATGCGACTAGAGAACATATTTATAAGAGAAATGAATTCGGGCCGGCCAAATAGCTCAGCAGATGAAAGCACCTGCAAGCAGGTGCAGGAGCCCAGGGTTCGATCCCTGGGCTGCAGGGCTGGCCCTGCCCTTGGGGCACACTGAGACAGCAGTTGAACTGGGCATGGTGGCACACACCTGTAATCCTAGCACTTGGGAGGCTGTAAACAGGAAAATCACTGAGTCCAATCTAGTAGTGAGACCCTGAACACCCTGTAGACCCTTCTGTAAAATACAGAAAAAAAGAAAGAAATATGACCTGTAAGTGTAAACATATTTTTTCTCTAGTGTAAGAAAATGAAGGAGTGAGATCTAAAATCCACAGTCGATATTGTGAAAGGGGAAGAAACTGCTCAAAAGGGAAGAGCAGCTGGGATAGGAGAGAGGAGGAGAAAAGGAACGCAAGAAAATAGCAATATATATGGCTACGTACGTACATATGCAAGACAGCTGAGCTAGTTATGCTACCATTTTCTTTTAGTTGATTGAAAAGAATTTGTTTTTACCTTCTTTGATCAATTTTGTATGCCTATATTTTACAATTTGAGCAATTACTTTAAAGATAACAATATGCAACATATTAACCCTTGTTTTTATTGTTATTTTTCTCTTTAAAATAATTTTTAAAACAAGAGAAAAATAGAAAATTTCTACCATGCAGCTATTTCTCTTAGTCTCAGTTATGATTTCCTCATAGCACTTAATCTTCATTGTAAGAGCCTTTTCTGGGTTTGTTTGTGATTAGTACCTTACTCTGTTGTTTTGTGTTTTGTTTTTTTGTTTTTTTTTTGTTTTGTTTTGTTTTGTTTGGTTTTTTGGTTTTTTTGAGTATTTAGTACAGGGTCTGCAGGATCTCACTACACAGATCGGACTCGTAGTGATCCTCCTGTTTTCAGCCTCCCAAGCGCTGGGATTACAGGCCTGCGCCACCATGAACCAGTCTCAATCACCATCTGAGGGGGCTCAGGGGTGGGGCCAGTGCGGCATGCTGGGGATCCCACCCCAGTCCCTGTGTCTGCCTAAGCAGGCGCTTTAGTCCGCTGAGCTGTCTGGCCGGCCATTGCGTCTTACTCTTCGCTGGCTGAACAGTGCAGGCACTAGCCCTCCTGTTCCCCTGGCATTCTCGCGCTAGGTGATAGCTAATCTGCAGTACTGTCATTTTTCTAAAGCTAATACAAAGGCACTAGGCTGAGCTTGAGAGGAACCCTGAACTTCAGCTGGGTTAACCGTACGTTGTGTAAATGTAGGTAGTGCCTCTCATCACTGGGGCATTTAGCATGTCCAGTGTGAATTGCGGACATTCCTCATATGACTGACCCAGAAAGTCAGTTGCATTTATGAGTTTCAGAGGCATTTGGAGTTTAGCTTTTAACATTTGGAGCTGAGCAGTGAGCAGGTTGCCCTACTGAAACGAGAATGTGACACACAGTTATTTACCTGTTTGTTTATCTGAGTGAACTGGGAGAGGTCTTACCTTGGTATTGGATCTCAGGAGACTTTTGTAAAAGTGAGCTGAAAAATTGCAGAAGCAAAACTATACTGTTCTAAGGAAGGACAGGAAGTGGCAGTGGTGAGCGATGCATTCTTACTCCAGAATTCATAGGTAATATGGTAGAGTGGAGACGCAAGGCCTAAATTCATAGACATATGAATAAGGCAGTGTAAGCTTGTCCAAAAACGAGAGAATTGGCAGATCATGAAGTTACAAGACTTCCTGGAAGCAGCAAACAAGGAAGATAAATTTAGCAGCATCATACAGTGTAGAAAAGAGAATGTCTCCTGCCCAGTTGTAGCGCCAACAGTGACACTCGCTTTTAGCCTCACGTGACCTTTGGTTGCTGGAAAGAGGGAGTGTGAGGCTCAGAGAAGTGGGGGGATGGTGGGCACACTCAGTGAAGGGGCCGAGCCACAGCCAGGCCCAGTCGCAGCTGCGGCTCCCAGCCCCTGCTGGCCTTGTGCTGCTCACCGTCCCTCCTGGGGTCGCCCTCCTGTCATTTGAATACGGATGAGACAGTGCAGAGGTCCAGCTATGAGTCATTTATTGTTCAGACTGGTAGCTTAGGCACCATCTTCTGTCATTACCCCAAGGGGACAGTTGTGAAAAATGGGCGAGTCAGAAGAGAGAGAAGTGCTCAGGGCCCCGAATGTCTGGCCTTACGGGGAGTTCGGACTTGACTCCTGCAGTCTCAACTTCCATAATCGAGCGATGTAACCAGCTAAGTAATAGCCACAGTGTGCTTGGCATAGGGGCTGGTGCCCAGCGGTAGGCCATGCGTAAGCCTGCTGTTCATCTGCTGTACGTGAACTGAAGGCTTTAGCACAGTGACGCAGCACTCCGCCAGCACTGTGCTGCTCTAGCCAGCTGTCATGATGACGAATTACCTGGGGAACAATTTAAAGGAGAAAAGGCTTATTTTGCCTCTCAGTTTCATGGTCAGCCAGCTCCAGTATTTTCAGTCCTGAGCAAGGCAGGAGCATTGCAGTGGAAGCATGTGTAGGAAGAAAGCAGAGAGAAGGAGGTAAAGAGGAAGAGGCCAGGAACACGACTTAGTCCCTGAAGTCATGTCTCCCAGACCGGCGCCCTGCAACTCGACCCTACTTGCTACACTGCTAGCACCTCTCAGCAAGTCCGCCAAGTTATGAACCCCTCAGTGGACTTACCCCTGAGGCAGTGAGACCTCTCCTATTCCAATCACCTTCTGAAAGACGGACCTGGTTGTCGCCCATGTGATCCTGGCTTTATGATGTACAAAATGCAAGTGCTGTGGGGTCACGAGAGCTTCCACCCATGTTTCAAAAACAGGCATGGGAGGCAGGCAGCGCATCCCTGAGGAGATGCAAAAAGCTGTGTGTGAAGCCAGAAAGCAGAGCCCAAGACATTGGTGACTCCAAAACATGAACTGTCTGCTGAGAAAAGCTGCTGCCAGTGGGAAGAGCCGCTCCAGGAGAGACCACGGGCCACCTCCGGTGCTCTGTGAGGGCCGTGGAGGTCACGCAGCACAAGCTTTCTGGAGCTCACAGCCGCTGTCCCCTGCCGCAGGCCTGGACGGCTGGGCCTGGGTTTGTGGGTGGGCATGCATCCTTCCCATCCCCCGACCCATCCCTTTTGAAACGGAGTGCTCACTAACACACTTGAAGGGCTGGTGCTCCCAGCTCACAGTTAGTCTTGAGTCAGAGAAACTTCGGATTTAAGACTTTTTGGCCAAGTTAAAACTATTAACGCTTTGGAGACTGCTAGAGGTGGATTAAAAACACTTCACACATGAGGTGGGCATGAATTGTTGGGGTACGAGGGCTGCATCTTACAGTTTAGATCTAAAATGTTCTCCAAATGTGTTGTGTGTTTAAAAAGTGATTGGAGGCCGGGGAGATGGCTCAGTGGAATAAGCGCTTCCCTGGCAAGTGCAAGGGCCTGAGTTCAATCCCCGGTTCCGCAAAAAAAAAAAAAAAAAAAAAGTGATTGGATTGTGGTATAAAGCAGACCTCGGGGCCTTGTTGGAGACTGGCCCCGGGGGCCGGGACCAACCCGAAGGGCGTGCTCTGCTCAGAAGCCCCTTCCCGGTTCTCCTCGCCTCCTGCCCGGCATGGGCTGCGCCGCGCTGCTGGGTCCTACCAGCTGCAGGCTGCGGAGCGCAAGCCAAGCAAGCCCGGCTCCATTAAGCTGCAGAGGTTCGATGCTGTGTCACATCATGAAAAGTGACCAAGACATAGACTTATTTTTCTTTACAGTTTACTAAAATATGTTACATTTAAAGGGATGCAATCTCAGTCGTTCTGCATATCCGCCATCCTAAGCCTCGCTGTAGAAACTGCCTGCAGGCTGGCAGTGACCAATGTAGCGTGGCCTCCCCGCACCAGTCCGTTTGTCTGCTGAGCGCGCTTCTCTGTCTTCCACCTTCTTTCTTTCCTTCCCTATCTTCCTGCCTTTCTTCCTTTCTTTCTCCCTCTTCTTTCTTCTCCTCTTTGAGTTCTTTTTTTTATTTCTTTTTTTGCAACTAGAAATTAATGCCTGCCAAATAGCTCAGTGGATTAAAGCACTTGCAAGCAGGCACAGGGGCCAGGGGTTCGATCCCCAGGCCTGCCCTGCCAGCCCCGCCCCCTGAGGTGCACTGAGATGGCAGTTGAGACTGGGCGCGGTGGCACGCCTGTAATCCCAGCCCTTGGGAGGCTGTAGACAGGAGGATCATTACGAGTCTGATCTAGTAATGAGACCCTCAACACCCTGTAGGCCCTTCCCTAAAATACAACAGAAAAAAAAGAAATTAATTATCATAGGCTAAGCTAATTATATAACAGGGAACATTACTCACTTAAAATTATAAACTTAAAGTGTGTCCCCAGGACCAACAGCACCCAAATCACTGATGAGTGTGAAGTACAGGAACCGGGACCTCACTCTAGGCTTTGTGTAGGAAGTCTGAGAAGCGTTTTAGCCAGCTCTGTGGGCCATCTAAAGAAGACACAGTGTCGCCCACTAGAGGGCAGTAAGACATGCAAGCTACTGGCAATTGTGTTGACCTCCCAAGTATGATTAAAAGTTCTTGTAAGAATCACCTGCGGTGGCCAAAAGGATGGTGTGCTTAGTTTTTTTTAAAGGCAAAACAACAAAGCCAAGTCAGGTTACACAAAGAAATTCAACATGGGAGATTAATGAAATAAGCCGCTCCATCCACGACACTAGCGTAGTAGAAAAACAGGTGCCAATTTTAAATTGTAATTTTGGCTCTTGTTCACAGATTATAGAATTGTACAGCTGGAAAAGGTTTTTCTGCCTACCTCTGGGGCAACCTTCATATTTTACTGATGAGGAAGGAGGTTCTGAGGGGTTAACTGGCTTTTCCAAAACCAAACACTGGACGGTTTGCCAGGCCAAGGCCGCAGCTACCTCAACCAGGGCGCCACCAAAAGAAGAGATTTTTATACAGGATTCTAAACTCATTTTCATTATTCCATTGATAAAATGGGTTTCATACTTCTAATTTGTATATCATGGATTTAATACTTTTAGTAGTTGTTTCTGAAGAGGAGGGAAAATACAGAAGAATTTGTAGGGGTTTCTTTTCTTTTCGCTGAGTTATTTATATTTGGAGAACACCGCTTGGACGTCCCCAGCGCCAGCGCCTAAGCGTGCACGTGCAGATGTCACCCAGTCACTGAGTATTGAGCAACCATAACATTCATGGCTCTGGTTCACATTCCTTCTAGCATGATGCTAGCATGATTTGTGCTCTTGGTGGTCTTTGATTATGTGTGCCTAACAGCTTGGCTGGGAACTACTTTTGGTACTCAGTTCCACATGCGCGTCTGTGTGGGTCAACAGCACTGTGTCAGGCCCGAAACTACAAAAAAGTGTTGAAATTGTAGCTAGTGGATCCCCATTCATCTAGAAACCTGGCAAGGCTTTACAGAGAAAAGAACCCTGATTGCATTCATAACACCCTCAGTACAATTCACTCACAAGTCTTCAGAAAAAATGACCTTTTCATGGAATGTTTTAAATGTCAGTGATGTTTAGAGAACATTGAACCAAACACAGAAATTGCTTGAGAAAAATTTCTGCATGCTCAGTGAAAGGTGTAAAGGGCCACATTCTCAATGTCTTCTTCTTGTACTTACCAATACAATTATTGATGGAACACTGAAGTTATGTAAAGTTCATGGTGCAAGCATTTGGAAGTTGATGATGCTTCGCCAGCAGTTTCTGAGCGTCAGAATCAGTGACCAAGGCTGCAAAATAAAGCACAGAATGAAAAGAGCACTGGTAGAGCAAGCCCTGCAGCAGAAGAGCACCTCGAATAAATGTCTCGAGACTTGAAGGACCACCCCACCCGGCTTAATGTACTTTGAGAAGAGGAAGAGGCTCATCAGAAGTGTAAATGTAGGTCCTAGATAAGTCTCCAAGCCACAGAAACTTTTCAAACTACTTCCAATTTGTGCAGCTCTCCTTTTGCACCAACACTACTTAGCGACGTCAAAACCAACTAGTAGTGTTGGACCTTGGGCGTTTCCCCATAAACTCACTTTTGACAGCCAGGAATATGCATGCAGAGCGTACACACTGTGACTGAGCGACTGAGGAAAACTCCTAATGAGTCACTGTCTCTGTTGTAAACTGAAAAGCCAAAAATCTTTCCAAAAGTGTAACATCACATCTGTTCAGTTAATTGTGCCTAATGTATAATTCACATCAATTCTAACTTGATGCTTTCCAAGGGATAGACAAAGTATTATACTATTTATATGACATTTGTATTTTCTTTAACAAAATAATAATTACAATAACCAGAGGTAAGAGCCGTAGTGTTTAATATGGTTTATTTTTAGCATATATATATACATACATATATATATATATATATATATATATATATATATGTAGGTGTTTTAAGACAGTGTTATTGTTAAGACCTATTGCTTCTGCATTTGATATTACCTTTCCTTATTACAATAAAATAATACCCCTCAATCATCATAAAAAATGTTACTGTCACATGCATGTTTATATTTCAAATATGCTTTTAATTTTCTGAAACAGAGACAAATTTCTGGTGCTATCTTAATGCTTTAAGGTAGCTAATGCTTGGGCTTGATCTTAAACTGAATATTTCCCAGATGTATGGTAGGGTGAAAGGTGGGCCAGCTTACAGAAGCCAACTTCCTATACATGTTGGGCTTCCTTGGGGGGCGCAAGCTGAGGACCAGTTAGACACTGAGGCCCTGGGAGCAGTTGGCTGTACAGCTCCCAGAGATAAAAGCCGCAGGCCTGTGTGGCTGAAACACAAGCCACATGTGCGGAGAAAAGCACCGACGGCCACTGTCGCCGTGTACCTTGTTAATTACGCCCCTTTAACCGTCTTTTGAAGTGGCAACAGTTTGGGATATTTTGCTCAATTATTTATTAAGAAATTATGCAATTTACAGCTTTATACGGGTACAGTGACCTAATGAAATAGAAATATATCCAAAGTATTTAGCTCAGATATGCAGGAGTTGGTAAGTAGGAAAGGGTAGCTCAAGGATGGCAAGAAATTGCTATGAATGTGGCTGATCTCAGACCAGCTTGAGAGTTTGGTGGATTCTCTGAGGACATTGAGTTCTGTCTCCATGAGAAGCCAGCTGCCCATCAGGGGAAGAGCATGTGGTGGGCGGCAAGCCGTTTGCCAGATTCAGAGGCTGGCGGTGAATCAGAGCACATTCTTGCCATCTATTCATTCTTAAGGGTCGGGGCTTTATGTTAGTTTCGCAAAATGTCCTCTGAGATAGCTGCTTTGTGCTGGCACTCAGCGGTAATTTTGACTGCACTGCTTAGGAAGTCTGAGCTATAAATTTAGAACCAAATATTTCCAATATTTGTGATATTTTTCATTTGAATTACGATTTGCATGGGGTCTGGTGCAAGTTGTAGGCATTGATGAAGCAGAAGATAGAACTAAATTAAAAGACTATGATCAAAATAAATCAGCCAATTTAGAGATAAATCTGCCTTAATAAATATAATACAGTAGACAGTGAAAGAGAAAGAAAGAAGATTCTCAGAAGGAAAGGACGACTGGGAGCCGGAAAAAGAGGAAAGGAAGGGGAAGAAAGATACACACAAGCTGGCTAGGATTGCTGCGCTACTGCTAATTTCTCTTGGTTCGTTGAAAGGAACAGCGAGTAATTATGTAGTCTGATCAATCCTGCCTGCCTGTAGCTGGTAATGTGCACAACTACTTTGAAGGCACCAATATGCAAGATAACAACCACTGTTAATTTCCTATCATCTTTTTGATATTCTGTATCACTTTTGAAATTTTGAATTTCAGTTTTGAAATTCTGTATCACTTTTATTGCTTTTTTTTTTTTTTTTTCTTCATGGTACTGAGTATTGAACTCAGGCCCTGCGCTTTCCAGGCAAGCACTTACTCTACTGAGCTATCCCCCCGGCCCTTTATTGCTTTTTTGTGTCTTTAAAATAAAAAAAAAAAAAGCAGAGTGGGCAAATCCGAGACAAATTAGTGAGTTGTACCTCTTTGCTAAGAAGTGAATAAAGAATACACTTGTAATTCTTCCCATATATCAGCCATTTCTTCTAGGTAAGAATCTACTTGAGCTCAATTTCCTTCTATAATCTTTACCTTCTTAGACTTTTAAAAGGCAATTTTATGCATACGGGTGAAGCTGTCAGTAAGGGTTAATATTCCGTAACGAGAATGTAGTTAAGTTTTATGGGTAACGTATCCTGTAAGGAAAGTAGGTTCTGTGCAAGATAAACTTACTAGCCAAAGACTGTCCGTGTCAATTTTTCCTTCAACTTCAAGGTAAAAAAAAAAGTCTCAGGTTTCCAGTGTGATCTTACACAGCAGCTTGCAAGAGCAATCGAAGGAAACAAAACGGTGAGCTCCGGTTGTGGAGGACCTGTCACGGGCCGTGCATGCCAGCATGGGAGAGGTTCACCGAACGCAAAAGATTTCTCAAGAGTGAAAACAAATTCCAAGTGTCTCCATATGACCTCATACTGTGTGCCTCTCTTAAAGTTTATGAGTAGGAAAATATCTAAGGAGATGCCTCTGAAAATCTCGTTTTTGGTAATCAAGTTTATGTAACTGGCAAGACATGTGGCCCCGGCTGGGATCACAGGCCCAGGACCGCAGACGTAACTATTAGCGGCTGTCTCTGTGGACGAGCCACAGGAGAACCGGCAAGAAGGAAACTGGTGCTGATGAAAGAGGAAGGGTGGGAAACGCTTGTTGTCCTCCCAGGGATCTGCCAGTCTCAGCCTGAAGGAAAGTGCCCCCTGCGTTAGGTGTCCGGTGCCCGGGGGGCTGGTGGCAGGGGTGGGCAGAGGGACGAGGGGGCACTCTGTGGACCACAGGGAGACAGACGGGGCTCCCCCAGCCAGGAAGCGTGAAGCGTGCAAGACGAGATGCTCACAGGGCCTGGGAGCCTCTCAGCAGCCGTCCAAACTTGGAAACCTGCTGCGGCCTACCTACCTTCAAGTCCCTGACCAAGCTTCAGGGGCCAAGAACCACCAGTGGGGTCTGAGGGCTTGGGCTTTGTGCTCAGAGATTGTTTTAAAAAAAAAAAAAAATTGTATTTTAGGAAAGGATCTACAGGGTGTTCGGGGACTCACTCCTAGATCCGACTCATAGTGATCCACCTGTTCGCAGCCTCCCAAGAGCTGGGATTACAGGCATGTGCCACCATGCCCAGTCTCAATCACTTTCTCAGGGCACCCCAGGGGCAAGGCCAGCACGAGGCAGGCCGGGGACCGAACCCCAGGCACTTAAATCCACTGAGCTATTTGGCTGGCCTAAGAAGAACTTTTGAAAAGGTGCACAGGACCGCACACCCTTGTAAAGAAAAGGACCAGCTGTGCCTGTGGGCCAGGTGCTGGGAGTAGAGCCGGCGCGGGGGAGAGGCGAGCCCCGGGGAGGCGCAGGAGTGCGGGGCTTCCAGGAGACGTGGAGCAAGCTGGGTCTCTTCCTGCCTCCAGCCAAATCCACTCTCCTCCTTCTGCACCACAGTTCTCATTTTTGCCCTGCGACCAAAGATCGGCGTTTTGAAACAACCAGAAACATGCGTGCCAAACATTCCTCCTTGAAATGAAACATGCTTAGCTTTTTGTTCCAATTTGTTTCTCAGTACTGGGAATCGAATTCAGGACCTCCCGCTCGCCGGGCAGGCGCTGGCCGCCGAGCCTACCCTGGCCCACCTCGCTTAGTTTTGTATCAGTGTAGTAAGAGGCACTTGCAGCTGTGTGGCGGCTCTTTGCGTTCATTGTTGTTTCAGCTCTCATCATTTTACTGTCAAATGTGCTTGATAGAGTTATACTCCTGCGTTCGTTTCGTGACCTGTCCAGGGCAAGTCTCAAGCATCTTAAGGCTATCCTCATTCGTTATTATGCTTGGCTTCAGTTGTTCTTAATGTTGCTTTTTAAATTGTTTTCCTGACTTGTTATTTTGTATAGTATGGGCATGCATAATTGAGACCGGGGGCGGTGGCACACTCCTGTAACACTCCCAGCTCTTGGGAGGCTGTGAACAGGTGGAGCACTAAGAGTCCGATCTAGTAGTGAGATCCTGAACACCCTGTAGACCCTGCCCTGAAATACAAAAAATAAAAAATATAAATAAATAATTTCTTTTTCTTTCTTTCTTTCTTTCTTTCTTTGTACTGGGGATTTGAGTCCCAAGCATTTCTACAGAGCTACATCCCTAGGACTTGTAAATGTTTATGCTTTTGTGGTTTTTCTTTCTTTCTTTCTTTGTACTGGGGATTTGAGTCCCAAGCATTTCTACAGAGCTACATCCCTAGGACTTGTAAATGTTTATGCTTTTGTGGTTTTTTTGTTTGGTTGGTTTTATTTGTTTGTTTGTTAGTTTGAGATACGATCTTTCTAAGTCATTAAATTTCTTCCCAGGCTGAGCTAGAATTTGGATCCTCCTGCTTCATCCAGTCAGAGGGCTGGGATTACAAGTGTGTACCACCACACACAGCTAGATTTGTTCATTTCACTTTAATTATTATTTGACTATACTGTAAAAGCTAGGCAAGATTTAGCAAGTCAGATTCCCTCTTGCAATTTGTGATATGCATTAAATAATATTGAAATTGTCTTTTGTGGAGAAATACTTTCAGATTTTAACAGATAAATATAAATGAATGCAGAAACAGGCTAACATACAACAACGCATATGTTACAGATTTTGAAAGCATGAATAGCTAATTAACAGTGGTAGTTATAGTACTATTTTTATTGTCAAACCTGTTGCTCAGATTAACAGATATAGTTATGTAAGATTGGATAAATAATTGACTATGAACACCCACTTTCAAGAAATCTTAATATTTTTTCCTTGTCTTTTTCAAAAATTTATTTTAAAGAGAGTATAATGACTGATACGGCCTTAGAGGTAGTACACATTTAGAGGAGCAGGATGAGAGCGTCCAGCCAGGGTTTGTGTTGCACACTGCCACCCTCCAGGTAGTTGCTCACATCGCAGATGGCAGTGTAGAGTGTTAGTCGAGGTGAAAATTCTAAACATTAACTGCTATTAAAAAAAAAAAAAAAACTGATGGAAAATACTAGTACAGTCTTCTCAGCCATCCTGTGTGTGTACTTGCATGTTTTCCCCCTTCCTTTTTTTCCTCTTTTCTCCTTTCTCTCCTCTTCATTGTTTAATCCTTAAATTCAGTTTCTTTCCATTTTTACTGTATCTATTATACCTTTCAGGTTTTATTTCTTCTTTCAGGTTCTTACACTAGGAAGACAATATGGTATTTACAAGGGTGGGTCTGATTTATTTCACTATGAGTATAGCCTCTAGTTGCATCCACTTACCTATAAAGGCTTAGAGTATTCTTTCTTTATAGCTGAGTAATACTCCATTATATAAAAACACCACATCTTTCATCCACTCCTCAAGTGAGGGGCATTTTGGTTGTTTCCAAGATTTGGCTGTGACAAACTATGCTGCTGTAAACACAGGTGCACATGTATCACTATGGTATGATGTTTTCAGTTCTTTTGAGAAGATACCCAAAAGCAGAGTAGCTAGATTGCATGGGATTTCCAGTGCTAGTCTTTTGAGGAGGCTCCACACTGATTTCCACGGTGGCTGCACCAGTCTACACTCCCACCAGCAGTGCAGGAGGGTTCCTTTTTCTCCACGGCCTCTCCAGCATTTGTTGTTAGTTGGTTTCTCTTCATGACAATAAAAACAGACAGTATAACAACCATTGTTAATTAGCTTTTCTGTTTTGAAAATCTGTAACATATGTATTGTTGTATGTTACCGTATTTCTGGTTTTTTGGTTTGTTTTTGCTTAGGTTTTTACTCTTCAAAATAAAATTGAACTTAAAAAAATTTAGAATTTACAAATGAATACATTTCCTAGAGGTAAAATATTGTGAGATTTTGTCCAGTTGAACCTAAATGTAGTGTAAAGTTCAGGGCAGCTTCTCCTTGAACGTTGTTCTTCCAAGTTTGAGGCGCGGGGCCAGGGGTTCGATCCCTGGGCTTGCCGTGCTGGCCCCACCACCAAATGCGCTGAGATGACACTTGAGCCTGGGCATGGTGGCGTGAGCCATAATCCCAGCTCTTGGGATGCTGTAAACAGGCAGATCACTAGAAGTCCAATCAGATAGGAAGACCCTGAACACTCTGTAGACTCTTCCCTAAAATAACAACAACAACAAATTAAGAGTTATAGTAATTTTGAGTAAAATTTAAATTGAGGAAAATCAAACATTACAAATAGCATAGTTTAGACATATCTTATTTATTTATTTATTTATTTTATTTATTTTTGTGGTGCCAGAGATCAAACTCAGGACCTTGCGCTTTGAGGCAGGTGCTTCAGCCCCCGTGCTATCTTCCTGGCCCCTAGACATATATTTGAGTAATGCAAGCCACACAAAATCAAGGCAACTGAGAAATTTTTTTTTGAGTGTTTTGTTCTCTGTTAATGTTCAGTTTTTGGCTTTATAGTCCTCTGTTTTGTCCTCTAATCTGAATCTCAGAAAAACATGTGGTTGTTGTAATGTATCTCTTGTTCTTCAATGCTGAAGTTTCAGCACATTTTATTTGACAGCGCTCTAGCACTTCCACCAAGAGGAGTGCTCACATCTCACTGGACAGAGTTATCTTTTTTTCTTTTTCTTTTTTTCCACTCAACCTCCACAAGGTTTTAGAGGCTTCTCAAGTGTCCCCATTGGTTCTTTGTAGACAACACCTCCAGGAAGACTTCCCCTTAGCCACCAGCATTCATTTTGAAAACCAGAATTATTAGTTTTTTTCCTTAAAAGGTGGGCGAACTTTCTTAAGAACATGTTATTTCAAGCTAATGTAGGCACTGCTTTTTGTATAAACTGTAATACTAACTTTCTTTTAGCCTACCATAGTGAGAGAGACCATAGCATGTCAAGTGCATCCACTCTGACTGGAAATCTCTTTAAGACTTGTTGACCCAAGACTGAGTGGAACACCAAAAGGTTTTGGTGACTACTAAAAGAAGCATACCTAAGTTCCATTTTTCATTTGTTATTTCTAAATGTCGTATTTCCTGGATTCTATATCAGGTTCTTTTTATGTTTTGTTTTGTTTTTATGTACTTGGTTGTTACAAGGTCTCACTAAGTGGCTCGGACTCAGGGTGATCCTCCTGCTTTCAGCCTCCTCAGCTCTGGGATTACAGGTGTGCACCACTAAGCCCAGACTCCGTGGCAGGCCCAGCCCACCCTGGGGGTGAGGCCAGCGCCATGTGGTGCTGGGATCAACCCGTGGTCCCTGCGCTTGCCTAGGCGGGCACTTAGTCTGCCAAGTTGTCTCGCCCGCCCCATATCAGTTCTTTACTGTATTTCACCAAAGTACTGACACTCCCTCCCGCCATCTAGTTAGGGTTCCAGCGTCTTCCTTAGCTTCCTCCATGTCCCCTGTCACTTTTTTACATAGTCTGTAATGGAATGTCTCACTCACACCTTTTTTTTAAAAAAAAAAAAAGAGAATAAAACATGATAAAAGGCACTTTTGAGCTGTACTGGCCCCACCCCCGGGGTGTGCTGAGATGGCGATTGAGACTGGGTGTTGTGGCGTACCTGTAATCCCAGCTCTTGGGAGGCTATAGACTGGGGATCGCTACGAGTCCGATCTAGTAGTGAGACCCTAAGAGTCTACACCCTGTAGACTCTTCCCTAAAATAACAAAAAATAAAAAAATAAAAAAAGCTACTTTTGAAGTCTTGTTTTTGTGCTTTTTCACAATACATTGGCGTGCTAACCCGGTACCTGGATCCCCGTGAAAGTGCCCCCCGAGGTGCCCTGTGTGCTTTAATGGTGACCAGGAGTGAGAGTGCGGAGCTGTCATCCAGCTGCAGCCCCAGGGCGCTGTTTCCTCCTCTGTGGGCTGCCCAGTTGGAGGGCATTTGCACAGAGCTGGGGGCAATTAGCAGTTCCACCCTGGTGTCCGGCAACACCTGGAAAGCCCTAGTCAGGAGAGCCTTGGCCTTACCAATTCTTGATTAACCATCCCCTTTCCAGCAAAACCTGAATCTTTCCTCCCAGGAGGCTAAGGTAGAAAAGCCTAGCTGGTGGTTATAGAGGGCAAGGAAGTGAGTGCTCCAGTGTGTCACATGTGTGTGAGTGGGCAAGCAGTCTTTTTGCACAATTAAGTCAAAATGTGTCTTCCACAGTCAGTATGTCTATTTCTCAGTGAATGCCGTAATTACGCGCTCTCTAGGCAGCCGTGGAAAGTGCTGGAGGCTAGTTCTGCATTCTTATTATTCCATAGCATGTGGAAGGCTTGGCACACTTACAGAACGCATGGTCAAAGCGAACAGTGAGCTGGAGTCTCTCAGACTTGTTCCACGTTAAATATTTTACTACTTGGGTCTATTTGTGCTTAGCTAATTTATAAACGCCGTTGCATTGAGTTGGACTTTTTCCTGCGAGAAAGCCAACATCAAGATGTGCTGTGCTGATCCATTTTATTTTTCATTAAATTAAGGTAGAAAAATACAATCTATTATAGTGAGTTGCATTAAAGAAATTCATAAAAACTTCAGTAAATGGGGTAGACTTTTTATAGTGCTATATTTAGGGTAAATATCTATATTGAAACAGTGGCTGTTTATTGAAATATGCCAGGTAGTAATTTCTGCAACCACTTATGTCAGCTTTCAGTTTTCTTTTCATTTTATAAACAACCAGTGGTGATCGGACTCAAGTAAATTAGAATGAATTGCTTCTGGGTAAGCAACGAGATAGATCCGTGTACAAAGCATTTAGCTGATATGAAATCTGGGCCTGGCTGCCAATGGCTCACAAAGGTCTGCACAGACCTCGCGACGTGCGAACATGAACGTGGGCTGAGGGTTTACCTTACGGGGCTCTGTGGAACCTTCCTGCAGGTGCGTGGGTGAGCCCTCGGCCTCTCTGGATCTCACACTGTGCCATCTGTTGGGAAGAACAGAGTCAGAGCACAGCAAGAAATGAAACACTTCCTATAGTTAGGGGACAGGCAAGAGGGCACAGAAAGGACAGGAGCCCTGTGGAGAGGGGTGGTTATCAGAGGAAGAACGTGGAGAATGTTGAAAGTGCCGTGGCAGGGCCTGGGTCAGTGTGTGTGCTACGCTTTGGCAACATGGTACTTTCTTAAGCCAAAAGCCAGCAGGGCCCTTGGGGTCCCTTTTAGGGACAGAGGCATTGCAGGTAGAAGCCAAGCTAACGTTGACGCAAGCCTCTCCGCACTGTCCAGGAGGCGTGAGCGACACAGGATGGTAGCTGCAGCCACCCTCCCGAGTGTCACCATGCCACATTTAAAAAGGAGGGAAAATATTGTTAGTTTAAATATAGTTCTATGATGGAAATTATTTAGCTCTTAGAAATTAGATATTTAAAAATGAATTACTTCACAGAAGCCTAGAATCCACTGGATTCCTCACAGGTAACAGTACAGTTTATTTTCTGAAACTGTAAGCAGAATCATGTTTTGAACAAATTCAAAGCTACAGCTACTAGCTGAAATAGCAACTGCTGTTATAATTTTTCCCAAACTGGTGCTTGTGAAGTAGGTGATATGATATTAGATATTAAGAATATTATCCAATTGTTATAATTTTTACAACACAGGAATAATTCCTACATTTGTTTTATCATAGACAGGGAAGCAGATTTTTTATGTTTGCCCCAGAATAACAGCGTTACGTTTGTTCAGATGCACGCTCTTCAGAATCCAACTAAAAACAAGTTTCCAAGTCAGGCCTTGCTCTTAGCTTTTGCTCAGTTCTAGCAGGCCTTCAGATCAGTCTCCAATTCACACTCATCTAGCGCGTGGGTACCTTTGAGTGTCCCTCCTCCACGGCTGATGCAGGGATCAAAGCTAGTGCTGGTGACCTGGATTCGTCCGGAAAAGCGCTCAGTTTCGCTTAGTCATCTCTATGAGAACAACAAATGGTAAACCTTGAAGATTTAGGTGCCAGGTTTCTGTTCAGTGACCAAGTCTGAGTTCTAGAAGATGCTGTATGGCCGTTCATCTCTTCGTGTTCAAAAATGATTGCTTTGGAGGGCCGGTGAGATAGCTCAGCGGACTAAGCACCTGCTTAGGCAAGTGCAGGGACCAGGGTTCAGTCCCCGGCACCAATGCTGCCTGTCCCCCCACCCCAGGCAAGCTGAGCTGGACACGGAGACCAGGCCTGGTGGTACACGCCTGTAATCCGAGTGCTGGGGAGGCTGAGACAGGAGGATCAATGTAAGTCCAAACTGCATTGTGAGACCCTGTATCAAAAACAAAACAAAACAAAATGATTACTTCCCTAAAATGCCTTGGAGTCTGACAATGAAGCGTATCATGGAACACAGACAAAGGTAATAAAAGCGGCTGTTGCTGCCATCTATTTCATTCAAGTAAGGCTTCAGGATGAGAAACGAGAGAGCTTTGATGTCACACCGACCGTGCGCAAGCTGGCCTGTCAGCAGTTCACATTACAGGGGTACCTGGGATGTGCTTTCTGAAGATTAATTGCAAGCAAGTTTAAGGGCATTGAAATGCATGACCTGAGGGTCACTTCCAGTATAACTGTGCTCTCTACCCCCCTTAGGTTCATGCTCCAGCAAATGCTGTTTACCTCATGAAGGCTGAGCGCCCCTGTGACCCGGGCGGGCCTCACGCCGTGCTCGTGGCCATTCCAGTCCAGTGTGTGCTTGCGGCACACGCAGTGTTGTGCCAGTTGCTTTTATTTTTTCATTTTCACTTTATTTGGACGTGGACTATTAATGCACTTTAAGTTTTGCAGATGGGACTGTACCATCGGAAATAATCTCTATTTAATGAATGTTCATATTTGCCACCCCAAGCCCGTTATGGGGCTCCCCACGCATTGGTCAAGTTTTTCATTCAGTGAATGTAGAGGAGCATGTTGATTATTATGGTCCCCTGAGAAAGACGCTGTGCAGAGTGTAGAGAGCCGGTGCATCCTAACAGAAGGCTACGTGGACTACGGTGTCGCCCCTGCTGGGTGGGGCCGCACGAACCCTGCAGCGTGCAGTGTAGTGTGAGGGCCATGTGGAGGGCTGCAGCAGCAGGACCCAAGAGACTGGTTTTGGACTCTGAGGGTAACTTAGGAGGAAGAGAGTTAGCCTGGAAACCCGTATGGCACGTGTCCACCGTTTCCTCCTCCTCGCCCCTCCTGCTGCCCTGCTGCGCCTCGTGGTCCCTTTCCTCAGCGCAGAAGGTCTAGGTTTCTTCATTGTGGAAAGCCGGGGCGACACCCTGACCTCTCACAGAGCATTTAGTATAATATCTTTGTATTGTGATTGTTCATGTGTGTCCTTGTCATGTTCAGCTTTAAATACTGCAGGCAAACTGCACCTGATTGTGTTATCCTTGCTTTGGTTGTTGTTGACAAACACGCTTTTATTAGTATCAGGTGACATGGATTTAAGCATCAGTGCAAAGCCAGCACAGTAACCTGTCTCAGGCTTTCAGCACAGAGTATCTCTTTAGAAACTCCCTGCAGACTGTGTCTTGCGTCTTCGCCGCGGTCAAGATGAAAGCGAACGTTAAGCCGCCACGCATTCACTCACTCTAAAGTTCTAACGCATCTTCACATTCTGCTTATATAGAAAGGAATACTAGGGGTTTGCATTTATTTTTCAAATACCTCTTTTTTCCTGTCTGTATTCACTCTGTTTAAAAAAAAAAAAGGTGTATTTGCTTTTCATTTTTTCCGTTTCTGTCCATGAAAACATTACTAAAGAAGAAAGCACTCCCAGGCCAGTGGCTGCCTTGCCCCAGCGGCTCCGGCAGCGGCCGAGGCTCGCGTCCGGAGGAGGCCTTCAGGGCCTAGCAAGCGCTGACCGCTGTGCACTCGGACTCCACGAGTTTAGAAAGATGACTTAGTGGAAGCTGTGGCTTTTAGCTTGTTTTCGTGGGGCTCAGCAGCCCGCGGAAGTCTCCCCATCCTGCAGCCGCGGCCCCTCCGCAGGCAGCACCTGCGGATCCGGCTGATAGCACCCAACTCCCCTCACCATTGCTTTGGTAATGCAGTGATGACCAACTTTTTTTTTTTTTTTTTTTTTTTTAAGTTTTACAACTCAAAATAAACTTTGTAGACTTCTGTTGTTTACCTAAATTTACTAAATGTTGCTTTGTAAAATGCATTTATTTTATACGTTGTATTATAACTTACGTATATTTTAAATTATACATAATTTTAAAACTACGACGCTTCCCAGTTGCTCGCGTCCGTAGGATCCGCTCACGATCGCGGAGCTGAGCCCGGTTTGGGGCCCGGTTCAGCGCTGCCCGCGTTCTCCCTCGATTCCTAACCTTGGCCGACGACCAGAATTTCCTGACTGTTTGGAAAGCGCTCCCCCGTGCCCCCCGAATGGCTTTCCTCCGGCTTCCCTCCTTCCGCGGAGCCCCGCCGGCCCTGCAGACCTCGCCCAGGGCCTCCCGGGCCAGCGCGCTTCATGGCGCTCTTCTCCGCATTTGCCTCCTTCCCAGGAGAACACAGTCTTTTCTAGGCAAGAGTTACAACTTCTCTGGCTTTGTATTTCCAGTTCTTAAAAGAATGCCCTTTTCCTACTACACCTCTCAAGTGTTTAAACTACACTGTCCAGATGCCCTTAAATAGATTTACAGTACCACCTGGCATGTTCATCTTCGGATGGCTAACAAAGCTGAAATGACTATAACTAAATGTAAATCACAGACTTTCACTACAAGAAGATGTCTTTTAATTTACAAAATACCTGAATTAGATGAATGAGAAATGCGCTTTACATTTCCTTTTATTGATGCCATAATTCTCAGGTGTTGCTTGCCTTCCTATAGCTTGTATTTGTGAGCTAATTGTGCACGGAGCTGTGTGAGTTACAGGAAGCACATGGCCTTGCGCTCTTCCCTCCCGCCCTCCGTGCCAGGCTGCTCTTTCGGTCAGCACTGAACTTTACATTTCGGTAAGCGTGCACAGAGAAACAGGCTGTCACTTGGACACACCACTAACAAAGGACTGGCCCCTCTTCCCAGAATAAGTGTTTGGGCACGCTTGATCTCCAGCGAAGATGAACAGAGAAAAATGTGAAAATTTCTCTTGAAAATCAGAGAAGCCTTCTAGTAGCATCCCCAAGAAGGTCACTGTCACACTCACGGATTTTATAATAACTGCAGTCACTATCCATTATTCATAAGTTCATCTCAGTTTATAATTTCACTAGCATATAGTACACCAGAAATTATTTTGGTAACTCAGAAGCACATAAAATAATGCAGGATTCCTTCTACTCTGAATCACTGCTGAACTTTTTCAAGTTGGAGAAGACAAATACGTTTGGCATTATGTGAACATAAACAATGTGCACATGTACCGAAATGTCATATAGTACCTCATAAATATGTGTAGGTTTCATAAATCAATCTTAAAAATAAGGATTCTGTGGGCTGGCCAAATAGCTCAGCTGATTAAAGTGCCTGTTTAGGCAGACATAGGGGCCGGGGGCTTAATCCCCAGCCTGTCTTGCCGCCCCCACCCCCAGGGCACCCTGAGAAGGCAATTGAGACTGAGGGTGGTGGCGCCCACCCGTAATCCCAGCTCGTGGGAGGCTGAACACAGGCGGATCACTACGAGTCCAGTCTATGTAGTAAGACCCTGTACTAAAAAAATACAAAAAAAAAAAAAATAGAATTTTACTAAGTAGATAAATCTTTTTCAGTTAACCTTAACTGGTTATAGAGTAGAAAAAAATAACTGATTATTCTTTGCCCACTGAATTGCTATTTTGGGGGAAACACAACCGGTGTGTATCCAAGCTGAGTGTGGTCTGTCTGCTTTGTACTCGGAGAAATAACTGAAGATTGGGAATGTACACTGCATGATGTTCTTCTTCATGCCATCTCAGTGTTTTGCTGACTCCATATTCAGCTTCAGAAGTCTTGGTTTATTCCTTCCCAATGTCATTCTTTATTCCTCTTTTTTCCTATAAATTTCTAGTTTCAAAAGCACACCTAAGAAGCATCTTGTCATTTACTGACAGTACTGTACTTGTTTCTTGGGAGGAGATGGGCAGCATCCTGGATACTGTATCTCTTCCCTGCTGTACCTCTCTGGCTTGTGACGTGAAGGCTACTTGGTCTTTGTCTCTCACGCGTGGACATCGTCCTCCGCGGAGGCCTGCTGCTCATGGTTTCCTAACAGGAGCCTCTTGTGGGAAAGAAGGGAAAGCTGTTGTGGAGAGGAGCAAAGGCAGTCAACAGCGGCAAGCAGGGGCTTGTGGCACTGGGTCTGTCACCACGGGGTCTCACTACTAGATCGGACTCGTAGTGATCTGCCTCCCAAGAGCTGGGATTACGGTCACGTGCCACCCTCACAATGGCCGTCTCAGTGCGCCCTGGGAGCAGGGCCAGCACGACAGGCCCGGGGATTGAGCCCCTGTCCCCTGCACCTGCTTGCAGGAGCTTTAATCTGCTGAGCTATTTGGCCAGCCCTTGTCATCACTGATTTATGCTACTTTATTTCCTGTACGTGAGCTATGTAATGTCAGAGACTTTAATTTTTAAATCTGCGATAAAACATGATAATGCATCTTTGGAGGACTATTGTGACAATCAAACTATAAGAAAATAGTTTCAAAATTTTGTAGGTGTGTGTGTGCGCGTGCGTGTGCCTTGCGGGGAGCAACAACCCCCTTTCAGCCTCTGCACTCGTCCCTTAGTTTGGGTTTGCTGCGCTAGTGAGATGCTCTGAGTGAAGAGCTGCTCTATGCGCTGTTAGGTCAGAAGATTCCTCCAGGGCACAGTGGCCTGCGGCATGCAGTCGGGGCGCAAGACTCTCACAACATCAGCTTTGTAGCGGGAGTGTGCTAGGACTTGCGTTAGCCTCCAAGAGTGCCCTGCGAAGGAAGATCAGGAAGGAAGACGTGTCTGTCAGGAGTGAGCCATGTCGCCTTCGGGGAAGTACCTGGACTCCTTTACCTACTGTACAGAGCAGGATAGTGTTTCTCATGATAGATACACAGGATAAATGGCAGTCTGTTGCGGTTTGTGTCTGCATGTGTCCCCCCAAAGCCTGATATAGTCATGGGGGGTGCTTTTCAGGGGCAGCTGAATCTGGAGTTTGTGACTGTTCCTTTCTAGTGCTGGGATACGGGTGGGAGTGCTACTCCCACCCTGGGGTGGGCAGCTGCATGCACTATAAGGGATGTAAAGAACTTTCTCTTGTGCTCCTCCCTTTCTGCTCTTGCTGCTTTTGCTGTCTTCTGCCACCTTGCCTGTTGGCCCTATGCCGTGCCACCCTGCCTTGGAGCCAGCCGAGTATGGACTGAACCCTGCACACACCATGGACAAAATAGGCCCTTTGTCCTTTAACTTCGGGTGTCGGGGGTTTTGTTTCAGCAATAAGAAAACTGTAACTAAGACACGGTCTACGAATGCCTTTCAGCTCCTCTGGACTGTGCCAGTAGACTGGGTCCGTGCTGTGCGCGATTTACACAGCCTGCTAGCTACGTGACTTGGGTAGGAAGCTCCCGCTGAGCTTCTTTCCTCTGATGGGAACTGGGATACTAAGCAGCAGGCCTGCTGCAGTGTGCTGCCTCCTGCGTCCTCTCGAGATCACGAGGGAGGTACAACCAGGCAGCCCATTTTACAGACGAAGTTGAAACCCGAAGCAGTACGGGGCCGTCTCCGGGCTTTCGTCTATAAAGGCAGAGCCAGCAGTCAAACCCAGATCCCTGGATCCAGACACCACACAGCAAATGCAGGGCTGCCTGCTCTCCTGCGGACCGGCCTTCCTGATAGTCAGGAAAGTTGCTTTAGCCCTGAATCTTCACCTACGATGGGCAGGTTCTTTGAGTATCGTGTCAAATGCATTGCCTGGTGCTACCTAAATACTTTTCAGATGAAATTATCTTACATGCACCAACCTGAGCTTGGGTATTGGCAGGAAAAGACCCGATCTGTCAGTGACTCCCTCAGTTTTCTATTTCTGCTAGAAAAATAAAAAAAATTCTCCTACTCAGAGTGCTGATTCCATTGTTTCAAAGACATTGTTAAAGCTGGGATTAGTCTTTTGGAATATCACAGTGTCAATGTATTTGCCAAAAATGAATTTATAAACTGACTGTAGCCAAGAGATTTAGCTTATCTGAGAGTCTTATGAATAAAAAATAGTTTACCATTGTTTTTACAGATTGAAGTAAATCTGACATTATTGACATATGCTATGGATTTAATTTAATACCATAGTACAGATGGGGGCTCTGATAAGTTTTTGTGAAATCTGGGCTAAGATGAGTAGAGTTGTTTCAATATTTATGGAGTTGAAAATGCAGAGTTAGCAAAGGAAGCATTTTAATTAGAACAATATTTTTCTGTACATGCTCAGGGTATAATGGAAGGGAATCCTTTTACAGCCTTATTGCTTGTTTCCATATATTTACTGGAAATATTTGCTGGGTTTTTAAAAACAGGTTTGGTTGAGCCTTCCCCTCCCCTTTTTTTAACCATTTGTTTTACAACCACCAGCACATACTTAACATTGTCTTTTGATTTTACTTTCAACTAAATCTGTGAGACTGTTTCCAGTTACCCTTTATTTGTCTGCTTTAGGTATCCTGGAGATAACGTCGGTGGAGATCGGAGTTGTTGCTGTCAAAGCCATTAACAGCAATTATTACTTAGCCATGAACAAGAAGGGGAAACTCTACGGCTCGGTAAGCATTCGCTTTTGTTTCCAAAGCCCAGTGCGGCCGGTCAGCACCGCAGGGCTTGGCCGTTTCCTTCTGCAGTAGCTGGCTTCCTTCTTCTCCTCCTACGACTAGCAAAGAGAGCCCTGGGCAGCCCTCAGAGTCCCAGAGGTGGCAAAGTAGCTCGTCCAAAACTGCAGTGTCCCCTTTTGCTTGTCCATGAGCGCTCTGCACTGCAGACCGCTCTGCCTCTCACGAAGCTTCTGATCAGATTGGCACAGGGCTGCACCCAACTTGGAGAAGATTCGTCAAAGACAGAGGTGTCAAACCGAGCAGAAAACCATATTTGTGTGTGTGTGTGTGTGTGTGTGTGTGTCTGTGTGTGTGTATACATGCATTACAGTTGGCGATGAAACAGGGGCTCTGGGTTTTTGTATTTTATGAAAATCTGAAATGGAAAGACATTAATAAATGAATGAATCCACAGGTTGTTCAATGAACTTTAGAATTACATTTTCCTAGACCACAAACATTAACTCAGAGTATGCCAGGGCATCACAGACAGAAGGGAAAAAGTTACTCCTTGAAGTAAGGTCTCTGTGGAGCTGGAGTTCAGTCAGTGCCTCAGATACATACATACTGCACCTGTCTCGGCCTAGGCATGTTCAGTACATTGAATGTCACCTCTGCCACCATGGATCAGATGCACGGAGATCAATTCTCGTAGACTAAAGTCTCATCAAAATATTGCCTAGTTATTTTAGACTAAAATTGTAGTCATTGTTATAATTAAATTATAAGTGGTATAGCAGTTCATCCAGTTCAGGGTTTTAGGAGAAATGTGTCAATTATGTGAACATCTGCCACACGCCAGATATAGTTTAGCATTAGAAAGAAGTACGCCAAATGAGGCCTGACTTCAGTAATTGACACTGCATCTGGAAAATATTAATAACTGCAGCAGGATCATTACAGAACGACTAATTGTTAAACACGAGGCAAGCCGGCATAGAACCCAGGGCAGTACGTGGGCCAGGCAGGTGCCCTAGTGACGCACTGTATCCCAGCTACTTGACTTTGACTAGGGTCCTCACGCAGTTGTGAGCCTGCGCTTGGGTCTGCGACATCCCCGGAGCCTGCTGAGTGGCTGGCATGGCAGGTAGGTGCTTCGGCACCCAGCTGAAGCCCACCGTCAGCTTCCACCTCTTGGCTGCAATGGGAGTGGCGGCTGTGGGCCGTGCCGTGAACGTGGCTGCACTTCCTTGTGTCAGCCTGGACAGTCATCAGGGCTGCTCCGTGAATCGAAGGGCTTTGCTTTTTGTAGATTCTACTCTAGTAGAATACATTCAAGAACTCATAGGGCCGGGGAGGTAGCTTAGTAGAATAGGGACAGAGTTCAATACCTAGTTCTGCAAAAAAAGAAAGAAAGAAAGAAAGAAAGAAAGAAAGAAAGAAAGAAAGAAAGAAAGAAAGAAAGAAAGAAAGAAAGAGAACAAGAACTTATACACATTTTTAATTGCATGTTTGGAGCATATGTGACAACACCAATGGCTGGTAATAAAACCTGAGACACAGGACACTAAGATTGTCTCATTTTTGCCTAACCAGATCTTTCATTCATGCTACACTTTTTCTTGCATCAAAAATAATTTCACTTTCAATGTATTAATAAACTTACTTTCTCGAATAACGCAATGACTGGGGAGGGCTGGCTGCTCTCAAGCTCAGCTATTGGAATCAGCAGGAGGGCTGGTTACCACGGAGGCAGGGCCCAGGCCAGCTGCCCACTCTGTGCGTCGGCTGGCATCCAGAACACTACGTTTCCAGCGTGGCCCAGGGACTGCTGACGCTGCCCAGCTGCTCACAGCAGCCAGAGAACTGGTTATGGTCTGGAGCTAAAGCAGCCCAGCATTTAATTACATCAGGTCCACTTCTACCTGGGAGTTGGGCGTATGCGTACTGGGAAACGCACCTTTGCATAAGGGCCAGAGGAGGAATTGTAGGTAAATTCCTCTGTTATGTGCATTGCTGTGGTAAAGAACCTGAAAGAGCAGCGAATCACTCTAAAAACTGGTTCCACTTAAAAGCTCACATCGTGATCACGTTTGAGGCACGTTTTACTTTTCTTTTCATTCAGCTGGGTGCAGTGGCATGCGCCCGTACTGACAGCTATTCAGGAACGTGAGGCTGGAGGACAGCTCACGTGCAGGAACTTAGGGCCAGCCTGGGGAGTGGGATGAAACCCCATCTCCGACGTAGCCCTTTAGCTGTGCCCAGCCCTTTCCTTGGCCCACGCTTGTCAGGACTGCGGGTGAGAGGCCCAGGTGTGCGCTCTTGGACTGACTGTGACAGGTGCGGTCAGCCGAAAGCCAGTGCTGCTGCCCCGCTGCAGTAAGGTATAAACGTGAGGCTTTTATCGGTAAATGGACACAACTAGAGACCACACTTGTAGGTGACATAAATCAGAGCCGCGTGTATAAACATTGTACTGTCTCCCTAGTGTAAGTACCTGAGAGAGTACATGAAACCCAAAAGGTGACTAGATATTGTGGCAGGAAAAGAAAGTGCTCAAAGGAAGGAGCGACATGGGTGAAGGAAAAGAGAAAAGAAAGAAGAAAAGGAAACTTATGTATGTACACAGGACGGTGTGGATGAGTATACTGTTTTCTACTAGTCTGTTGAAAGGAACAGTTAATGCTTAAAATTGTTTCTTTTTAATTTTTTTTTTTACCAATTTTGCATGCTTGTGTCTGGTGATCGGAACAGCTACTTTGAAGATAACAACACGCAGTATCACAACTATGTGCAATTCCTATCATTTTGTTTAGTGAAATTCTATCTTTTTCTAATTTATCTTTTACTATTTTTATTCTCTTTAAAAATAAAAAAACTAAAATAAAATAAATAAATTTGAACAAAGAAGTCAATGCTTATTTAAGGTAAAGTCAGCTAATAGTAATTTATATTAATAAAATGCAAATAGTTTTAATTGAAATAAAATATTAAACTAATTCTAATAACCAGATATAAGTATTACTTATTATATAAGTATTAATTACTTACAGTCATTGTAATGCAAGGAGAAAGAGTTGCGCATGACACGCGAAGGCACCTGCGCATACCGCTGTAGCGCCGTCCTCCGCGTCTCCACCTTGGGGCTAGCTCCTCTTGTCCTTGGCCTCGTCCTGGGCTGGACGCTCCGCAAATTGATTTCTTTCTGTGTCCTTATTTAAGCCGGCTGCCAGTGTTGCTCTGCAGCCCCGGGTCGCAGCTCGCGGTGTAGCCGCGTGCTCTTGCTGAGGGAGGCTCGGGCGGGGCTCACAGGCGTGCAGGGTGGGCTCCGCGGAGCTGTCCAGCGTCCTGCAGTGCGCTTCACCTGACGTTTCAGTTGCCCAGCTCGCTCCTTAGCTCACACTTACCAGTGATTTGGGTAAGAGGACCGAGTGCATATTCCTTGATTTCTTTTGTTTGTTTTGGTTTTGTGCGGAACCAGGGATTGAACTCATGGCTGAATCGGGGATTGAACTCAGGCCCTTGTGCCTGCCAGGGAAGTGCTTAGTCTACTGAGCCTTCTCCCCTGCCTGCCTGAGCTATCTCCCTGACCTACTAGATTTTGATTTCTTTTCTCACCAGGTTGTACCTTCAAGAAGGTAGGATCAAGCCTGTCTCCTACTGTACCACAGAGAGTACAGGATTACCCGAGGTATAAACCTGACCACTCCTCCGTTGGCTGGACCATTAGAAAATCACTTTCTGTTCCTTGCCAGCCAGACTACAGAAGAATCACACTCTGCACCAGATATTCACTATTTTGTGATTTTCATTACTACTAGCAGTAGTGAAAAATTGTGATGTGTTTAATTAAGAGAAAATGTACTCAAATTGAATGTCCTGCCGAGAGTGGAACAGCAGTAAGAATTCTGTATCCAAACACTGCTGTCAAAACTTATGATTGCAGGGCCTGCTGAGCCGGCCCGTCCCTGGGGCGAGCTGAGATGGTGATTGAGACTGGGTGTGGAATCCCACCACTTGAGAGACTGTAAAAAGGAGAATCACTGTGAGTCTGATCTAGTAGTGAGACTCCAAGCACTCTGTAGACCCTTCCCTAAAAATACAAAAAAAAGTTATGATTCCATACCTAATATAATTCTATTCATCAGATGACAGCTGTTACTCCTGTCTTTACTTCTTTCCTGTAACTTCCATTAATTTCATAAGCCTTTCTGTAAAATCTCAATTAGGTAAACACTCAGAGTGATCAATTAAATCAACTCTGTATCTCTTCTCTTTTAAATATTATATTTGAATTTTATATTTAATTATGATTTTTAAAAATAGAAGCATATAGGACTAAAATCTCTAGGGATGGAAACTGAAGCTGAGACTAGCCCATAGAAATTTGAATAGTGCCATCAGGAATTTGTCAGTGTTCTAAGGTAAAAGAAGCCACCCAATAGAACCCTAAACGGAAATAAGCCTAAGTGCGTCTGATTTGCACGGAGAAAGTCCCGAGCCCCAGTGTCTTAGCTGCCGACCTCCCTGAGTCGGAACGTTAGCTGTGCTGCTGTCCCGCTGTATACTGCGGGTAGCTCTGAAGGCTGAGTCTTGCCATCCTCGAGAACCTCTTCTGTTACTGACTCCAGAGCCAGGCTCGGCTCTGTGGAGTGAGAGAGAATGAGACTCAGAACTGTGATTCCCTCTGGTTGCTTGGGACAAAGCCAAAGAGCTCTGGACGCAGGACCCGCCTGACCACGGTCGGGTCTCCACGCCTACACTTGGGAGTCCTTGTTAGCTGCCGTATTTGTAATTTCTTTACAAAACAGTTCACAAAGCATTTGTCATGTCCTAGTTTGCAAGCATGATTTGAGTGCAGAACGAAACTTATCAAAATTCCAGCTCATAGCGAACTACAAATGCTTTTAAACTTGGGAAATTTGGTTTTAGAAAAGAGGAAGGCTTCCCGCAGCTTTAGTTGCATCGTGCTGCTACGGCTTTCCCGCACAATTTCCCTTCTTTTCAGTACGTATTTGCTTGTAGATGTGCAGACAGATAGATGCCGAGTTCCATCAGCCCGTGTCTCCTGCAGTTCCGCGTGTCCCGCTCGACCTCTCTGGTCGCTGTGGAAGAAAGGTGATGGCGCTGTTCTTATTTCTAGTGTTGTTAGTCAGACATGTGCTCTGGACAGTCATTCTAGGCCCGTAAGCTGGCCACGTTCAAGCACACCAGCTTTTTCTAAAGGGCTTACTCGACACGTGATGGTTAATTAAAGTGCTTCATATGCTTTAAGTGAAGAGTGTGCTCTGCAGTTGTAAGTTTTGCTTTTCTATTTTTTAACCTGGAATTTAAAAGTTTATTCTCCACGAAAGCTGACCTAAGCGATTTTCTTTTTTAAAAAAGAATAAAATATTAGTTCACAAAGCAAGGCATTTTTTGTGTCCTAGTTTTGAAGCATTATTTAAGTGCAGAACAAATCCTACCAAAATTCCAGCTCATAACAAACTACAGACAAAAACCACTAGAAATGGTACAGAATTTCACTAAACAAGATGATCGGACTTCTACAATGATTGCTGTATTGCATATCTCTGTCTTCAGATTAGTTGCTCAGATTACCAAATATAAGCATAAAAAGTGGTCGAAATTAAGTAGAAGAAAAAGACACTTAATTATTAACTGTTCCTTTCAGTAGGCCAATAGAAATCAGCGGTACAGCTACCCAAGCTATCTGACATTTGCATCAACACGCGACTTTCCTGAACGTGGTCACTGCCGTCACGATTGCTGGCTGGATTCTCCACATGCGTGGTGTCCAGTGGAAGCGAGTGTTACCCTAGAGTAAAAGCTTGCTTTCTCTCTTTGCAGAAGGAGTTTAACAATGACTGCAAGCTGAAGGAGAGGATAGAGGAGAATGGCTACAACACCTATGCGTCCTTTCACTGGCAGCACAATGGCCGGCAGATGTACGTTGCGCTGAATGGCAAGGGAGCTCCCAGAAGGGGACAGAAGACACGCCGGAAAAACACATCGGCCCACTTCCTTCCGATGGTGGTGCACTCCTAGGAGGCAGCGTGTGGACGCCGGCACCGGAGGCTGTTTGCCAGAGTAACGACAGGAACAAGGCGCACTGGACGTGCCTGCTTGCTTCAAAGAAAGGAAGCCTTCAGGAGATTTTGTACTCGCTGCTGACCTCCGATGCTCCTTCACCAGCTCTGTGTCACGTGTTGTAACCACGACACAGGCAGATCACGTGGGACGAAGGTGTTCCCGAGAGAGCGACGTGGCTGGGCTCTTTGGTTGAGTCTTTGATTTTGAACCTCAGAGAGAACTCAAAGGACATGAAACGATCTGTTGAATGATCTTCGGGAAAGTTATTTATGGAACACGAACTCATACCAAAAACTTCGGTTGCTCATTCAAGCCTAATGACTCAGCGAGCAGCAGGACACGCAGGCATTTACTGGAAAGCACTTGGGTCGGGCGTCTGCGCAGCCACAGGCGCGCTCAGCGTGGGACGTGGAGAATCGGGCGGGAGCTACAGCTATACACGTGTTAGTGTGAAACTGCTCTAACAATACAAATAGTATGATATGCTTGTGCATTCTGCCTTCATCCTTTTCTATTTCTTCCTAAGTTATTTATTTAATAGGGTGTTAAATATCTTTTGGGGTTGTAAAGAGCACTGTCAGCAGCTGCCCTCTGATAGATGTTCTCTTTCTTGAGCACACTACACGCATGTTCATGACAAAGTGTTTTTGAAACCTGGCAAACACTTCGAAACTAGGAGAGGAGACTGGGGAGGCAGTCTGAGTGCCCATGTTCTGTCCGCTGACGTGTTTGCACTTCTGCAGTGAGAACATCGGGAATGAAAACGGCAGCGCTCTTGCTCAAGTGAGAGATGTCTGCGGTCATTTAGAAACGTGTGTTACTCCTGAAGCTTCCTTTCCTGTGAAATAGACCAGAAAGTCAAATTCTTCTCTTTGAATACCAATTCACTTCCAAGCATATATTAAACGAAGGAAAATTACTCGTGAAGTACATTTTAGTAGCCTACCCTCATTATTTACTAATCACGTCTTGCCCTGTGTCACAGTGGTGAGTGAGGGAACGCTGTCTTCGTATAATACGAGAACCCTTTGTGGGTCCCACGTAAAGTATCTCCCCTAAAGAAACCAAATTGGACATGAAGTGCAACTCTCCCAGGACCTAGAGCAAGTATATCCTGGTGTATGTGTAGCATGTCCAAACTGTATGATCTAATCTTCTCAAAACCAAATAAGCCTTATTTTCTATAAATTTAAAGAGCTTTAGAGTGTTCTGGGATGTAACTATTTCAAATTTCATTTTGTTAGAGCAGGTATAGAAAACAGTGCATAAGAACTTAAGTTTACCAGTCACCAACACATTGTAATCCATAAATACATGCATAAGTCTTATTTGCAGTGTCTGTAGTGATATAAAAATGTAGAAAAATATTATTTGTTCTAAATACATTAAGTAATAAGACTATATTGATGCTGCAGTTTTATCTTCATAGTTCTTGTTTTGAAAAAGTGTTTATTTTTCTTGTTTGGACAACAGTATTTTGGTATAAGGAAAAGACTCACCAATTAAGTCTAAACTCTGGAAAGGCTGGTGTTTTCCGACTCTCTTAGAACTCATTTGTGCTGCTGCCTAAGCAGCACTTCCAGTTGATTTTTAAGTTATTTAAAAATTAGTTTTATTAAGACATCTTCCCATAAAGCAATCCCGTAAAGGTCACATTTCATGATTCCTTTAAAAATTGGGCTCTTCAAAAGAAATACATGTGAGGCACGGTTGTTTGGCTTATGGCTAAATTTGAGTTTCATAATACTTTGCTTTCAACTTGCTTTTTGACAAATAGGTTTCTAAAAGTGTTTGATTTTCTGTGGTTGGAATCTGTACCTTAAATTTTAATTGGTAACTGAATCTGAGAAGTATAATGTAACGCATTCCTTTGAAAGTGAGATATCTTTTTTCTTTTATTTTAATGTAATAATTGTACCTGACACATGAAAATGGACCACCCACAACCAAAATTAAATGTTTGCTGAGACAAATATGGTATTAGATGACCACAGTAACAGCAAAGAGGGCACCCCTGGGCTCTTGTTTCACATAGCCACTTAGGTCACCAGCAAGACTGCGTGTAAACAGTCGCCATTGCAGTGCTCCAGACTCGACTGCTTCCAGCAAAACGAATCTGAGCTCGCAGAACCCGGAGGTGGGAGGCGCCTCACCCCTCCTCCCCTGCCCTCCTCAGCGCGTGTACCAGTAGGGGTAAAGACAGAAAGAGTTTGTAAGGAGCAGTAAAGTTATTCTGCATTGAAAAAAGGCATTTTGGCTCGCTAATGATACAGAATTCTGGTCCCTTTTGCAACTACTGAAGGAAAAGAAGTTCAATTTCTGAATGTTGTAGATTTAAAAAAATTAGAGATTTCGGGGCTTCTGCCTCTGTGGCCCACGGAGTTCCGAAGCATCAGTGCTGGCTCTGAGGGGAAGCCTCCTGAAGCCAGAGCCGCCGCCGCCTCCTACCTCCCAAAGGCTGAACAGTGTATAGTATGTTACGTGTAAATGAAAACAATAAAATGCTGGGTAAAGAAAATAAAACTGCTGTCCTTGTTTGTTTTATTAGCCTAAAAGTCTACCTGGTAATAAAGAGCGAAGCTGGAGGCTGCTTGGCAGGATGTGGTTAAGTGCCCCACAGCCCCAAACAACAACAGAAAAAAATTACTCAAACATTTATAAGGTTTCTTTAATGTTTTACATGTGTGAGTCGGCTGTCCTTACTCTAATAACAACCAAATGCTTTCTATTTTCCTAAGTATTCAGGTCTACCTCGTTTACACAGTGGATAAAAAAGAATGAACTGAAAACAAGGATGGCTTTTGAAACAATGAAAGGCTTTTGGAGGGAAGCCAGCAGCCTGCGAAATTTGATTTCCAGGACATGGAATAGGCCAATGAATTCGATTTGAAAAGGAGAGAGAGAGAAAAAAAAAAAAAACATTATAATGCAAGCTGGGTCCACAGCTTCGAGCACGCTTAAGGCCACAATTGAGATGCATCAATTCAAACCCTGCACAATTCTAGTAATTTGAATGCTCTTAATTCGGGATTTATGATTATTCAGTAAAGTAACCTTAAGCACTTTCCTGTCAGTAGGTCTTCAGCCAGTCTGAGCTTGTCTTAATAAAGAAATATGTAGGAAGCTTGAAATGCTTAAGAGGAAGTATCTGGTACATAAGTGCAGGACAAATACATGCAGACACCATGTTAAATAAGAGTTTTGTTGTCTATTTCACTAGACAGGACTTCTGTGATTTAGGTTATGCTGTAAGAAGAGAAAGACATTACTGTGGGAGCATGCTGTTGGGGTAACGCCGAGTTCTACCCGAACTGGAAATGGAAGAAGCTAAAACCTGGCTCCCCTCCAATTTTCGTGCCCTGTTATCTCAGATTGACTTTACGCCTCCACATGCTTCTCCTTCACGACTTTCTAACTCCGAAACCCCAAATGCCATTTCTTTCTCAGGATTTGGAAATGGAAGAATACTTGGTATGGCTCTTTCTGACCCGGCTTGGGTACCACATTAACCCCTCGATCCACCGACATGGCCAGGGCTTTGGCCTGTGATGGGCCAGTTGTCACTCACGTGGCCATGAAGAGTCAAGGTGCAGATCCTGGCAGTGGTAGAGCTGCAGCGAGGCAAGACCTGGTGGTCAGAGAAACTGATAGGTGCAATCTGAGATGGTCGTTGGCCGCCTCTGTGTCAAAGAACGCACTGACGAATTTGTCAGGTCCTATTTTTTACCAGTTCCAATATTTCTTCTGCAGATTTCAAGACCCCTTTCTTTCATGTATTTAAACTAAAATATCCTATTTGTTTTATTTTGTTTAAAGCCAAAGTAAGACCATAAATACAGCCAGGCTTGGTGCTGCACTCCCAGATGGATAGAATGATAGCTGGGCTCCATGCCAAATTTTCAGGAAAGAGCAGCTGGTGGTCTTCACCAGACAGTAACCTGCACTGCGGCATGATGTTCTAAGTGTTTCTTCAACTTTACCCCATGAGTATGTACTAGCATCTTCAAGTACATCAGCGTACAGAAAAAACTGAAACCCAAGTGCCATTCATTTTTAACTGTTAATATTCAAAAAAAGCAAAACTGGCTTTGTGTCTTTATGAGATGAGACAAAAGCAAACTTCAAACTCAACATTTCTCTTTCCTTTTGCAGATTAGGAAAACAGTAAAGCACACACTGCCCTTGGAAGTGCATAATCTACTGAACACACATTTGTAGACACCAACATTAAAAATGGAATGATCATGATCAAATAATGACCGGTCGTGCTGCAACATGGATAACAATGAGTATTTCCATGCGCCTGAACCGCGAATGCAGCTAGGGGCCATGTTTTCGTACTCAGAGAAAAGCCATATGCCAACCATCTGTGCATGTGGCATGTATTATTTTACACATTTTTATTATCCTCCACTAAAGAGCCTATACTCATTTTTAAATGTAGACAATTGCATCCTCTAGAGATGAGCACAGAAAATGAAGCATCAGAATAGCCCATGTTCCTCATTACAACTGAAAATTGAACATGCGCCTTTGTACAGCTCGGGCAGTGACCCCAGCTGCGTACCAGGGAGCTGCAGTGTGGCCTCGGCCCTCCTCAAGTTTGGTTTTAATTACGTTATGCACATCTTAAATGTCTAAGTCATCTTACAGTTTTCTAAATTATTTAGTTATCATTTCTGTGGTCAATTTAAGCTGCTGACAATGCAAATATTCTCAGGTCTTTAAAGGAAAAGTAAATGAAAACCAGGGTTTCATGAGGGTATTACACATTTTGAAAAATCTGCATTTTATGGCTATGATATTAGGGTTAAGGGTCACATCAATTTGATTCAATATTAAGAATATTTTAATATCTGGTGTGTAAATACCAGACTTTCAGATAGTCTTTTTGTCAGTGAAATAAATCAATATGTCAAGACGCCAGAGTTGCTTAGGCCAACATCCATGAACATTGCATAAGAAGAGGGCCCTTCAAGGGCCATCTGAAAGATGGCATTACCTGCAAGCAGCTATGCAAGCAGCATTTTTCCTGTTAAATAGAATACTACATACGAAGTGCGCCTGATCACTTGATTTCAGTCTCACACAGGACATGAAGAAAACCAAGTAGGGTTTTTAAATCAATTTCCGCAATAGCTCAAGCTCATCTTGACTTATCTCAGATTGACTTTACGCCTCCATATGCTTCTCCTTCACGACTTTCCAACTCCGAAACCCCAAATGCCATTTCTTTCTCAGGATTTGGAAATGGAAGAATACTTGGTATGGCTCTTTCTGACCCGGCTTGGGTACCACATTAACCCCTCGATCCACCGACATGGCCAGGGCTTTGGCCTGTGATGGGCCAGTTGTCACTCACGTGGCCTTGAAGAGTCAAGGTGCAGACCCTGGCAGTGCTAGAGCTGCAGCAAGGCAAGACCTGGTGGTCAGAGAAACTGATAGGTGCAAACTCATCTACCCTTAGAAAACTTCCACCATTCATTCTTCGAGATCTTTTATGAAATAATCTAATCAGATTTTAACTACAATAATCTTTCTATGTCTCAGCATTTTTAATTCAAGGTGATATTAAATAGTTGCATGGTATTTTTTTATTAGACTCAGAAGAAAAAAATTAGAATCTCCAGAACCAGTCATCTACTTCAGCTGTTGAGATGTGTAGAAACTCCATAGTAATTAGAGCGTTGGAGGAATTCATTACTGAGAACCTCTGTTACATGACTTCTGTTACATGATCCTGTCTGGATTTTTAAATTCTATTTCTGTACACACGTACAGACATCACTAATAATAAAATTGTTTTTAATCATTTGGATTATTCAATACAACTTTTAAAAAATACACAAAATGTGAGCGTGGGGACTGTGAGGAGACAAGGTGCTGCTTCTGGTATCTTCAGCCGTGGCTTTCGGAACAGGACCCCGGTGGATGCACGGAGTCAAGAGGAGGTCGGACTGGAGCACGGTGGGCCTCTGGCCGCAAATGCCTGGGGTCCTGATAGAACGACAGTTCAGAAAGGGACGCACACAGGGGAACTGCGCTCGTCCGCTGAGGCTGCTGTAGCGAAAGGCCGTGCTACGGTGCCCGCTGCAGGGGAGGAAGCCCTTTCCGCAGCTGCAGAGGCTGCCGGCGCGAGGGGGCCCGCGGGGCTGTCGCGGGCCTGCTTCGCCGCTCGCCTTCTCCCCTGTCCCTGTGCCGCTGGAGGGACGCGTGGGCCTCCCATTTCTGCAAGCGCACGCACTGTGCTAGAGGGAACGCCACGTGCACGCGAAGGCTGGCACAGGGCTGGCAGGTCCCCGGGCGGGCGCCAGCAGCGGGGCCCACGGCCCCTGGAGAGCCGGCTTGCCAGTCGCGACCTCAGACTTCTAGCCTCCCGTGCTGTGAAATCGGTTTCTTTAATCCAGCAAGATTGTGGTACTTTGTTACAGGAATGAAAAGAAGCTGACACCGGGCCTGTGACTCCAGACTACGGAACTTACAGGGGGACACTACCGTCTGGAATCACAAAGCTTGCCGCAGGTACAACCGAGCTGTTGGACGCCGGCCTTGAACCCCACAAATTGAGCTACGCATGCTTCCGAAGCGCATCATTGCAAAACTGTGCGCGAAACGTGCGTGCTCAGTCCTCGCTGACGCGGCATATAAGCTGCTGTACGCTCCTCGTGGTCAGGTGAATTCTCTCCTCACGAAGACATTCATTGCGAGCTTGGCTGCATGGCCACGAGATGATAAATTCAAATAACTTCGTTTGCTCTACACTTTAATTTGTGAATTGAATGAATTTGAAGTATCCCAGGACGCTTACTGTGAAATACACATCCAATTAGGAGGTTTAGATTAAAAAAAAAAAAAAAAAAAAAAAAAAAAAAAAAAAAAAAAGAACTTCACCATTTGTAAAGAAATAAAAATGATCTATAGTCAAACCATGCATAATAACCTTATCTGTGGTAGCCTCCACTAATTAGTAATACGTTTAATAAGTTTTTGGATTGATGTATCTCTCAATAACTGGTTTTTTTATTTTTATTTTTATTTTTTTATTTTTCAACAAATAATACACTGCATATATTCTTCTTAGTGGTTAATTGCTGTACAAGATGCGGACTTGTGATCCTATTTACAAACACCATTAGAACAAATCATTCTATTCATTAACAGAATGTAACTATATATCTATCCCAACCACTTTGAATACACAGATACAAAATGGACATTCATAGGTATACCCCATTTTTTCTAAGTTCCGTTATTGAATATTATAGGTGTGTAAACTCAGCAAAATATTCTAAAAGAGTCCAGTAGCCCATAATAGCATTGGGTCTTCTGTTTAACTGGCAATGTCAGAAATTATTGACCTGAGTCCCCCACAGCTCAACTTAACAGCATGGCTTTATTTCTTATAATTTCGTCTGCATACTTTTCTGCTGGATGGTTAAGACCAAGGTAAAGCAGGACCTATGCAACAAGAGTTGTAGCTTTTTGGTCTGAGAAGGTCAGTGAAATGCCCTCAGGATTTGTCCTGAGATCCTGTACCTCAGATTGTAGAACCTTTATCAGTGCAGCCATGTGGATGAGTCACGGCCAGTGCTTGGCCAATGTGCTCTCTGTGAAAGCCTGAGAGAGTGTCTTCTCCCCATGTGACTCTCCTTAGGCCCACTCTATGTCATCGATCACTTTCCTCTTTGGCCCCATAATCTTCTTGATCAGAAAATTTGGGACACTACCGAGGTACATGACATTACAGTACAAGTTCTCATATGTCCTGAGTCTTAATTGACCTTAGAAGGCTAGGGCCAAAATGTTGGCTTTCCTTGTATCCCTCCTTTTTCTCTAATTTGGTCTGCAAACTTAGGTTGTTAACCATCCAGAAGAAAAGCTTATTGTTATTATCAAACGATTTGGGCTATCAATCTTAACCTCACTATCTCACTGCATTTCAAACATCTTAGGCATAATAAGGAACAGGTATTTTTCATCAAGTATTGATATGTTGAACTTTAAGTCCCTACAGAATATGATAAAAAAAACATTTAAAAATTAGATTATATTTTAAAAAATAGGATAAAGAATTCTATGCTTCTCATGTTTGCACATAAGTCCAAAAATCTCACCATACACAACCTTGAAGCAGGACAGTCCCACAATATTCCTTTTCCTGTCTCTTGCTTTCCTTCACCACTGCCTTCTTCTTGAACATCCATCAATAACTGTTTTATACAAAAAAAAAAATTTGAACTTATATGAACATGAACACGTGACCATGAAATAATTGAATTAATTAATATATCAAATTTTACATGTTTAAATGAACATTTTACCCTTCTGAAAAGAACGGTAGATAACTATGTATTAACAGACTTCATCTGAGAAGATAGATACGCAATGCGTGCCTGCCACAGGGGCCTGGCCTCCTGGCCATTTGCTGTCACCCCCGTCCTTTTCAGTCTGACTTTTCCCAGTAGAATCACAGAACCAATTTGTAATCCAAACATGTTGCAGAATGGGCTTCTTCCCTATGATCCTTCTAAGTAATAAAGACTCCCTTCTCTACACTTTAGCAAATCTACCCGAAGCTATTGATACATAAAACAAAGAAATGCTTATGTCATGCACCCCAGAATTTCAAGAGCCATTTGTAAATGCAATGGTATTGTCAAATCTCCTTCCTAATCTTTAATTTCTTTAAAACATTCCTGAGCCCTTAGCTTCCACATGGGTGTGAGCACCCTGAGTGGTTAACCACTGTCCAGTGTTGTAGCCTTTTTTTATCCATCGTCCCTCTGATACGCACAAAAGTCCCGAAGCTTCTTCAAGTGCTGTAGGAAAGTCAGACCACATATCACTTTCTTTGCATTCCACACGGTAGACTCTTGGTCATTTTCTCTGCTGAGGACATCACTTGAGGCAAGTGTCTCCAGCCTCTGTACCACTGGCGTTCTCTGTTGGCCCAAGAGTTGGTGGCGGAAGCTGGAAAGTCTGCGCCCGCTGGGTAAAGGATCCCACTGGAGCCAAGAAGTGAAGTTCAAGGTGAGGACCGGAGCTCCACCCAGGAGAACCACAGCCCTCCTCAGCCACAACGAAAACCTAGCTCCTTTGATAATGAGATCAGCCAAACTCATGTCAGGAACACCAGCGTGACACGCTTCTCCAAGAGGACCAAGAGCATGCCATCGCCTCCTCCGGTCCTCCCTCTATGCTGTTGGCAACAACCCTCAGGTGGGCCCTCCACACTCGGCACCACCCTGCCTCAGTTCAGCTGGGGGCTGGGAGCTGACCGCGCCTTAATCCACCACAGGGTGGTAACGCATGTACTTGTAAATCAGAGCAACATATTTTTAAATTGTGGCTGTGCTAATATATAATAGCAGTAAATGTAGAATGGTTAACTTCATTTATGTAAAAAATGAACCACGAAATAACTTTGGTAAAAGTTTCTAATGCTTGGAATGGTTGTAAGAGCACAGGAGATGTTGCAATATTTTTAAAATCTTTTGTGTAATGGCTAGTGAGTAATAAATTTTGAATACATGCTGCTTTTGTCCACATTTTTCTCCTGGTCAATTGTGAAAATTGACAAAAATGTCCTTATGCAGTAAAGTAATGACCAGGTCCTCTCAATGGCTCTAGGATTTCACTTCAATGCACAGATTTCAAGTATAATTTGTATAGTACTTAGGATTTCTTTCTCCAGAATATATACCTTTTATTTTTCTTGTCTATGCTATCATTTTATATTAAAATCATGTTTCTGTTAGAATTATCGACTCACTGATGGGCACTGGGCCAGGTCACCAGGAGGTGTTTTGTCCTGAACCAGTGTTTTTCTTTGTGGGCAGATGGGCTGTCTGCAGCCCCCAGACATGAGAGGCCAAGCTTTGTGACCACAGACATAGTCAGTGAGATGTCTGCTTTAAGAAGCAAGAGGAACTGCTTTAATTTTTTTTTTTTTTCTTGGCCTGTAGTCCTAGCCCTCAGGAAGCTGAGGCAGGAGGACTGTTGCAAGCTCGAGACCAGGCTGGGCTGCAAAATGAGCCCAAGGCCAGCCTGTGAGGCATAATGAGACTGTCTCAGCGAGACAGAGATAGATAGCCAGATAGTTTTTTGAAAGGAAGGGTGTACAGCGCCAGTGTGAGGGCTTTTAGTGAAGTTATATATGATGGGATAAAAATATAATGAATACATAATTTTTTAAATTTATAGCAACGAAATGCATATTGTCCTAAATCACCCTCCACATCCTCCCTCACTTCAAGCACATGTAGGCTGTCCTCCTTGCCTGAAGCAGTTCTGGGAGTGCTCACATCGTTGATGTCCTTAACCTATTAATATGCTTATCTTTTGTAACCATTTTGACTTTAAGGAAAAACAAAAAGTCACATGGCACTACATCTGGTGAATCAGATGTACAAAGTCATACTGCAGGTTTTTTAGCCCACCTTTCTTTTGGATGCCACAGAGCCGCAAATTTCTCTGTATTCTTAGCACACCTTGTGAATACCCTCACAAAAGAAGACTTCTAGAGCTGCTGCAGAAAGTAGCAGGAAGTGGGGCAAGTGAGTTAAAAGCGAGGAGACCGCAGTGGGGGGTCAGTAACAATGTGCCTTTCCCTGTGCTAACGCACTCACGTGCAGGTACCCCACGGGTACCTTCTGGGCGCTGGCCCTCGCCCTGGCGGCCACACCCACGCGAAGGACCCGCTCTAGGTGGACGGCCTCGGATCTCCGCCTTCTGTCCAGGAGGACCCGCAGCAGGGTCAGCGCTGCGCGCTCAGGGCGCCCTCCCGCGCCCTGCTCCGTCCGACCCTTGGGTCTCTCCCCACCCGCAGAAGCGCCACCTCCCTTTCTTCTTTCCGTTCTTTTTATCTATTTCTTTTCCCGTTTCTCTCTCCTGCTCCTGCTCCCTTTCCCACTGAGAAAGATCTCCTTCCTTCCTTCCTGTTGCTATTGCTTATCCTATTCTTTATATTCTCGGTGTCTCCTATAAGATACTCTAGGCAATATTTCAGCTCTGCGTCGGACTTATTTAACTCAGCACTGTGATCTCGGGCTACTCTGAGACTCACCTGCAAACGCCTCCAGCTCATCATGGATCGTTAGTTATCATTTTAGAGTGATACATGCGTACCCACGAGTATAACAGCACGATTTATAGTAGCTAAATCTTAGAAATGAATTCATCCACAAGTGAATGGATGAAGAAATTAGTTCTTCACAGTTCTGGACTGTAGGAATTTCAAAGTCAAGGGACACACACCGGGTGAGAGCCTTCTGGCTGGGTCATCCCATGATGAAGACAGAAGAAAAAGGAGCAAAAGATTTAGCTCACAGCCTCCAGAGTAGTTATAATTAGCGTTAGTCCATTAGATACCTGCCTTTTGGCCCCACCGCCAACCTTGTTGCCCAGGGAATTGAATTTACAGCACATACGCTGTAGGAACACATTCAAAGTACAATGAAGACTGCACAAGTCTTTTCTTTTGAACGAAGAGACCAGCTTTAACTTCATGGTGTATGTGAGGTTCAGAAGTCCATTGGAGAAACATAGCCCTTCCTTGGAGCATGAGTGAGTGCAACAACAAATTTTAGGACGAGCTGGACAGAGGTGACAGCACAGCACTGGAAGTCCAGTTCCGGGGTATGAGGCAGAGGCATGTGGGAAGGAGGCTCCTGGCCAAGAACCAGCAGAGGCAGCGGGCCGAGCCTCTGTGTTCCTTCCCTTTCTATTTTGTTGACCATCTAGCAGGAAGAACCTATGACAAACACAGTTTTATTGCAGAAACCAGAAGTTTAGAAAGGGACACCCAGACATTCCAGAAGGAACATTTTTATTGTATCCTTCCAGAAAGTAAGAAGGGCTACGAAGGCAAATGAACGGCCTATGCATATATGAACTTCATGACAATAAGGCTTTAGATGAATTGACCTGGAGTCCAAAAATCAACAATAATATTATCAAAACTAAGGAGAGTTCTACAGTAAGCAGCCTGTTCAAAGAGTTAGTGAGACTTGTCTTTTCACTTACATTTCATGTGTGTAAAGAACCATTGATAACCATTTGCACTGTGTTGAAATTCCACCACTAGGAACCTCCAAAATCCTTACCCAGGACAATTCCCCGTTATTATGTTGGAAATGGAACTTAATATTAGGTTTCCAATTCCAAGTCCCAAGTGGAAACTAAATGTCACAGAACAAAATGTCACACAGTGAGACTGAATACCGGAGTGTGTGACTGTAACCAGATGCTCCATAGTGACTCCCACACAGCACAAGCAGCCAACACAGGGAGGCTCAGCTCCCCACAGTACAGTCGGCACCCCACACTGTCGCTTGGCTTGTGGTGCTTGCCAGTGTGTGTTCTAGTGAATACGCCCTGGTTGCCTCTGGAAATTTCCAGAAAAAAACACATAGCATATTTACTTTTAGGAGAGACTGTTTTTTCAGCATCATAGCCCAGGGCCTTGGGTTGCTAGGCAAGCGCTACATCCTGAGCTGTATTTCCAGCCTCCATAGACATTTTAGGAAGAGATGTATTCTAATAAGGCCCAAACAGGATAAACTATATAATCATAGTATAATCCAACTTCCAATTAAAATATGTAATAGAGGGAAACAAGTCCTTGAGAAGTCTAAGACTTCAGCACCATCATCCTTATCTTCAACTTTTTCACATTAAATATTTTGCCATCTGTGGAGCATGCAGACAGTCAAAGAAAAATGAGAACCATAAGGGATGTTCGGCTCAGAGGGGGTGAAGCAAAACTAAAAGTAGCCAAAGAACTTTCTCTAGGGAGCAGCTGTTCTCCACCACTGTGGACACTTTGCACGGCACAGAACTGAGTCCCCAGCTGGGCTCCTGACACCAATCTGCAGGAAGACATGCTTTATCTTGGATAAATTTGGGTTTTACATCCAGTTAAAAAGGTAATCAGCAGTGAAACCAAATTTGAAACACAGAAACACTCTTCACGCTCCATGGATGAGCAAAAGCTTTTCAATAATCAAATATCAGAAACACAAGTATTAAAACAACTTTATAATGAAAAGTAAACTCACATGTGTGTTAGAGGTAGTCATAAGGGTTTAAATAATAGCTTGATGCAGGAAAACTGGAGAGAGTATGTATAGTTCATCATGTATACATTATGATTTCTGTCTAGGCATTCTGAAAGCTGTCACATAGCAGTAATCTTTACACTAAAATCTTTGAGTATAGTAGGATAAAATCTTTTTTGAAAGTGTTTAAGTCCTAAAATTTGTCTTTGGATTTCTTTTCTATTCAAGATATCATTTTATAGCTAAAACACAACACACTTTTTATAGGCAGAAATTTTTAGACTCTGAGGTTGCTAGCAAATCTTAAAATAAAGGGTCTCGTGTCCCCTTTTGTTCACTTTCACAAATGTACTCTTTGATAAAATGCGCATTTGCCTCCAGCATTCTTGGTATGCAGAACACAAGAAACAGGTGACCCAGTCAACTTGGAGAGAAAAAAGCCAAGATCTGCCTATGATTTTGTCAAATTTTTATTTGGTCCATTTATTTTAACTGATGCATTGCATTCCATTTTATGAAAATATCACAGTTTAATTTTCCTCCCTCCAACCAATGCATATATAGGTCATTCCTAAACTTCTATAAGCAGCAAGGCAACAAATATCTTATGAAGATTTCCAACATAATAATGGGGAATTGTCCTGGGTAATGATTTTAGAGGTTCCCAGTGGTGGAATTTCAACACAGTGCTTTGGAAAAGAAATAGAAAATTGTTATCAATTGTTCTTTACACACATGAAATATAAGTGAAAAGACAAGTCTCACAAACTCTTTGAACAGGCTACTTGCTGTAGAACTCTCCTTAATTTTGATAACATTATCGTTGATTTTTGGACTCCAGGCCAATTCATCTAAAGCCTTATTGTCATGAAGTTCATATATGCACATGCCGTTCATTTGCCTTTGGGGCATGCTGAGACAGCAATTGAGACACGCCTGTAATCCCAGCTCTTGGGAGGCTGTAAACAGGCAGATCACTATGAGTCCAATCTAGTAGTGAGACCCTGAACACCCTGTAGACCCTTCTCTAAGATATAGAAAAAAAATTTAATAAAAAATAAAATATAAATAAATAATGATCTTATTGTCAAAAGAGGACAATAAGAAATTAATAATGGCTAATGTACTGCATATTGTTCACTTCAAAGTAGCTGCTCAGATGACAAGATGTGCCAGGTCAAATGTATCTTCAATGTAGCTAAAGATAGATTCTAAGGTTTGAAAATCTTTTAGGATTTCTGCATATTATCAAGTTTCTTTCCACAGCGCCTCAAAAAGAGAAAGCCTGAATTTTATCATTATTTTTATTTTGATGTCATTTTAAAGAACATCTTCCCAGCTGGAACATTAACATGTAGGGAGGCCTTTCTCTTGCAATGATTTCTGAAGATTTTGAATATTTTTCATATTTAAATTTTAATTCACTGGAATGCATTTTTTTATGTGTAGGATATGGATAAACTTATGATTTTCAATTTCGAAAATGAATGATATACCTATTTTCTGAATTTCTAAGTTAGACTTCATCATGTATAACATGACCATATACATTTTTCATCCAGTCAAGGAAAGATTTTTTTATTAGCACAAGTTTACAATCATTTTGGGAGAGGGTCCCTGTACGTGTTTCAGCTCGGTTCATTTTCTTAGACCGCTCTTCCCCTCCCCCCAGTTTCCCCATCCCCTTGTTCTCATGTGTTGCTGTCTTAGTTCGTGTTATGACATACAGTGCTTCCATTAATGGGTTTATTAGGTTCCAGGGCACAGCACCGAGTTCCTCTTCTTATTCCTGTTTCCTGCCTCACACCTCTTGCCTTGCGCCCCTGTGCCTCTTCCTCACTGTGAGAGATCTGTCCCCTTTTCATCTCTACCATCCTTTATCATTTCCTTCACTCAGTTCTGCTTCAGCCAGATGAAAGACACCGCACGGTATCTAAGTCCGCTCATCTGGTTCATTTCACTCCACACTGTATTTCCGAAGGGCATCCATTCAGAACAAATGCCTCAAACGTGTCATTCTCTAAAGTTGCATAGTATTCCATTACGTGAAGATACCACACTTTCTTTTCTTATTTTAAAGACAGGAAGATAAAAAATAAGTAAAAATTTAATCTCTGGGCCCGCCGTGCCGGCCCCGCCCCTGGGCGCGCTGAGACAGCCATTGAGACTGGGCGTGGTGGCGCGAGCCTGTAATCCCAGCTCTTGGGAGGCTGTAAACAGGCGGATCACTACGAGTCCAATTTAGTAGTGAGACCCTGAACACCCTGTACACCCTTCCCTAAGATACAGAAGAAAGACAATTGAGTGAAAAATAAAATATAAATAAATAGTGATTTTATTGTCAAAAGAGGACAATAAGAAATTAATAATGGTTAATGTACTGCATATTGTTCTCTTCAAAGTAGTTGCTCAGATGACAAGATGTACTCATGCCAAATTAATTACCCAATATAAGCATGAACTGATCTTTTCAATAGACTAAAAGAAATTAATAGTATAATTATGTTATCATATATTATATACATATTTTTTTTCTTTTCCTTTCTCAATATCTATTAAAGATTTTATCTTATTTGCTCTTTTAGTTTCACACTCCAGGGATACAAGAAAACGCTTATACATGCAATTTTTATTTATTTCACTTGTGAGCGTGGTCTCTGGTTGCATCCATTTATCTATTAAAAACCTCAAGTTTATCCTTCTATACAGCTCAGTGGTATGCCATCATATAAAAAGTCACATTTTTATCTATTCCTTGGTTGATGGACATTTGGGTTGTTTCCAAGATTTGCCTATGAAAAATTGTGTGGATATAAACATGTGGCACATGCACACTATAGTATGATGTTTTTAATTCTTAGTGTAAAATACCTAGAAGGAGAATAGCAGGGTCAATTCCGACCGACAGTCCTAGTTTTTTGAGGAATCTCCACACTGATTTCCACAGTGGTTGCACCACTCTACACTCCACCAAGAGTGGAGAAGGATTCCTTTTTTCCCACAGGCCCATCACCATTGTTATTGGTTGACTTCTTGGTTTTATCCATTTTTTTTCCTGGGGTAAGATGGAATCTCAGGGCTGTTTAAATTTGCATTTCTCAATGACCAAGATATTGAACATTTATTTCATATATATTTGCCATTTTTATTTCTTCATCTGAGAAATGTAGATTCATCTCAGATGACCATTTTAAAATCAGGTCTTTGCATTTGAAGGTCTGATTTTGTTTAGTTCTTTATATGTCCTAAATAGAAGTCTTTTGTCTGAGAAACTATTAGCTAAAATTTTTCTTACTCTGTTGGTTTTCTTTCACTTTGTTGCTGATTTCTGTTGAAGTTCAAAACTTTTTTAATAGGATGAGATCCCTGTTATTGGTTCTTTGAAGTGTTTCCTATACAGTTTGGGTTCCGTTCATGAAGTCTTTGCCTACCGCGCTGTGCCTTCCTGAGATGAATCCCATGTGATCATAATGAGTAATTTTCTGGGTGATTTGGTAAATTTTTGTCTTCTAGTATTTTATTGAGGTTTTTTGCATCTATGTTCATTAGGGAGATTGGCCTGTAGTTCTCTTCTTTGGTTGGGTCTTTCTCTGATTTTGGTATCAGAGTAATACTTGCCTCTAGGAATGAGTTAGGGAGAACTGCTTTCCTTTCAGTTTCATTAAAGAGTTTGAAGAGTATTGACATGAAATCTCTAAATGTCTCAGAGAATTCATCCAGGGCTTTTCTTTATTAGTAAGATTTTTATTACTTTTTATTTCATTAATTGTTATTGGCTTATTCAGGATTTTCATATCTTCTTGATTCAGCTTTGGTTCTTCATACATTTCTAATAATATGCCCATTTATTCTGCATTCCCCAACCTCTGAGAGTAAGATTTTCAAAGTAGGTATTGATGATGCTCTGAATTTTTATAGGCTCTGTAGCGATTTCACACTTTTCATCCCTTATTGAATGAATTGGAGGTTTTTCTTTCCCTTTACTGATGAGGTTGGCAACAGGTTTATCAACCTTATTTATTCTTTCAAAGAATAAATTCTGTGATTCATTTATTCTTTGTATTGTTTTCTTCACCTCCATTCCCTTTATTTCCACTCTGATCTGTACAATTTCCCACCTTCTGTGGACTTTGTGTTTGACTTGCTCTTCCTTTTTTAGAAGCTTGTAGTGCAGCACCACACTTTATTTGGGCTTGTTCTGTCTTCCTAATGTGAAAATTTAGCATCTTAAGACTGCTTTCATTGCAGCCCACAGATCTGCTAAGTTGTATCAGCATTTTCATTTGATTGTAAATATTGTTTAATTTCTTCTTTAATTTCATTGGTGACCCACTGATTGTTCAGGAGGGCAGTATTTCATTTCCATATGTTTATGGAGTTTTTGTGATTTCTCTGACAATAATTCCCAGTTTCACTATGATCAGATAATGTGCATGGGATAATTTCAATTCCTTTGTATTTACTTACGCATGCTCTATGTTCTGGAATATGGTCTATCCTGGAGAATGACCCATGTGCAGCTGAGAAGAATGTGCATTCTGATGTTGTTGGGTAGAACACTGTAAAGGTCTCTTAAGTCCATTTCTTCACAAGTTTGGTTTAGTTCTGTTATTTCTTTGCTAGCTTTTCTGTTTAGTTGAACTATCTTTTTGTGACGATGCAGTACTAAGTCCCCTACTAGAAGGGTGTTATTCCTCATTTGATTTTTCATGTCTGTTAATATTTATCTTATATAGTTGGGTCCTCCCATGTTTGGTGCATATATATTTATGATTATTTTCTCTTCCTCTTTTTTTTACCATGCAATAAAAACTTTATTAACAGAGATGTCTTCTGTGTATAGGCGATTATTGGTTTATGTCTATCACGAGACCCTCTCTTATTAATTAACTAAGGGTGAGAGGCTCACATCTGTTGAGCTCAGCCTCAATCCTTTGTTGTAGGGCTGTGATGAGGTTATTGCCCCTGAGCTTCCCATAATGTTACAGATAGGAGAACCACTATTTACAACAGATATGACATCCTACCTAAAGTAGTAAAATTAGCAATAACAATAGCATCAAGCATCATTAAAAACTGACATGCTCTGGTAACTACTGACTTTCTTCTTCATTCCATAAACTCAGACTCTATAGTATGTAACAGAACCAATCATAGCTTAGGAGTTTGCATGCCAAATGTTTCTTCTTGGTAGCAGGGTTTTATCCTGAGATGGAAAAATTTAGGGAGGACAGTGAATAAAACGAAGAAACTGCAAAGGAAGTAGAAGCAAGGCTGGAGGACAAAGGGTGATCACACAAGGTTGGGAAACTAGAAAGGTGGGTAGAAGAGAAACAACGAAGCATATTTGAGGAATTATATGAACTCGGTCTCGGATTGGGAGTGGGGTTAATTTCTGTGGCTGGAGCTCTCCTCAGCCATTCTGAAAACACAGGAAAAAAAGAAGAAAAGAGAAAAACAGACAAAAAAGTAAAAGGAAGAAGAAGAAGAAGAAGAAGAAGAAGAAGAAGAAGAAGAAGAAGAAGAAGAAGAAGAAGAAGAAGAAAAGAAGAAGAAGAAGAATAGGGCTGGGGAGATGGCTCAGTGGAATAAGCACTTCCCTGGCAAGCGCAAGGGGCTGAGTTCAATCCCCAGTTCTGCCAAAAAAAAAATAAAATAAAATAAAAAAATAAAGAGGAGAAGGAGGAGGAG
>NW_004524875.1:520792-525378 GCF_000260255.1 Octodon degus
GAGGAGGAAGAAGAAGAAGAAGAAGAAGAAGAAGAAGAAGAAGAAGAAGAAGAAGAAGAAGAAGAAGAAGAAAAAGAAGAAGAAATAGAAAGAGAAAAAAATTTAAAAAATAGAAAAACAGTCCTCTGAATAACCACTATGGAGACAGCAATATACAATGTGTTAGTTATTGTAACTGTCCTACTAACCTGTTTGGAAACGTTCATTGCTATTTTATCTTTTTTCCTCTTTAAAATGAATAAAAATTTTAAAAGCGCAGATGACAAATGAGAAAATAAATAAATAAATAAGTTGGGAGGAAGGGGCTGGGTACTGATCCCTGACTTCTCCCACAAGTGGGCTGCAGGTCCTGCAGAGACCTCAGCCACCTGTTGCCTTGAGTTGTTGTTGTTGGTTCGAACTTTTCACACAGCCAATCTCACGTGTCCATCTGGTGCACCCCGGTGGAGACCTTCCTGTGTGGCTGGCATTGGTCTCTGGCTTTCCCAAGGGGTTCACCTAAGTCATGGCTGGAGCAAAGGGGGAGGCTGGTCTTTGGGCCTTCCGGCTTGATTCACCTGGATAGCTGCCCAGCAGCAGAAGGTGGTGGAAGAGGCTGCTCTCCTCCTCCATGTTCACCTGGGTTCCCAGCAGCGGCATAAAGCTGATACCACATTTTCTTAATCCAGTCATCCACAGCTCAGCAGATTAAAGTGCCTGCAAGCAGGCGCAGGGGCCGGGGGTTCAATTTCCAGACCCGCTGCTCCGACCCCACCCCTGGGGTGCACTGAGACGGCAATTGAGACTGGGCATGGTGGTGTCCATCTGTAATCCCAGCTCTTTTTTTTTTCAAAGTTTTATTGATAAACAGATAGCAATGAGAGTTTCAAATCAAATCGGAAGTACAGTTTCAACAAATAATACACTGCATATATTCTTCTTAGTGGTTAATTGCTGTACAAGATGCGGACCTGTGATCCTATTTACAAACACCATTAGAACAAATCATTCTATTCATTAAGAGAATGCAACTATATATCTATCCCAACCACTTTGAATACACAGATACAAAATGGACATTCATAGGTATACTCCATTTTTTCTAAGTTCCGTTATTGAATATTATAGGTGTGTAAACTCAGGAAAACATTCTAAAAGAGTCCAGTAGCCCATAATAGCATTGGGTCTTCTGTTCAACTGGCAATGTCAGAAACTATTGACCTGAGTCCCCCACAGCTCAACATAACAGCATGGCTTTATTTCCTATATTTCGTCTTCATACTTTTCTACTGGATGGTTAAGACCAAGGTAAAGCGGGACCTATGCAACAAGAGTTGTAGCTTTTTGGTCTGAGAAGGTCAGTGAAATGCCCTCAGGATTTGTCCTGAGATCCTGTACCTCAGATTGTAGAACCTTTGTCAGTGTCAGCCATGTGGATGAGTCACGGCCATTGCTTGGCCAATGTGCTCTCTCTGAAAGCCTGAGTGTCTTCTCCCCATGTGACTCTCCTTAGGCACACCCTACATCATCGATCACTTTCCTCTTTGGCCCCATAATCTTCTTGATCAGAAAATTTGGGACACCACCGAGGTACATGACGTTACAGTACAGGTTCTCATATGTCCTGAGTCTTAATTGACCTCAGAAGGTTAGGGCCAAAATGTTGGCTTTCCTTGTAGCCCTCCTCTTTCTCTAATTTTGGCCTGCAAACTTAGGTTGTTAACCATCCAGAAGACAATCTTATTGTTATTATCAAACGATTTAGGCTATCAAGCTTAACCTCACTATCTCACTGCATTTCAAACATCTTAGGCATAATATGGAACAGGTATTTTTCATCAAGTATTGATATGTTGAACTTTAAGTCCCTACATAATATGACAAAAAAACATTTAAAAATTAGATTATATTTTAAAAATAGGATAAAGAATTCTATGCTTCTCATGTTTGCACATAAATCCAAAAATCTCACCATATACAACCTTGAAGCAGGACAGTCCCACAATATTCCTTTTCCTGTCTCTTGCTTTCATTCACCACCCCCTTCTTCTTGAACATCCACCTACCCGAGAGAGATCTTAGCAGTAACTGGCATGTCATGACAAGCCGCCCATATTCAGACTACCAGAATGACAGGCACTCCAAACATGAAACCACTATGTAACCCCAGCTCTTGGGAGGCTGTATACTGGCGGATCACTATGAGTCTGATCTAGTGATTAGACTCTGAATGCCCTGTAGACCCTTCCCTAAACAATAAATAAATAAATAAATAAATAAATAAATAAATATATAAATATCCCGTCATCTGATGGTGGGTACACAGGCTGCTTCCAGCATCCAGCTGTCACAAATTATGCCACAGTAAACATCATACATACACAGTGCTGTAGTGTAGGAGTGAAGCTTTGGGGATGGTGTCTGACAGAGGAAGAGCTGGGTCATAGGAAATTTCTAATTTCAGTTCTCCAAGAAATCTATGCTGATTTTCATAACAGTTGTACTACCTTGCATTCTCATCAGTGATGCATAAGGGTTCATCTTTCACTACAGCCTTGTCAGCATTTGCTATTGTCTGACTTCCTAAGTGACTTTCATTCTCTTCATAGTAAGCTAGAATCTTACCATGGTTTTAATTTGTATTTCTCTAAAGGCCAGAGATGTCGGACATTTTTTCATGTATCTATGTACCCTTTGCATTTTTTCCTCTGTGAAATGTCTGTTCATCTCTTTTGTCCATTTTTCAACTTTGGGTGGTTTAATTTTTGGAGTTTTTGTATATTCTAGTCTTCTAGTCTCCTAGTCTAGTCTTCTAATCTTCTGAGTTGTTGACCAAATTTTTCCCTTTCTGTGTACATTGTCTCTTCACTCTACTGATTCTTTTGCTGTACAGAAGCTTTTAAATCTGATTAAAAAGAATCAGTTGCTCACTCTTACTGCTAATTCTTGTGTGATTGAAACTCTGTTTAGAAGATTCCTTTTTTTTTCTTATACTTCTATCTTCACATGTATTACATGTTTCATCTTCCAGAGGTTTAATGTTTCTGTTTTAATGTTTAGAACCTTGATCCATGTTGACTTTAATTTAATATATGATGAAAAGTAAGGAAACATTTTCATCCTTCTGCAAACAGATAACCAGCTTCCCCAGTACTACTTGTTGGACACGCTATCTTTCCTCCATTGAGTGTTTTTACCCCTTTGTCAAAGATCGAAGAGTAGAACAGGCCTGACAGGTTTGCACTGATCCAAATGTCTGTTTTTCCTCGTACTATGCCATTTTTATCATAGTTTTTTGTAGTGTAGCTTGAAGTAGTATCGCTAGGCCACCTGCCTAAGATTTTTATGTCCGATGAGGGTGTTGCTAACAAGTATGCTTGGACAGCAGCGATGAACAGAAACTATCCCAGGCAAGCAAAGGCATGACACAGTCATGTCAGTCATAAACACATAAACAAGATGTGTGTGTGCGCATGCACATTGCTGCCCACTTTTCCATACTTCAGTTTCAATTAAAACCTTTCATATATTCTTACTGATGTACACACAATTTTAATGGCCAAATGTTTAAAATTCCAAATAGTTTCAGGTAATGTTTCACAAAATGTTAACAAAGAACACTGTGGAGTCTAAAAATTCATTCGAAGTTCAGACTGGGAATTGATGTTTGCAGTACACACTGAGAAACATTAGTATGCGGAATATCCCCCAAACTCCTACAAATTCCCTGAAGAAAAGAACAAGAAGAAGCCATTTACCCCCAGCCAGATTAGGACAGATTAGAAAAGCCGATAAAACCAAGTGCTGAGAAAATTTGTTGAGATGGAAAACGGCAAGCATTGCAGGGCCGTGGCAGAGACGGGGAGCAGGAGGATACTGGCTCTGCTTCCTCAGCACCAAAAGCACCCGGAGCACTTCCCGGGCCGTTCCTAATCCCTGCAACTTCTCAGATCAGCAATCTTGCTCTCCTAAAAGGTAGTTCTGCTTGGGTGGCTTTCCTGCTCTGCACTGGCTGCTACCGTCCACTTAATAGAAATCTCATCTCTGTCACAGCTGGCTCCTTAAGGAGACGACTGACAAATTTAAATAATTAGTAATCTCACAACACTGTACCTGGATTAAATGTGCCAGAGGACCCTTGGTCCATGACTGCCCTGCCAGCAATTAATAAGGCTGTGCGTATTGAATGGGGGAGTTCATTGCCTTCTGTGCCCCTAACATGACAGTGCTTAGATCAGTATTTTACGTTCAACTTATAAACTTAAATATTTATAAATTTGCATGCTATTTTAAGAAATAGAGCCTGCTAGGTAGCTCAGTGGACTAAAGTGCCTGCTTAGAAAGGCTCAGGGACTGTGGTTCGATCCCCAGCATGCTGTGTGAGTTCCACCCCCGAGGTGCGCTGAGACAGGGACTGAGACTGGGCGTGGTGGCACTTGCCTATAATCCCAGTACTTGGGAGGCTGCAAACAGGAGGATCACTATGAGTCCAATCTGTGTAGTGAGACCCTGTAGATGCTATACTAAATATATTTTTGAAGAAAGAAGAAGAAGAAGAAGAAGAAGAAGAAGAAGAAGAAGAAGAAGAAGAAGAAGAAGAAGAAGAA
>NW_004524875.1:525478-530084 GCF_000260255.1 Octodon degus
AAGAAGAAAAGAGAGAGAGAGAGAGAGAGAGAGAAAGAAAGAAGAAAGAAAGAAAGAAAGAAAGAAAGAAAGAAAGAAAGAAAGAAAAAGAAAGAAAGAAAGAAAGAAAGAAAGAAAGAAAGAAAACAAACTCCTCTGTGCTCTCCATCTAATCTTCCCCCATGGAAACATTTTGAAAAACTGCAGTGAAATATTACAAATAGTCTATAGCAATTAATGCAGCCAAGATATAAAGTGTTTTCATCATGCCATGAATTCCTTACATTGCCTGTCAAGGCCACACCTGCTCCTATCAGTTGCTAATCTGTTCTCTATTCTTATAGATTTGTCAGTTCAAAGTGTTCCACTGGGACCAGGAAAATAGTGCAGTAGAATAAGCACCTGCCTGGCAAGCTCAGGGCCCTGAGTTCAATCCCCAGTACTGCAAAAAAAAAAAAGTGTTACACAAAGAAAATCACATAACATGTGACTGTAACATACATGGAGGGGCAAGGAAAGAAAGTGGAGAAAGGTGTAAGGATGTGAAGACAAGAGGGAGAGGAGGGAAAAGAAGAAAAGAAGCACAGTTCAGGATTTCCATAGGATTGTCTGAAATGCATAGTTAATTAGAGGACTACAAAGTTTTTCCAATTATCTTCTCCTTAAAAAACAGCTGTCTACCTCCTCTTGCATGCCATTTAAGGAAAACACATCATGTCCCAATGCCTTGACAATGCTGGTAAGCGTGAACCACAGCTCTAACCTCAGGTAGCAGACTCCTTCCAGGTGCAGTCTGTCGTAGATGATGGTAGGATAGCACATTTCAGTGAATGTGCTTTATACTATTTCTTTTAGCAAGTAAGTACACTGAACTCTGGGATGGTGTGAGCTTTTACTGCATTGAGCAGAGGTCTCTTAGCCACGTCCCCAGTGCTCCACGTCTCCATCCACACCATCTTCACCGTTTCTCAAGTGAGGCACAAGGGCAAGTCAGGGCTTCCGTGCACACGGGCCCTACACTGTGGTGCCCATTCCTAGGGCTTCCATGTTACTCTCTCAATGATCAATCCAGAACTTTCTAGAAAGGATTTCTTACACAGATGTAGTTTTCTTCATGTTGCCTTCACAGTCTAACATAGTTCATGTTTATTTGCTGATGTGCTCCTGGAATTTAAGATCTATGAAAGCAGATACATTTGTTCATTGTTGTAGACTTAACCTAGCTCCTGGCAGGTAGTGGACAAAAAGTACACGTGGAAGGAAGGGAGAAAATCACTGTGCGCTTTCTCGCATGCTTCACATCTCTCGTGGTTGAGCATGGTCAGATCATCCTGCTAGGTATTTTCAAGATAGAAACACTCAGGGGGAACATTTGAGCCCAACTGTAGAAGTAGCAGCAAAGCAAAGGAGAGAATCCAGGCCTGTGCACACTGAGGGCAATGGTCTTTTCTCTAGAAATACTTTTCAATTCTGTTTCCTAAGCTTTCCCTATTATCTGAATGTCTTGCATATTCCCAGCCCACTCACAGGCGATGATTTCCAGCACAGTATTTACAGCAGCGCCCTGCTTCCTCAGACGAGCCTACATTCCCCAAGCACAGCCCTCCCTGCGGTGTCTTTGGCATTTCCCCTCTTGGCTCCAATGAGACCCAAAAGCCTAAAGGTGTTCCAAAACAAAAAGAAACAGGAGGGAAAAATTGATCAAACTTCTAGAGCTCCCACAACCATTGCTTTCAAGTTATATTTGCAGTTCTGTGTGGCTTGCTCATGAGAGGTGAAGGGGAGGGTGACGATTTGGTTCAACATAAACAGTCGGGTTTGCGATGTCTCTCTTTGTTCAGCTTAATTGGAGTTTCTTTCTTTGTTTGAATCTCTTTGGTCTCTTGCTGACAGCTCAGTTTTAACAATTTCTTCTTCATGTATATTTAGAGGATCTTAACAGGAGCCAGAACACATTTAACATAATCACGGTGGGCCTAATTAAATAGGGGACAGATGGCGCTCTTTCCATAATACATGGAAATCTTGTAAGATTTCTTTTTAATTGAGCATGAAATACAAAGCAGATTTATTGCCACCTAGGTAGAATTACAGATTCAAGAGTAAATATACATCTCGGTGTACACAAATATAAAAGTTTTCAATCAGAAAAATAAAAGTAAACACCTGTGGAAAACGTAGTCCGCATGACTTGCTGTGCAGGTCCCCCGAGAGCTTTGAGGGCAGGGCCGGTCCTCCGTCCTTTCCAATACTGTCGAGGATAATATGCAATGATGGGTATCACAAGTATTCTGTGCTTTTTCTAATTATTTCTCTAAATCCAAGTTAGAGTAATATAGTCCATTTTTCATAATTTATTTCATAGATCCATTAAAGGTAATCTCACTGTTGTGGAAAAAAAATGTGGACACACCTGCATGCAAATCTGTCTCTGTCATTAATCAACTAAATTGAAGGTCAGCTAATTTATTGTAGACTAGAGAGTACAATTCACCTTTAAGGATTTTTATAAGGGTTTGAAGCAAACAATGTAGAGCTCCTATCATGGTTCTTGGCTTATAAAAAATGAAAAACTAGTTGTACTCTGAAAACTCTAAAAGATTTCTTACTGTATTTGTTTGAAATGGAAACTGATTTATTCCTAAATTTTCCATGGCATGTGCCTTAGATAATGTGGAAGATGGAAGCCATCGTGGCCACCAGCTGGTTCTGCAGACTCATTTCAGAAATAACGAAACAGAAGGCCCACAGAACCTCTCGTTCAACTTGACACAATGTAGTTTTCTAGTTTTCCTAAATGAATAACCAAGAGTCTATGAACAAGAGTTCGTAATTCCCTGACCAGCACTTCCCTTTTAATGATGCTGCAGCTCGTATCTCCTTGGCCTGTTGTAGTGGAGAGGACGCACTACACTTGCAGGAAGGTACCTCAGAGACCTGAAGGGCGCGGTGTGCAAAGCCACAAAACGGTCTTTATTCTGAATGACGATTTTGTTCTACAGATTAACTGAAAAAAACAAAACAGAAACTAAGATCCCCAGCTGCATCCCAAGCACATAGTGTTAGCATTTGTATAATGCTTATCAGCAGTGACAGCAGAGGAAGGGACCCGGAAGGGACATGGGCCTCGGGACCCTCCCCACCTTCATTTGCTTTCAGTGCACAGTGGAGTTTGCAGTGGTCCATTTAGTAGATTCACAAATTCATATAATATTGTTTTAATCCAAATAACTCTACCAAAATGGACAAATAACTTGAAGAGATTTTTATAAACATGAAGAATGAAAATTACTAATAGAAGTGAGAGCAAAAATTTTAAATAATACAATTGACACCTGCACTCCTAAGACAAGCTCTTGGCTGCCTTTTAGCTTTATACCTATTTTAAAAATTGCCTTGAAACAGTTCTTTTCCATTTCACAATGTCTACTGCACCTTTCCAATTTTATTTACTTTTTCAGGTTCTTACAACTGGAACGAGAGAAAGGAGAAAAGAAAGAAAGAAGGAAGGAAGGAAGGGTAAAAGAAATATATGTTAGCTTGGATAATTGTACTGGTGACTTCTGCTGGTCTAATAAAAGGAGAAATTAGTGCTTAAATTTTTTTCTCTCTTTAATTTTTCTGACCAATTTTCCATGTCGGCTGGTAATCTGAACAACTAATTGAAATATAACAATGTGGAATATAACTACAATTGTTGAATTCCTATCATTTTGTTTAGTGAAATTCTGCATCATTTTTAATGTTTTTGTTTGTTTGTTTGTTTGTTGCTATTTTTCATTGTCTTTAAAAAAAATGTATCCTGGAAACTTTTTCAAGGATCTTGAAAGTAAAACTTTTAAAATACCATATCCTTTTTTTTTTTTTTTTAATTTGTTTGGTGGTTGCAGGGTCTCTCTACGCAGCTCGAACTCATGGTGATCTTCCTGCTTTCAGCCTCCCCAGGGCTGGGATTACAGCTGTGCACCACCACACTCAGACTCTGGCCAGCTCAGCCCCTCTGGGGGCGGGCTGGCACAGTATGTGGTGCCTGGGATAGAACTGCGGTCCCTGCACTTGCCTAAGCTTGCTTAAGCTCACCTAAGCAGGTGCTTTATCCAATGAGCTATCTCACCAGATCCTTAAAAAGCCATATTCATTATATGGTAAGAATTATTTTTAAATAGAGGTTTGAAATGTTTCCATTGTTACATGATTTTATGCCAATATTATACATTTTTATTTCCTAAAAGAAGGCTAGTGTCACTGTCAGCTGGGATCAAGGCTGTGGATAGAGGCTACAACTTCCTGGGGCTTGAAAGATTACACATCAGAGCTGAAGCACCGACCCCAAAACGCTAGGTACGATCTCAGTTGTGTAACACAGATTACTCTCTCATATCCTTCTCTCTGCATGTCACAGAGATAAATGCAGATAAATCTTCCCGAGCCCAGCTCACCGTACTCACCAACTTCCTGCCATTCTCAGTCACTCATCCCCAAGCCACTCCTCCTTCATGAATGAATAAAACCTTGGGTTTGGCCCTGCGCTGAGGCTTTGTTCTGGATAGCCACCACCATGGCTGGTCTCAGGACCTTCTGGCTCCCTGAAACTGAAGAAGAAGGAGGGAAAGGAGGAGGGGGGAGG
>NW_004524875.1:530519-533352 GCF_000260255.1 Octodon degus
AGAAGAAGAAGAAGAAGAAGAAGAAGAAGAAGAAGAAGAAGAAGAAGAAGAAGAAGAAGAAGAAGAAGAAGAAGAAGAAGAAGAAGAGTGTCTGCACCTGTGCACACACCTGTGTGCAGACGCTTGTGCACCTGGTGAAGTCTTCTGTATTTCCTTGTCACTGATTTATTTTCATAGCTTTGCTTTTAGAATAATTCCTTACTTAATATTTTGTTCAAAATTTGAAAATACAAATAAAGATAACAAAGTTGTCTTCCATGTTAGAACCTTCTTATAAGGCTTGCATAGGTTTGTTTTTTTCTCTTTCTTTTTTGTAGTACTGGGGATCGAACTCAAGACCTTGCCCTTGCCAGGCACGCACTTAGACCTTAAGCTACAATTCCACAAAAGGGATGAGCATTTCTTTCTACATGCCAGACGGTTTACTGAGATTTACTAAGACACTTTACTGAGTTTAAGAAGAATATATAATCTATATGTTCTCCACTACTGAGGTGGTTGCAAAATAAACATAATCACAGACAGGTACATAAATAATCGTGTACAAGATATAATGCGATGAATAAACACCAAAGCCATATTACAGAAAAAGGAAAGAATCATGGATTAAGAACAATTTTAATTCTTCCATTAAAAAATGGACATGATTTGAGCAGGTAAAGGGGAGGGGAGGCAAACACCAGAGTAGCAATCACCTCAGGAGGGTGGGGACCAGCACCGTACGGAGAAGGAGTGCTGGGACGACGGGGCCTCACTTCTCACAGGGCTTCATCCTCTCCGGATTATGCCTTGACCATGTATTGAGTATCTCAGCGGGCTTTTCAACTTTAATACACAGGAATCAGATTGGATGGATTTCCTATTACTTTTTTCTCCCAAACTGGATTTGAACAACATCTGTGTTGACAATTTGGGCTGCAATTAAATTCACTTTCCATCTCTGCATAGTTTCATGAAGACACTAGTTATCCTGTATTCATTCTGCTATTCAGGGATCTAAGTCTTAGTATTTGCATTTATTTTTTTGTCTGTTTGCTGAAGCAAGGCTGCCTTTGTAGCTCAGGCTAACCTTAACTTGCTACATAGTCCAGCTGGCCTCAAATTTCAACTAGAGTGATGCTGAGACACAATTAGCTTGTCATTAAAATCTTAAACTGTGTGTAGGGGCTGGGGAGATGGCTCAGGGGAGTAAGCACTTCCCTGGCAGAGACAAGGGCCTGAGTTCAATCCCCAGTTCTGCAAAAATAAATAAATACATACATAAACTGTGCAGCAGGCAATTTAAGTTAGATTAATCATATATATATATATATATATATATATATATATATATATATATATGAGGTAATCAAAACCTGAATAAATACTTAATGAAGAAGTTATTACATAAAATAACATGTTGGCACTAATTCCCATAAGATACTCAAAATACCCCTCTGTGCTTCAAACACACTCTCCCTGCTGTCGGTTTCAGTGTGCCTCTCACTGTAAGGAGCTTTGTAGAATTTCTGCATTCACCACGCTCTTCTCTCACCCCTTATGTGACATGAATTACACGCCTACTTGTAAATCATTCCCTCAGAAGTACTGCAATTACTTACTTTGTAGCCGTTATAGAAACGTTCTGTGTGTTTTGCGAAATCCAGCAGAACTCCGCCGCACTGTCGCCTTCCGCATTTTCGGGCTGCAGACCCCTGCTGCCCGCGGCCCGCTCTGGCGGCCTCCCGCCTGGGACCACGCATCTCGGACCACGCGCGCGAGCCGTGGCCAAGGCTGCCGTGGCCAAGGCTGCCGTGGCCACCGGGGCAGTGCGGCGAGGCGCTCGCACGCAGCCACGTTCCGCTGCATCGTCTGTTCCCGCGACTCTTCGGGCAGAAATCATACAGAAGACTGTGATCTTAGACCCATAGTTTAAAAATAACTGTCATGTTTTGATATTCTCTATAGAGTCTCTGAAACCAGTAAATAACTTTCTTTCTTCTTTCTTTCTTTCTTTCTTTCTTTCTTTTTCTTTCTTTCTTTCTTTCTTTCTTTCTTTCTTTCTTTCTTTCTTTCTTCCTTCCTTTCTTTCTTCTTTCTTTCTTTCTTTCCTTTCTTTTTAATGTATTCAGTACAGGATCTACAGGGTCTCACTGTGCAGATAGGACTCGTAGTGGTCCTCCTGTTTTCAGCCTCCCAAGCCTGGGATTACAGGTGCGTGCTGCCAAGCCCAGGCTCAACCGCTGGCTCAGCCCGCCCCAGACCTGGGGCCGGCCCGGCACACCGGGAAGCACACCCAGTCCCTTCATCTGCCTAAGCAGGCGCTTTAATCCCTTGAGCTATCTGGCTGGCCCTAGTGAATAATTTTCTTAGCAATGACTTTTTAAAAATCACTTTAATGATGTAATTATGTGACTCTTATTGTTGTTTATGCCTTTAATACTTGAGAAGAGTCCTACTCTTGCTGTTACAATTTTTTTTATTTATATTGATATTATAGGGCAATAATTCCATTTTATTATTTCAGAGCCTACCTTTATCACTTAATATGTCATTCTTTTCCACAGTTGCTTTTTCCCCCATAATTTTATTGAGAAACAAATAGCAATGAGACAGTTACAAACCAAATTGGTAGGACAGTTTCAATAATTAACACATTGCATACATTCTTCTTAGTGGTTAATTGCTGTACAAGATGAGGACACAATATCCTATTTATAAACACTATTACAACAAATCCCTCTATTCATTAAGAGAAGGTAACTATATATCTATCCTAACCACTTTGAATACACAGATACAAAATGGACATTCATCTGTATCCCCTTTTTTTGTTTAGTTCTGTTATTTGAAT
>NW_004524875.1:535127-544376 GCF_000260255.1 Octodon degus
TCTAGTTTAAACAAAGAAGGAAATATGCTTACTTTCACTGGACCAGTGAAGGTAGTATAAATATAAGTTTCCAGAAAAACAGAATCAAGTTAATGGAATTATGCTGGCACCAGATGGAATATCTGTGCTGACCCAAGTATGGTCATGTCATTCTTTACCGACAGTCAGGTCCAGGAGCACGCCAGGAGCAGCCCATAGCAACAGCCCCATAGCAACAACCCCTAGCAACAGCCCCATAGCAACAGCTCCATAGCAACAGCTTGCCGCTGCTGTGTCCCAGGCCCTGTGTTAGGCTGTATAAACACAGCTCAATAAGACAGCCGGTGTGTCTACTGCTATGTCTGTTTCACTGTATGCATTACCTCTGTCTTCTTTCTCTTTCCATTAAGACAGTTTCCATATAAAAGGAAATTGTCTTGTACCTCTGCATACTACTCATTGGTAGGCAAACGTCGTAAGCATAAACGACAGCAGCTGTTTATTAGATAGCTGGGAAGAGCTGAGGATTGATAGCAGGTTCTCAATGCGTATTCTCAGTCTTAGTTGTAACGCTGTGCCCTTATGTTTCATGTATCTATTTTTTGAGGGAGGATCCCACTGTCCAGTCCAGGCTGGCCTTGAGCCCACGCCGGAGGCAGCTGGCACTGAACTCACAGTGATCCTCCTGCCTCAGCCTCCAGGCGCTGGGGTACGGGTGTGCGCCACACCCTGGCTAGTCCTCACACTGTGTCACGCGGACAGATTCATTTCTGGAAGGTAGAAATAGCTGACAAGACACGTCCCTAAGCAGGAGCAGACGGAGAAGCTCCCGAGAGAGAGAGTTCAGCGGTAACAAGAAAAAGCTTCAGCGAACTGAGCGCGCCGCCAAGCTCGCTGGCCAGCCTTCTCGAGAGTGCTGTCTTCGTCACTGCGCATGCTTTCCACCTCATCATACTGCAGTGTGAGAAAATGAAGCCAACAGGCTCTCTCTGGTGAGAGCCCGAAGCCCTCAGCGCCCCCGTTGCCCTGCGAGTCCCTGTTGCAGCTTGAAGCCCCCGCCCCCTCTTCTCCTGGGATCCACTCATCAGCGCTCAGGTGGGATGCTTTAGAGTCGAGAGATGCTCGGGTTCATTTTAGAGGCTCCCAGTGCTCGGTGAAGGTTATCCACAAAAGACAAGCCACAAATAGGAAAGCATTTTCAAACTGCAACTTGGAATGACATTAATACAAGTCTTTCATAGACCAGAAACATGCCGACAAACTACCTAAACTGTCTTAAAGCTATGAGAAACAAGTAGCTAAAAAGTAGTTAATTTATACAAAAAGGAATTGTGATTTTTTTTTTTTTCGGAACCAGGGACTGAACTCAGGCCCTTGCACTTACCAGGGAAGCCTTTATTCTACTGAGCCATCTCCCCAGCCCCTATAGTATTATTTAACACACAAAAGGTTGAATTTTTTCCTCATAATATTTTCCAAAAGTAACTTACACACACACAGAAAGATCAAATGATGAAATAGCAAAACACACTCCAGTGGGAAGCATTGGCGTAAAACATGGTGGTGTTTCTTGTTCAATACCTACATGCCCATTTCTAAGTATGTAATAAAAGCAGTAAATAATTTCACACCTAGCATTAATTGTAGTAGCAAATAACTTCAGGTAGCTGCCTGGTGATGGTGGCACATCCTGGAGGCTGAGGCAGGAGGGTCATTTCAGCTTCAGGTCCAGTGTGGGCTACGAAATGAGTTTAAGGCCAACCTAAACTCTACTGTGAGACCTCACCTCTAAAAATGAAAATGAACAAGCAAAAAATCATTTCAGGAGGAGATTGCTTCGGCCTCCAAAGTGAACTTCATTTGCATGAAAAGAACGATATGATCATACTGGGATTAGTACGAATGTGTCAGCTGGTGTGGCACAGTTCCATTCACTTGATTCATCGTTCTCTGAAAATTTACATTTTCTTTTCTTTATTGTTCTTCTTATTAAGATTAATATCACTCAAATTGCCTAAATAACTTTTCACATGTTTAGTTTTTAATAAGATTTCTAATCTCATTAAATAATTCTGTTACTTCCACTTGCTCTCTTGAGCTCTGTTAGCACAGGGCATTAGATGAAGTGCTGGCCATGTATACGACCTCAGGGTCTAGCTTCCTTAAACAGCAAGTGCTGTACTGAACTGTGAATGCTAGCGTGTTGAGGAAGAAGTACTGGGGAAGCTGCTGCTTTGCAGCTTTATGCTTAGCAACATGCCCTTGCTTTCCTCGCTTACCACCTGGGCTCGGTAGTCACCAATTTCACATCTAAGTACTCAGTGTCACAGAAGAGAACACCTTCCCAAAGCAAAACCTCGTCCCGCTGGAATCTGCACTTCATTCTGCTGACTGCACTGTGTTGCAGCTTGTGCTTCTAGACCCCAGAGTCCATCAGACAACATTTGGGCCTTAGCGTACTGTCTCTTCATCAGTATCTTAGTTTTTTCCTCTTTATCTTATTTGTTGACATACACTGGAATGAGGGGGAAAAAATTGAAAAAAAAATACATATCTGAACTTAAATCCTCTTTGCTACGATGTTTTTAACATCTAAAAATTTCTTGTCACAGTCAACAAACCTTGCGATCTGATAGAGTGGGGCCTCATATTCTGTGTTTAACAAAAGCAGAATGTCTGTTGTGTTACAAACGATTTAGGGCGCAACTCAAGGTCTCAGACTGATTCAAATAGGCTTTTACTGGGGGTGAATTCAGGCAGCAGGAGCGTGTTCCCCGGCTATTAGACGACTTCTTGGAGCATAAATATGTTTCCTGTGCTCATGCAGGAGTTTTTAGTCTGAAGCAATAATATCAAAGTAATGTTTTGCTTTGTATCTACTGAGTTGATCCAAATACCTAAACTCAACTCTAAAATCCTGTTAAGGATTATACGTATTTCCATTGGTTTTATCTGAATTGACGTCACCAAATTGTAGGCTTCTTAATAATGGCCTCTGCTAACTAGATCCCCAAACTGAATCTTGAGTTCAAAACAACCTTGTAAAACCTAATAGATGCCATTTATGTGTGCTGAGTCTTGCCTCTAATTTTATGAAGTTCTTTTTCCAATGGCATCTTTCATATAAACGAAAATGTGTTTGTTTTAAAGTTTTTCCTTCTCCACATTTCTGGTAACTGTTCATTCCTATTTATTAATATTATAATGCAGAAAGTGAACTGCTCTGAACAATAGTGTGGCGACTGTGGCTGGAAAACAGAAGATTTTGCTTACAAAGATTTAGCTAATAACCTGGTTTTGTGCTATACAAGCTGCCCACAGAACGCTTCTGGGCTTCTTGACCTGTTTTCCTTTGGGTAAGCAGAATTGCAGGGCACAAATTCTGGCCATCACTGACATCAATTCTTCAGCCTGACTTTGTTTGCTGAGTTCTCTTTTCACTCCTGAGCTGGTGCGACTGGGTCCCCGGGGACAAGCCAACCACCCGACACAAGCCTGCCGTGGAAATCTCTCTTCCAGCTCAGCCACATTTTGGTGTTCACACAGCAACAGGAGACTGTGTACTCTTTTACCTTTCTGGCCTCATTTTATATGTCAAATGCTTTGTTTATTGAAATTGATATTCTGGGAAACAAAGGAATACACTGGGTATGAAATCCAAAGCAATACAATAGTGCGCCCTCAGGCCTATGAAAGCTGGTTTTCCTAACATTTCTCTCCCAGATATCAGAATGAAAAGGTCAATCTGCTATAGCTATAGGAAATTAATTACTAATATATTTTGAGTATTTCATTGCCTAGGGACTTGGATACTTTGCTTTTTCTGTAGAGACTAGTTCTCAGGAACAACCCCATGGAGGTTTCACCTGTTTTGTTTTGCTTCTAAGTGATTATTTATGTATCTTGGTTCACTGCTGACTTGAAACACGGCAGCTTCCTACCCCTTTAGCACGGACCTTTCAGTCTGTGTTTTGCGGTGCGTACTGTACAACAGGGCCGTGCTGTGCTCGTCGTCTGCCACGGTGTTTCTTCCAGGCCGTCTTGATGATAAGCGCCTCACTATGTGTCTCTACTACACCTTGAAGGTGCTGACATTTTTCTCAGCCACAAGTCCTCAAAGCCCTCAAAAGAGGAAATTATTTTCAAACTACCACATTGTCCTAAGTAAAAACATCTGCTCCATCCACGCCCACTAAGATAGCAGAAAGGTGACCACACCAAAAGCGATTGAGCTGCCATTTGAACAGTTATGTTAGGGGCCCGCCGCGTAGGGCATAACGATCCGCATTTGAGCTTGCTGTGCACTTGCGTGTGTATGTTGTTTTGTTCATGTAATCATTCATTCTTCAAATGTGTGAGGAGTTAGTGTGTGTCACGCAAGACTCACAAACAGTTGTGTAGAAAGCAAAACAAATCAGGTAAGATCACATGGAGTTGTCTCTAAGAACGAGTCAATCCAGAAGAAATGAGTGTTCAAATCCCTACACAATAAAATACCCAAAATACATCGATTAATTTCCTATAACTGTAGCAGACTGAAAGTACAAAACGCTGAACCACATCTAGAGCACATGAGCCCCTCACTCACACGTTATTAGTGTCTATTCGTTTCACCCTACAGGCTGAGGGGGAAAGGCAGGTGCTTTCTGTGAAGCGTGTAGTGGTACGTTAGGTTCAAAGAGATCTGGAGGCTCCTCCAGCAGTCAGCCTCAGCAGTTCTACTAAGGATGCATTTTATTTCCCACTCTTGTCTCGCTTATTACGTGGGTGATTTTGGTGATCGGATGCCGTGGTGCAGATCAGATGCACGTGCTTCAAGTCCTCCGGAGCTGTCTCCACACATCATTCAATGACTGTCTTCTCTCAGTGTGTGTTGCGTCTGGCAGCTGCTAACCTGTGATGGTACCAAAAGAACCCTGACATGCTCAGCCCTGGAAACGGGCGGTTTTCTTTCAAGATCTCTGAGAAGCCAAGTCAAGTTCTCACCAGGCTTTTTGGTCACCTCTCGTGCAGGGCAGACTAAGTTAATTGACGTGGTGGGTGGTCAGCTGTCAGTTAGGCCGCATCCTGCCCCAGGTGCTCAGCTCAGATTCAGATCGTCCGCTGCTAGCAAGAGACTGGTACCTACAAAGAGAATTGCACCCAGGAAGAGTCTGACCATTACGTGCATTTAGAGTATAGAAGTAGTATGCTTTAGCCCCGGTTTCATTAGAAGGCTCTGCTGGCTTCACATGATAAAAGAAGACATGCTCATTCCTCTTCCAAGTTCTGAAAAAAGTTTTGTTTTCCAAATACATTGGCAAAAATTGAGAATTCTAATATTATCAAGTGTTAGAGAATAATACAAATCAATCAGAACTCCCATAGAGTTCTGTATAAAAGCATATTCTTTTGGTCATTTTGTACAAGAATTAGGCCCCCCTTAAAAATCGAAGCATTTATATGCCTTAAACACACAGCAGTTCAACTTCCCCATAAATCCTTGTACACATGCATCAGAAGACATATATGCCAGGAAATATGTACAGAAGTGTTCAGAGAAGCCAGAGTTGCTTGGAAACAGAATTATCATTCAAAATCAACTGAAAAATTTAACATGTGGATAGGTGATAGAAATACCTGTTGATGAAACAACCAACAAAGTAAAAGGAAAACCTGCAGAATGGGAAAAATTGTCAGCTATTCCTCAAACAAAAGATTAATGTCTAGAATATATAAAGAAAAAAATTAGCCCCCTCAAATAAAAGACCCAAGCAAAAAATGATCAAATACAACAAATAGACTTCTCAAAAGATGTACAATTATAAGGTTGGCCAATAGATACATTAAAAATTGTTAAATGTTGGTGGACATCAGAGAAATGCAAGTTAAAACAGCACCAAGAATTCATCCTTGAGTCAGGGACATAGCTCAGTGGCGTAAGCACCTGCCGGGCAAGCACAAGGTCCTGAGTTTGATCCCAGGTAGCCCCCCAACAAAAAGAATTCTTCTTATACCAGAGTCACTGTCATGAAGAAATCAAATAATAACAGAATGTTGGTGAAGCTTTGGGGGAAAAGACCCTTCTACACTGTGGGAGTATAAACTAGTACATACTATGGAGATTCCTCAAAAAACTAAAACTAAAAGTAGAATTAAGAAACAAATCTCCGGCCAGGGAGATGGCTCAGTAGAAAAAACTAAAACTAGAAATTCTGTATGGGCTGGCCGTACCTCTTCTAGATATCTTCCTAAAAGAGGTAATGATGTCATGTTATAGTGAGATGTGTCTACCTACGTGTGTGGCCATGCAATTCAGTATAGCCAAACCTTGAGAGCAGGCCTATGTCCATCAACAGACAATGGACAAGAAAAAGTAGAATTCATGCAGTCTGTACTACTCTGCCATAAAGATAAATTTGAGTCATTTGTAGGAAAATTGATATACCTTGAGAACATAACATTAAATTATATAAATCAGACACAGAAATTTAAATATTTCTTGTTTTCTCTTATGTAAGAAATCCAAAATTCAAATAAAGAACAAATTGAAGTTAAAAATTAAGGGCTGGGGAGATATCAGTGCAGTCTAAGTGCCTGCCTGGCAAACACAAGGGCCTGAGTTCAATCCCCATTACCTCGTGCCACGCTGGCCCTGGAGTGCTGGCCGCTGAAGCTGGGTGTAGTGGTGTGTGCTCGTAATCCCAGTGCTGGGGAGCCTGAGACAGGAGGATCGCTACCAGTCCAAGCTGCACAGTGAGACCCTGAACCAAATAAATAAAGAAAAAAATGAAAAAAATACAGTTAGAAAAGAAAAAGTAAGGAAATAGATCTTTTTCAAATGAGAAAGGAACCCAGAGATGGGGGACAGGGAATGAAAAAAATTGAGATCTTGGGTTGGGTATGTAGCTCAGTGGTGCAGCGCCTGCCGGACAATTGCAAGGTCCTGAGTTGGATTCCCATTAGCCCCCTGCCAAATAAATCAATCCACAAAAAGAATTGCGGTGTTTAATTTACATTTACCAATTCCCCCATGGAATGTAATCATTCTGTAATATAATCATGTACTAATAAAAAATAAAAAGTAAAAAAAAAATTAAATTTAACAAGAAATGTGTAATGGTAAAATAAATAAAGCCTGGAAGTCTGTATATGATATGATAACATCTTAATAAAGCTTGATTGTTTGAGGATCCATACAGCATGGGAAACTTTCGTAGCAAGGTTACGGCACAGAACATGCAGTACCGTGGAGATAGAAAGAGCTCATGGAACAGCAGTGGCTGGTTTCTCCCTAAGTACTTTATTGCTCTACTACACAACTAGTGTTTTACTTTTGAAAATATATATAGCACTTAAAATTTTATATAGGACATAATTCTCCAAACAATAGTAATAAATGTGTTACTGGCTTGTGTATGTACACCACACTGACAAATAACTGACTGTGTCAACTGAGTAAGCAGCACCCGGCTGCTGGAGACCACTGCGAAGCGGCTCTGAGCAGGACTGAATGTGAAGCCCTCGGCTCTCTGTCTGCCCGGGAGCCTGTCCCAGGCCCGGGTCCCTTGTCTGGACATGGCAGTGGACTCAGTAAGTGCACCTCTGTGAGCCACTGGTCCCGGCCGAGGCCTGTAGTGGCCTGTGAAGCCGAGAAGCTGCAAAGGACAAGACGCCTCAGCTAAGGGCACCTGGACCAGCCTCAGTCAGCTAGGTGAAGGGCAGCTGCAGGCACCTCGCTGCCAGGCAGAGCCCTTCCCGGAGGTGACACAAGGCCTTACTTGGAGAAGCGCTTGAGCAGATTCCAGGTCCTTCAGTGGCTCTTCCATTCAAGGCAGAGTCCTGCCTTTTTTAGTATTTCCTACTAATAAACACAGGCCATCCAGAGAAGATCCTTGTCTGAACCCCCAGAGAGTCTCAGATTATGTGAGGACATTTCTGATCACCCTGGAGCTTTGAAATCTTTCCATTTGTCTCAAATATGTAAGTCCTTGCCATCCACTTCTTTGGGAGATTGTTGGCCTAAGCAGTCTCCAATAACTAAGGGACAATATTAACTCCATCCCCAACTAAATTGGGCCAGCATTTGGTTCAGTGCCCTAAGGAGGGAGACCCACCCTAGGACAGCTTGTTCCTGCATGGTATGAAAGGGAAGCAGAGAAGCAAGGCCACTGCGTTTCTTGGGAGGAGCTCCATCCTCCACCTTCTCTTGGACATGTCCAACTCCTGGTTTCTAGCCCAGACCCTTCAGCCTCCTGGTGTGGCCTTCATGGGACTCCAGTGTGAGCCCCAACACCAACTGGGATCTTCAGATGTCCAGTGCTGCTGTGGTTTATGTCTAGATGTCCCCACACAGTCTCATGCGGTCATAGGTGGGGCTTCATGGAGGTGGCCGAATCTCCAGTGTGCGATGCTGTGGTCACAGATGTGTCACTACTAAATTGGTCCAATGACCGGCTTTGCTGAGCTCTGGATGGGACTAAGGGTGCCCTACACTGGGTGCAAGCGCTACCTGCCCAAGGGGTGAGAAGCCTTGTCTGCCGCCCTATGTGGGAGCCAGCCAGCTACGACCTGAATGGCAAACTGAGCTGAAGAGAACTCTCCTCTGCTTCCTTGTAGGTGCTGCACACATTCTCTCAGGAGTGAGAAGAGCACCCAGGAGGCCTTTCACACTCGCCACATCTGGCTCTGGGTGGCCTGGCAGGCAATCACGTAAACCCCTGTGTATTCATATATCTTGCATGAAATCTCTCTGTAGTACACTGACCGATACAGATTTTGATGCCCAGACTAGCTTTAGAGAAACAGAATGGCAAAGATGAAATTACTTCATGGCTTTGGGGTTCTTGGAATCAGCATTCTCACTTTCTGAGAAGCAAAAGAGATGGATCTACTTGACGACCCTCATTCAGCACTTGTGAGAGGGAAGTAAGGCATTTAGGGACGCCAAGGACGAAGCTTTGGGGCATTTCTGGCAGAGTGGGGAGCATGAGGAGGCTGGCTGGTGGTTCTGAGCATCTCTCACAAACAAATGAAGGGGAACAGTGAGCTCAAAACATGCACAGGACTTGTGGAGGGTTTTGACTGTGAGGACTGATTTTAATAAAGGAAAGTAAGGACTGAAAGATTCAAATTTCCAGACACACAAAATATTTGAAAGTCTCTCTCTCTCTCTCTCTCTCTCTCTCTCTCTCTCTCTCTCTCTCTCTCATTTTTATTTTTTTACTTTTCTCTGTTCATAATACATGGAGTTTACATTCACCTTTGGGAGTAGGTACATGTGCATAGTTT
>NW_004524875.1:544656-556337 GCF_000260255.1 Octodon degus
TTGGTGGAACCGGGGATTGAACTCAGGCCCTTGTGCTTGCCAGGGAAGCACTTATTCTACTGAGCCATCTCCCCAGCCCTTCCTTCACTTTTCAAACATTTTTTATATTTTGTTTTATTTTCGAAACAGGGTCTCACTGCGTAGTTTAGGCTGGCCTTGAACTTTAAGCTAATGATGTAGCCCAGACTCGCCTCAAACTCGTGGTGGTCCTCCTGCCTCTGCCTCCCAAGTCCTGGGGTCTAGGTGTATGCCATCATGCTTTGCATTCCCCTCAGGACTTATCCCAAAACCCTGTACCGCATTTTGTAGATCCTTTGTCAGTGCTGGCCATGTGGATGAGTCACAGCCATTGCTTGGCCAATGTGCTCTCTGTGAAAGCCTGAGAGAATGTTTTCTCTCCATGTGACTCTTCTTAGGCACACTTATTGGTTCATTTCTTGATGATAGCCATTCTTTCTGAGGAGAGATGGAGCCTCAGTGTTCTTTTAATTTGCATTTCTCAAGTGACCAATTATGTTGAACATTTTTTATATATTTATATATTTAATGTTCATCTGACAAGTGTGCTCATCTGAGATGTCATTTTTGGATTAGGTCTTTAAGCTTGAGGAGAATCCTGATTTTTTTTTTCTATTCTTTATATGCTCTAGATAATAGTCTGAGGAAAAATTGGCTTAATGCTTTCCTACCCTGTGGGTAGTCTTTCAATCCACTGGTAATTTCTTTTGCTGTACTAAACCTTTTAAATAGGATGAGATCCCAGTTGTTGATCTTTTGTAGTATTTCATACAAAGTCAGGGCTTTGTTCATAAACTCTTTTCCTACACCTACATCTTCAAAAATTTTACCTATTCTCTTTTCCAGAAATTTAGTGTTTCTGTTTCAATATTTAGATTTTTGATCCATTTTTATTTTAGTTTAGCACGTGACGAGAGACATGGGTCTAATTTTAGTCTTTGGCACATGGAAAGCTAATTTTTCTAGCATCAACTTTTAGACAGAGTAACTTTCTTCCAGTGCATGAGTTTGACTTCTTTGTCAAAAATAGGGTGGTACAGTGTGCGTGGGTTATTTCTGCATTCTCTAGCCTTTTCTTTTGATCTTTACATATAGGTATTTTTTTGTTTTGGTTTGGTTTGAGTTTTTTGTTAGTCTTATACTGTTTTTATCACAATGGTTTGTATTATAACTTCAAGTCAGGGATTGTGGTACCCCTGACTTGCCTTCACTGCCTAGGACTGCTTTTGCTATTCTAGGTCTCTTCTGGTTCCAAAAGAGTTTTAGAAATGTTGTGCCTAGCTCTGTGAGGTATGCTAGTGCTATTTTGATTGGAATTACATTAAGTCTCTATTACAATTTTGGGAGTATGTCCATTTTCATTATACCTTAGAGGAAAGCATATCTTTCCATTTTATTTTACCCTCTTTGATCTTCTTTCTCAAAGTACTGTAATTTTCAATGTGTATATCCTTTTCTTCCTTTGTTAGAGTCTGTTTTTTTTTTAAATTTTAGAACCAGGCATTGAACTCAGGCCCTTGTGCTTGTCAGGCAAGTGCTTATTCTACTGAGCCATCTCCCCGGCCCCCTACCTTCGTTAGATTGATTCCCAAATGTTTCATTTTTCTTGTTCCTACTGTGAAAGAAGTTATTTCCTTAATTTCACTCTCAGTGAATTTGTTGTGAGTGTACAGGAATGCTACTGATTTTTGATTGTTGACTTTGTGTCCTGTTACACTACTGAATTTGGTGACTAAATCTGCAATTTTTAGCGGACTTTTTGGAGTCTTCTATGTAAAGGTGTCGTGTCATCTGCAAATAATAGTTTTTCCTTTCTCATCCTTTTTCCTTTTATTTCCTTTTCTTGTCTAATTGCTCTGGCTAGTGTTTCCAGAACTATATAAACTAAGAATAATGATAGTGGACATCCTTATCTTGTTCCTGATTTTAGAGTGAAAGCTTTCAGCTTTGGGCCATTTAGTACGATCTTGGCTCTTGATTCATCATTAGGAATGAAAAGGGTGAAATCATAGCACATTCAGTGGAAACTGTCGACACCTACTTCAACAACCTATACTCTAATAACATGGAAAACAAAGAAAATATGGACAGATTCCTAGATACATGTCAACTGTCAACAATGAATCAAGAATATATAAAAATTCTTGATAAACCAAGATCAGTCAATAAAGTTGAAAATATAATTAAAAACTTACCAATAAAAATAGTCCAAATCCTGATGGATTCACTGGTGAATTCTATAAGAAATTCAGAGAAGAACTAATGCTGCTACTTCTCAAACTCTTTAATAAAATTGAAAGAGAAGCAATACTCTTAAATTCATTAATAGAAGCAAGCATTACCTTGATGCCAAAACCAGAGAAAGACCAACCAAGAAATAATTACCCGCCAATCACCCCAATGAGCATAGATGCAAAAATCTTCAATAACATACTGGCAGGCAGAATGCAGTAAATCATCAAGAAGGTGACTGACCAAGTCAGATTTATCCCAAATATGCATGGGTGGCTTGATGTATTAAACCAATAAATGTAATACACCATACTAAGGGCAAAAATCTTATGATCACCTCCATAGACAGAAAAGCAAAGTCCAACACCCTTGCATGATAAAAAAAAAAAAAAAACCCTACAGAAAATTGGAAGAGAAGGTCTTTATCTCAATCTGGTAGGGCCCTCTTCGACAAGCTAACAGCCAATATCACACTAAATGGCCAAAGAGATTTCATGTGTCCTGAAAAAGAACCTCCTTTCATTTAGCTGCAGAGCTAAGAACCCTAAACACAGGCCCTCATAATTCCACTGACTGAAATTCAGTGTGAGTTTAATGCTGAGCCTCAAAAGGTATCTGGAGCAAGGTGAGGGCACTGACTGGAAAAGGACAGCCTCCCACAAACTGGGAAGAGATGTCTGGGAGGATCCTGGTGAGGCTGAGGGTGTTGTGCTCCTGGACTCCAGTGTTATTTTGCCAGAGGAAGAGCAACCCCACCCAATGCCCCATCTGCATGGAACTGGCTCCTCTCAGCATGCCTGAGGAAACTGCTCCTGTGTGGACCTTGCTGGCTACGGCTGAGGCTCCTCAGGGCCCACCACTGCCCACTTCTAAGCCCACAACCAGGCTCCAATCACAGAAGACTCCTGAGGGTGAGGAGCACAGAGTCACACAGAGGAAGTCTGCTGCTCTTCTCAGAATTTCCTGAGTTTTCTAACTCTGATGGGCAGAGGCCTGGTGGGCAAGGCTGAGAATGGACTTTAGGGGTGTAGATAACGGTGGCAAAGCCATGCACCTGGATACAGCTGAGTCTGTCAAAGTGGGCCTGTTAAGCGGAGATTCTGAATTTCGTGTTGTAGTTCATGGAGAAAGAAAGGTGTTCACAGTTCACGAGGCTGTTAGGCAGATGTGTGGATCAGAAGGTGGCCCACTGTGAACGAGCTAGAGAGGTGTGGTAGTGCGAGGTTTACTACCGAAGAGGTGGTTCAGACGCTCAGGGACATGGGAGTGCTGGAGCAGATTCAGCGCGTCAAACCTAACCTGCCGCTCCGGGACGGCCCAGACCATGCCGCCTTCACCAGCGCCTCGCCTAACCCAGCGGAGGCGTCCCAAAGAGCCATGTCTCTGCCTGCTCCGTGTACCACACCTCATGGTGGGGAAGGCTGCCGCCACACAAAGCCGGCCACATTTCTCGGATATTTCCAACCCTTTACACTGCTCGGAGCCTCTGAGTGATGGGGGAAAGAAGGTTCATCTGAATGAAGGCTTCAGGGAACACAGCTGGGCGTGCGCTAACACCACGCCACTCCTGCTGCAGGAGCCCGGACGTGCAACCCTCCTGCAGCTCATCAGCTTGCTCAGGGCTCTTGCTTTCCACAGTTAGGATAAAGTGGGAGTCAAAGAAGAAGTTCCCTAAAATCATGAGCTCAATCTTTTTGTCTCCCAAGGCTCTCTTTCAAAAAGAGGTGGGGCTGGACAAATAGCTCTGCAGATTAAAGGGCCTGCAAGCAGGCGCAGGAGCCGGGGATTCGATTCCGGGCCTGCTGTGCCGGCCGCCACTGGAGTGCGCTGAGACAGCGACTGAGACTGGGCGGGGCTGCTCGCCTGTAATCCCAGCTCTCGGGAGGCTGTAAGCAGACGACTCACTATGAGTCCGATCCAGTAGTGAGACCCTGAAGGCCCTGTAGACCCTTCCCTAAAATACAAAGGAAAAAAAGAAAACAGAGGAGGACAAAAACTCAGATACGAACTTGGAAGTACATAAATCCAATAACTTCCATAATACTTCAAATTTATTGGGAGAAAATATAATCAAAGAACAAAATAAGAAAAATTGTATTCAGATAAAATGACAATATATCCTCTTTTGTGACTACTTTTTAATGTCCAACTCTCTAGAAATACTTTATGAGTAATCTCTTGACTTCTTCCTAGCAATAAATAAGCTAACCATCATATATTGACCAGTATGCAAAAGGCTCTTGCAACAGATCTTTATGGAATGCTTTTTTTTTTTTTTTTTTGGTGGAACCAGGGATTGAACTCAGGCCCTTGCGCTTGCCAGGTAAACACTTATTCTACTGAGCCATCTCCCTGGCCTCTGAAATGCTCTTATTAAAACAGAGAGAAGTCTTTCAGAAGCTGTCACAATTCACATTCAAAACAAAATTTCTTTCTATATCAACTGTATGTTCCTGAAAGTATTCATAATTATAGATATGATAATTTCAACAAAGTTGCAGAAAATTTTTTGAGAATTGTTATGGGGTCTTTATTTACTATTCGTTTATCCGAGACAACTCAGCAGTCCACAGTCAGAGGAAAGACACAGAGAATGGTAAGAAAAAGGCAACATCTCTCATCCACGCCCACTGAAGGGATGGGCTCCACAGTTACTCTTTGCTCATTAATTTTCATCACATGGAGGATGTGTTACTGTCACCTTCATGCTGGCCTCTCTCTCTCTCTCTCTCTGTCTCTCTCTCTCTCTCTCTCTCTCTCTCTCTCTCTGTCTCTCTCTCTCTGTCTCTGTCTCTCTCTCTCTCCTCTTTCTCTCTTTTTCACTCTCTCTTTCATGGACACACATAGTACAAATAACACAAGAAACATTACTTTGAAAGTGGATCATCTTGTTTTTTGTTTACTGTTTCTCTTAAGTTAGATGTTTCTAAAAGAAAAAGAAAGAAAACCCAAACTAACAGAAATAGGATCATTTATCATGGTCATAAGAATGGATAAATTTTAATTAAAAACACACACTGAAGCTATTTTTAAGAATAGTTGTTCATATTATTGCAATATAATCCATCTTTCCCCACTCAATCACTGTCAAACTTGGGCATCAATTTAAGGTACTTGGGAAATGTTTGTTTCTTCTTTTCTACCAAAAGATAATTTTGCAGAAATAGAATTCTAAGTTGATGAGGACGTTTCCCCCAATATGTCATTCTACTCTCCTTTTACTGTCATGGCTTACGATGATAGTCTGCTGTGATCTTTACTCTATTTCTCTGTAGGTGAAGGGTAGTATTTCCTCTGGCTTCTTTCAAGATTTTCTCCTTGGATTTGGTTTTCTGCACTTTAAATACTGTGTATAGAAATCTGGGTATTCATCATTCTTTGTACTCTCTAAGCTTACTGTATTTATTTGCTAGTTGTCCTCAATTTTAGCTTGGACCTGAAGGTCAGAATGTGTCTGGCTCTTTTGATTACTAATATCCTCACCACTTCCCAGAAATTAATTCACTGGGAATAAAGAGAACCTGGATTAGTCACCTTCTCAGTAAGCCTTGTCATTATGCACAGAACTTCCGAAGCTGTTTTTACAATCATCAGCTCTGTGTGCATAGATCCTTGGCTTGCCCAATTTTAGGAACTTGACTTATATTCTTCTTAAACAGCCAACTGCATGGTTTTCCTCTTTGTCTTAACTTCCATGAATAACACCAGGAGTGCTCACTCTGCTCCTGGTGGTATACCCTTCCTCACTTTCTTTTTAAGAAAGTATATCTAAAAGAATTTTTATATACTATATTTTTTACTATCTTTGTTACATACTGTATATGTGCTATAATCTGAGAGTAAACAGCTTTATTTAATTGTACAGTAATTTAAAAGCACATTCTTAGAAAGGAAAACTTTGAATCATCCATGAGATTCAAGCACCAACTATAGTCAAGAAAAGGTCAAGCATCATCGGCCTGGGCCAGTAGTACAACATGTCCAATGAGTGACTATATGTTAATAATCAGTTTACTACCTTAATGCAAAAAGAATAAACATTTATAATCTGAAAATTGCAAGTTATCAACAAGTACTTGCTATTGTATCTATGTAAAGGTATAGACTTCTAGACTATGTAGTAATATTGCCCCCAACCACCCTGAGAAAAGGCTGGGGTGCTTCCCTTTTCGGTAGTAATGCCCTTTGGAGCAATGAACTTCCAACTGATTTAGCAGGAGGCACTGGTGCCTTGTCTGCAAACTGCATTTGTGAGGTGCCCAGGTGATTCTGTCACAAATCAGTGTTAAATATTTAGTAAGAACCAAGAGGCTTCTTTTAAATCATTAAACAGCTCTTGTCCAAAACAGATGAAAACTGGACTAACCATTTAATGCATAGAAAAAAGGTGACCATTTTCTAATCAGTAAGGGAATATTTTTCTCTGAATTGCGTTTTTAGTTTTGTTTTCCTCTCCTACTTAACGGTCTGACTTTGGATGACCCTCTCACACCAAGGGAGTCGTGGTCCACCATTGTCTTTTGACCCATTTATTCAAAAATAGGCTTAGACATTTTTTAATAGAAACATGCGATCTATAAATCTTCCCAAAACTTTGTTTAGTTTTTAGCATACTCTCGCTCATTTGAAAAACAGACAGTGTAAGTGATCGATCAGACAAGCTGGTATCAATGCCTCCAACTATCTCACCTTTCCATTTTTTCCAAATAAGCCCCTGAAGCTCCCTCATAAAATATTATTCAAATCACAATTATATTTAGAGAAAATTTTTTCAGATATGGAAGAACATAGTTTGGATTCCAGGGCCAAGCAAGCACAAACTAAACTTACAAAGAAGGTATCCATTCAGGGATGTGCCTCAAGCTTCATTTTAGCCCCAAAACACAGTAGCAAGGTGCTCACTGGGCCGTTGTTTTCACAGTTCAGCCACACAAGTGACTGATTCATTTGCTTTTTAGGTAATATTTTTTTTGACCTTAAAAAAATCTCTTTTCTCTCCCCTTTTCTTTAAGCAGGAGTTTATTGTTGGGCATTAGATTTCTTTTTTCTGGTACTGGGGATTGAACTCAGGACCTAGGGTAGACGCTTACTCTACTGAGCTATCTCCCCAGCCCTAGGACATTGGATTTTAATGAGTATAAAAATATTCTTGTTCACGTATTGTTGGTTTTCATTCTCAAGTACTGCTCTAGCTTCAGGAAAGCATTTCTAACATTCTGCAGGACAATGCGCTACTGCTGCCTTGGCGTTCATTTACCTGATCACACTGCTCATCATGTCAACCAGATGTCACTTCCTCACAATGTCCTGTGACCTGATTTGCAGGTAGACATAGTAGCGGAAGATGGCGGAGCACACACAGACCTCAGCCTGGGCCAGCACACTGTCTTCTCTCAAAGAAGTCTGTGTGCCAGTGGAAAACAGAGCTCTAGACTCAGCCTAGCTGAGGCTACTGTTCACTGCTTCTCCATTCAACTCCAATGTTATCCTGTATAAATGTGGATTTTCAAGAGCTTGATAAAATCACTTAGTTGCAGTCTGTTATGCTTTGTGTCTGGTTGTCCCCCCAAAGTCTCATTCAGCCATGGGGTGGCTTCTGGAGCCTGTGATTGATTTATTGCGGGTGTGGATGCTGCGTCCACCTTGGGGCAGGTAATTTGCAATACAATGTAAGGTGAGGAGAAAGGCCAGCTCACTGCCTGAGCTGCTGCCACTCCCTTTGCTCTCTGCTTTTTGCTGCCACCATGAAAAGTTGCCCTCTGCCATGTGCCGCTCTGCCTTGGAGCCACCTGAGTATGGACTGAAACCTCCACTAACTGCAAGCTAAGTAAACCTTTCCCTCCTTAATTTTAGGTGTCAGGTATTTTGTCCCAGCAACAAGAGAAAAGTAATTGAAGCAATTAGATTAATTCCTTCCAATAATTAGGAGCACTTACATTGACTTTACTTATTAATAGCATCATCTCTTTATAGAAGTAACTTTACAATAAAGGCTGGGGGTTCCTCTGAAGAAATAAACAAGCCTACCTCAATATTCTGCATTTTAATTACTACATATGTGTTAGTTCAGGAGGTGAAATGTCTACTTAAACCTTAAAATTTCTTCTTTGGCATGAGCGACACATGTGTAATATGTGCAACAAATATTTGAGTAGAAAATAATGTCTTCTTTTTTCTGAAATCAGGCATTTTTCATCCCATGTTTTTCACATTAATATATTTTGCCTTTTTTTAAGGGAGGCTTCTGACCAGGAATGAATCACAGGAGGCATCTCCGAGTCCCATTCCACTCAGATTTCTCCAGGAAATTCTGCAGGTAAGAGCTGATGATGTCCCTTTGAACTATCTCAGGGCAGGGGTTGTAGGTGTGGGGAGAAATCCCTCCTTAGGAGCATGGCCAGTGTACAGTTCCCTGCTTTGATTCAGGGTTAAAGCTGGTATAATGATTGTATCTTTACAGGGACGAAGGACACATGGTGTATTTTCTCAGTGATCTTTCATGCATTAACTTAAAGTTGATAATTGTGCTCCCTTTGGGTCATTTTAAAACAATTATTACACCAATTTGAGCATTACAGATTAAAATGTAAAAGCATCTAAGGACTCCTGGGTATTTTGTGCACCATCTGGACCCCGTAGACTTCAGTTTAGAGAGGTCTACCATCAGAACAAAACACCCCAAGACTATGGTCAGGGTCATGTGTGATACCTACGAATGGTCACTGGTCTTTCTATAATAGTGAGGAGATTCAGAGTGACTGATTTTGTGGATAAGAGAGGAGAGCCATGGTAGATACATGATTAAAACCAAAGTAAGCTAGAAATTTAGATTCTTCCTGTCTTCTAGATATGGTCACTTTATTTTAAAGAGATTGCCTCAGAGAAGCTTTGGGATGCTAAGTTAATTTTGCCCAAAGTAAGAAAAGATAGAGAAATTGCTTGTTGTGTAACAAAATTAAATCTATAACATTCCATCTGATATGGATTGAAGCAATAATTGGAACCGTTCTTCCTGAGAACAAACTTTGAGAGGAATATCAAAGTTTTATCAAAGATGAAAGCTACTGTATCTTTCATCTGAGTCCTCGTACCAATCATTCCCAGACCGTGTTGTGACTTCCCACACACAACTACAGCTTAAACGCCACAGCCTCACATTTACTCCAGGCCAGGCCAATAAAGAGTCAATAGCAGGAGAAAATATGTTTTGTATGTTTAGCTTGTATTACACAGAACTACAAAATATTGACAATTGATACTTTAAGTTGCATTACTTTAGTTTCTTTAATATATATTGAAAAATTACTAGTCCAAAGATTGCTAATCTCTGTATTATTTAGAAATGGAAACTTTTTATTTTTATAAATAATGATGATCTTTAAATGTTAATTTCTTTATCTGCAATGTTAAATACCTCTTTTAGCAATGTTTAGCATTATTTTAAATTTTAAACATAAATTATATTGATTTGTAAAATGAAAGAAAAGTTATTTTATTTGAAATATATAGAAATATAAATACATTAGCTATGAATAATTCTAATTTCTTTAGAAATATGATGTAGCACTTGTATTTGTTTAATATCACTCAGATGAGGAAACTGCCCATGGAGAATATAGTACCTGTGCATTAGTTATGGACTGCTGTGTGACAAATTGCTCAAATGCATGACTGGCTGTTAGAATTACTGGCTGTTTCTGAGGGCCCAGAAGTCACAGACTGCTTTGCTGAGTGGTTCCGACACAGGTTCTCTCGCTGGACGGCCGGGATGTCACCAGAACGCCGTTGTCTGAGGACTTGGCGGAGCTAGAGGACCCGCACCCAGGACGGCCCACTTGCTCGCGTGTCCAGGAGGCCGCGGCTCTTCTCAGGCATTAAGTTCCCCATCCTGTATGACATAAATTACTCCACAGGAGTTCTCGACTGTCTTTCCTACATGGCAGCTGGCTCTTCCAAATGCAAGTGAATCAAGACAGTGAAGTGAAGTGACACTGCCTCTGGTCACTGAGGGTCAGCAGTCATGTCCCACAAAGTCACCCCTCTTCAGTACAGAAGGGGGCTCCCCAGACTGTGACATCCAGGAGTTAGAGGCCAGAGGAATGATATACCTGATGTAGTCCAAGGTCAAACTAGAAACAGAAAATTTCCCGGTAGCTATAAGGGCCAGACCGCCAAGTTTCTAGTAGTAAGAATTTCAGATCATGCTAGTTGGCACATGTCTTTTTATTGGGATAAGATTGGAAGTAGAGCAGAGTTTCCATAAAAACCTACTTATACTTTCGAAGGAAGCCCAAGTACAGATCCTTTCTTTCATTTATTTCAATTCAGTTTCTCTGAAATCTGTCAACGTTAGACAATTGGTCATGACTGATGACTCTACTTTCTACGCCCACTAAACTCTAAGAGAACACAGACAAAATAGATCTCATGAATTTCTTCCAAGAAATTAAGTTGAAATAATATGAATAATAAGTTTCAACCATTCAAATCCTAAACTGACAACTACTGGTTGCTTCCAACCTGTGGGTATATAACTAAGTAGGAAGATTTGTAGCCCACAATCTGAGTTTGTAGCTACAAAAACAAAGCCTCTGCTAGAAATGCCATCTGTGCGCCTTATATGCAGCAGGAACCATAAACATATACAAAGATATTGGTTTTCACAGTTGGCCGCAGTCCTGTTGAGTTACTGGCTCACTAGCTGTACCTCGCTTTTAATTGTCAAGGGAACTACGAGGAAGCCTGGGTTGGATTTGCTTCCTCATAGGACAGTGCAATGCCAGGATGACATTGTACTTCAACAGAACTACGCATTGTCCCCGGCACACAGGAAACCAGAATGAGAAGCATGGGAAAGGTGAGACTGCAAGGCTTCACTGTTCTAAGGTCTGCCCTTAGCAACAACTTGCCAGAAAATACAGAACCTTAAATTAGGGAGCGATATCACAGTAAAGAGAGACCCAAGGAATCTGAGCACAAAAGGCGATAACTGAACCAAACAGAGTAAGAAACACTTAGAATGAGTTAACGGAAGTAGTAACCACAGCATGGATCAACCAAGGGCAGGAAAATAACAAATGTATAACACAGCTTTGTGTGAGAAAAATCCAAAAAAGAAAATGAAGGGGAAGAGAAGCTAGCTGCTTGAGCTGCTGCTACCCTCCCTTGCGCTCTTGCTCTTTGCCACTTCCATGAAAGTTTGCTTTCTGCTGTGTGCTGTTCTGTGTTGGACCCAGCTGAGTATGGACTGAAGCTTCCAGTAACTGTGAGCTAAATAAACCTTTCCTTCCTTCATTTTGAGTGTGTGTGAAGCTGTGAGTGAGAAGCCTACTCAGTGGAAACCTCAGAAGTTTGAAAAAGCCAGGAATGTGGATGGTCTAAGAAAAGCTGCAAAAAGGGAGCAAAGCAGGCCAAAGAGAGAAGCCATAAGA
>NW_004524875.1:559179-570555 GCF_000260255.1 Octodon degus
AAAATGAAGAGTTAGAGAGAGACACCAAAAAAACAGGCTACATTAGAATTCTCATCCAGCACACAGGATACTGAGAAATACATGGCAGGGTATCAAGTATATTCTCTAATGTACACACAAATACACACACACACACACTGTAGAAGAGGCTGAGCAGAGCTGGCTCAGGAACAGGAAATAAGCAGTGGAGTTGGAGGCGAATCCAGAAGAGTGATAACTCGTGCAGGAGACAGCTCACAGGTAGGGGTCTGGGAGGAGTCAGTAGGCAGTGCAGGGGTGAGGTATAATACAAAAGCTAGCAAGCCCCAAACAACATCAGGTGCCAGAAATGGAGCAAAAGTGGCATGACAACAGAGTCCAGGAGAGCCCTAAAGATTACGCCCTTCTGATTTGTCTTTCCCAGATATTGACAGAGATCTAGCAACAGGTTCACCTCAGTGCGCAGACTAGCTCATTAGCTAACATTCACTAATCAAGAAAATGTGGATCAAGCATAAGGCACCACCAGGGAGAAACTAGGGGACTCGTAAGGCCTTTGGCCTAGGTGAAATTGTGACGTTCCTAGCAGGTGTTTACATTAGTGTGTGCAGCATGTTGCCAGGCGCTCTGTGGATACCAACGAATCTACCCTCTTACTTCCCTACTACTCAAAGTAATGAGAAAAAGTAGTTTGATGCCAGCTTTGGGAATTTGCAGTCACAGTCTAAGTGCATGTGAGGAGGGGCTGAGCTGTGCAGCAATCGGGGAGGTGGCTCGAAGTAGAGCTGGGACAAACTGAGGAGCAGGTAGCTCCACAAACGTGGGCTCCGTTGGCCGCGGTAGAGGGACAGCTTGCACAGACGAGGCAGCTTTGATCTTTGGAAGCACTTCCATGGATTTCCATAGTTTGCTCTATGTCCTGGAGTAAACTGGGTGTGTAGGAGTCGCTCCATTTCTCTAGCTGTAGCAACAGACTCAGAGAGCAGGTATGACTTGCCTGAGAGGCAGAAAGGCAGCGCCTGTGTGGCCTGGACCTTGGGCTGGACTAGGGCTCTTAGGATGGGAATTCCATCGCTGAGAGTGAACTGCAGGTGCTGAGGTGATTGGTACAGGGTGGTCCTGAGACCTTCTCTGGCAGGTTCTCGGGTGCTGCTGAGCTACAGTTCTAAACCAAAGTGCATGTACTCAATCATCTCTAAAGGCAGTGGCTGTTGTGTTTCTGCAGAAGGGTTCCAGAGTTCTGGCCCTAGGAATTCAGTAATTCTGGAATAAGGCCTGACATTTTTAATTGCCAGAAAATATGTCCCTGGAATGTCATGATTGAGAACTTGTGTGTATTACAAAGTTGCAGCACCTGTGATGTATATTCCAAAAATTTTAAGCAAAAGTTTTTTGAAATTATACTGACTCTAAACAGAATTGCTTATAGGACATTGAAATTGACTTCCTCAAACTTCTGTCCCTCATCTTTTTATCTTAAGCTTTTATTCCTCTAGTTCCTAATGTACAAAATGTCATAGCACCCCATAATGTCACAGAATGTCATTTTCACCCATTTTTGTTTAAAGTAACATCACTTACAAATTTCAATCCGTATTTTCTTTGATCTTTTAAAAGGTCTGCGCTTCTTGGAGTATCTATTGTCAGGTGTAGTTTTTGCTGAAAGACACGTTTTAGAGGTCTATACAGAGATAAGGAGGAAGTGTTCAAGATATAAAAATTATTTCAAGAAATAGATTTTTGGAAAGAGGGGATAAAATCCAACATCAGGATGACAATTAAGAGATGATAAGCTTGCTGCCAGAGTTCAGCTTCCCGGTGAGTGCAACCCAGGGCTGAGATAGCAGCCAGTGTTGACAGGAGGTGTCAGAGAAGACACGCTGCCGGGACCTCCCAGCCCTGGGGGGGTCAGTGACCCTGCGACTTATCCAGCAGACTGGTCACTTCCTGATCTGAGGCCAGGTTAAGCGTGGTCTCGGGAGGGCAAGGACTTTCTTTGCTTTCTAAAAACGATCTTTACTTTGAAGATGTAAAACTGGATGTTGGATTATCTGCGCTGTAAGCCATGGCTATTCCTCCAGATCAAAGTAGCAAAGGTGAAGGCTGCCAAGTGTAGGGTTCTGAGAGAACCCAGAGCTGCGAATTCTTCTCCCTCTGACAGCCCCGCCTCAACCTTAGTCGTATCAGGTGTGTGACTGTAGTACAAATGGGGAAACATCCCTGGAACAGAGACCTGTTCTCTGCTTACAAGCTTCTTAATGTCACAGAAATGTTTTCACACCACACCTTCGACACCAAGAGACACTTCCCAGTTCCTGTGCCAGTAGTTGGCCCGATGCGTGCGTGTGCTGGAGGCCTTACCGCCCTTGGCCCCTGAGGCTCTGCTGCCTGCTGCCTGCTCCCACGGGGTATCATCTGGGGACTCTCTGCTTCTGTCGTACATAACCTAGCTCAATAAGAGTACGACGTGATCCGACTGGACATAGAAATCTGATGTCAAAACTGTGAGTAGTCCCCAGAGGCTCTTATTGCACTTGCCTTGATGTTTTAGTATGTCACTGTGTGTGCACCCACCCACCATGGCATCCCGCAGCGCTTCAGCACCAAGCTGGGAACCAGGGCTCTTGTGCCCTAATTTGAAGCCCAAGACCCAAACTTTTGGTCCTCACTGCCAAGCCACATCTCACTCAGGGAACTCTTGCAATTATTCTGAGATTAGATTTCTTCATCTCTGAAATAGAAAAAAATGTTTAGCCTTTAAAGAAGGAACACACTACCGGTAAAAATAGGAAACACTAAACTAATGGAAGGCATAGAATATTTCTTCTAAAAGTGTATTGGTCTAGTATAGGGAGTGTCTTTTGAATTGTAAAACTTCTTCAAGTAAAACATCACTAAGTGGAAAAACACATGAGAAGAAAGTAGAGATGCTGGAGTGGGGAAGGACGGCCCGTCATCCACCTCAGGCTGCTCTGTGTCTCCTGGGTCCTGCGCTCGCTTCTCCCCAAGGGACTGCGCCCTACTAGCTCCCTAAGATGTTCTCCCTGGGCTCATCTTGTATGTCACTGCATGACAAAACTCAAGGTCTTCTGGTCCCTCTGTCTCCAAGATGAATCTTCCGAGGCCACATTTCCAGTCTCCCAGGAAAGACCCCGCTACAGGGTTCCACTCTCCACTCCCTTACGTGGCCTTGCAGCTCTACAGGGGATGGCAACTTCTTTTGGCTGCTTAGCTTGGAGCTGCCTCAGGTTCCCCAAATTGCTCTTTCAAGATCTTCAAGCCCTGCAGGCAGTTTTCTACCTCACCATCCAATTTCAGCTATTAGTTTTATTTTAACTAATCCTAAGGTATGAGTGAACGATAGCCTGCATCAGGGCCCAAGGTTTCCCAGTTCAGGGTCCCTTCAGACCACTTGAAAAACCACTATGGTGCACTCTTCCCTGTGTCCCTAAGCAGCTGTGTGACATGGGGCAGGCACAGAATGTCGCTGCGCATCACCGTCCTGATTCTGTCTCTCAGGATCACTTGCATTTTCATGATAAATGGAAAACATTTTACACAATTTAAAGTTTCCCACTCACCTTTTATCTCTACCTCAAGCTTTTGTGTACTTGGGTAAAGTGGATGTTAGATAAAGAAATGGATATAAATACAAATATCAGCCCCCAGAGATGTAAAAATTATTCTTCGTCTCCCCTGACCTCCCCATAAACTACATCCAGCTTAAAGACAGAAAATTCTGAACTTATAAATAGAGATTAAATGAAGTTTAGCAGACAAGGTGCCACAGATCTTGGATAGCCAGTGATTCGTGATGTTCTGGAAGAGATCTCGGGGCTTCTTCCAAACAAGCCAGCCACATCTCATCTTTTCTTGTAGTTTTGATATTTCTTCAGTGGCTGCAGGCAGCCCTAGCCCAAATTTTGGATTTGTGAGCTCAGAGATAATTATGTTTGGCTGCAAAGAGGGTGCACGCAAGTGATGGCAGATGGAATTAGACAGTTACTGCTTGAGAGTCGCTGCTCCAAACAGAAAAATTGAAATGTGTGTGTTTGTAAATAATTGTGGCTTTGTGTGTGCAGTTTAGGGACTGTGTTGTCCCAATTAAAAAACTTAAGCTTCACTCCCTGGGTTGCTGTAAAGTCAGCTTTGCCTGGTGGAAAGCAAACACTGGGGTCAACATGGTTACTGAACACAAACTGAATCCTGGCAGAGGGTGTGGGTTCACGAGGTAATACCAAACAGGACATTGGGATTGCCTCTCCACTTGGCGGCATGATCCGTGGCCTGCTGTCCACTGCCGGGGAGTGGGACTGAGCTATTTTCACCTCATATACCCGATATCTGCATGGTGGCTGGCGGATGGGAGGTACTCTAGGTAAATTAATGCATAGGTGGACAGCTGGATCCTGGAGAGCTGATCGCCTCCCCCCATGTAGCGAAGCTACCTGGAGAAACTACTGCCTGAAGTAAACAGTTCAAGCACCCTCAAAGCCAGCTACACGTGCATCAAGTAGAAGCACCTTCAGCCCAGGAGGTGAGGAAAAGAACTGGTATCTGGTGACAACTTTTCTCCAAACATTTAAACTTCAGCCAGTCACGATGCCCAAGAAAATGTTTAGTAATTCAACCTATAGTAAGGCATGACAGATAAAGACAAGACCGAAGAATTAGGCCCGAGCTAAGGCAGACAGTGAAGGATGCATGAGGTGACAGGACTGCACTAACTCGTAAGCAGCCCCATATCTTCTGGCAAACCTGCTTGTTTGTTTTGCTTACTGGTTAATGGAGGATTAAATGAAATTGAAGCTGCAAAGCTGATTATTAATAAAGTCTCCGGTCCAGTGAGCTAGCTCAGCGGTCTACATTTCCTGCTTAGGCAAGCTTAGGCAAAGCGCAGGGACTGCAGTCTGATCCCCAGCCCCACAGGCCAAGACAGCCCAGCCCCTGGGGGGCTGAGCCTGCCACAAAAATAAATAAATAAATTAATTAATTAATTAAGGTCTCCTTCTACGCTCTCCTGATTTTCCTGAAATGTGGTCTACCTCTGCCCACAGCTCCGGTCACAACCCTGGCTCCGCCTGTTTTCCTTGAAGCAGGCCTCTCCCTGGTGCTACGTGAGCCCGACTGGTTGTTGCCACTCTGTGCCTTGCTCTCCCCGCTTGGTGGCCTGCTTTGCAGATCTGGACCTGCCCCATCATCTATCTGCTCAGCCACCTCTACTGACCGATGTGTGTACTGCTTTGTGAAAACTGTGATGAACGTGGACTGCAGGGAGTAAAAGAGCAGAGCACTGTTAATATTTGGTTTGGGGGTAATGCCAAGGTGCTGGCTATATATCTAAGTCTCCATTTCTTCATATTTTACCAGTAGTAGAAAGTATCACTGTTAGCTCTTCACTCTTTGATGGAAAGATACAGAAAGAAATCAACAATTCCAAACTGATGGTGTGTTTTCAAATACCTCTGGTATAAATGGAGAGATAGTTAATGATTTAGAGTTAAGCGTCATAGGCGCTGGACCCCGGACCTGAGAACTGGACTCCCGAGAAGGGAGTACACCGTGAAACTGTGGATGACCCAACCTGAGGAAGGGAAGCCCCTGCTTCCACACGTGCGTCGCCAGGCTCGTCGAATCTCAGCACGCCTCTTACCCCTCCTGACTCCTTTATTCTTAAGACGTGATGTGTTGTTACAAGTACAGAGCTAGGTTCTGTGAGCTTCGTTTATCTTCTTTTTTTAAGAATATGAAATAATGATAGAAAAAAGAAAAACAGCATTAGAAAGGATACAAGACTTCAGTAAACAAGGTACTAGGAACTCAACAGTGGTTGCTTTATTGTGTGATGCTATCATCAAATTAGTTATTTAGATTACCAGATATAAACATATTAGATGTGTTTAAAGAAAAGAATAAGAAGTTATAAGAAATTCAAAGAAGGAAAGAAAAAACCTCAGAGTAAAAAAAAAAAAAGCATAAACTATTTACTTCAGAAGATCAGCAGAAATTGGCAATACAATTATCTAAATGATTTTGGACACTTACCGAAATATACCTTTTGCCCTTTTTTCATTTGTCCTTTTCCTCCTCCTAGTTTTTCCTTCCCATTGAATAATTTATTTCCCTTTCACAGAATCTGCTGTACCTCTTAGATTTTAATTACTCCTTTCTGTCTTTTCTTTCTTTCCTTTCTTTTCTACTTTTGGTACAGGGTCCCACTATGCAGCATGGACTCATGCAGAGCCTCCTGTTTTCAGCCTCCCCAAAGCTGGGATTACAGGCGTGTGCCACACGCCCGGCTTTGGTGGCCTGTGCAGCGCACTCTGGGTTCTCGGGCTGGCCCAGCATGCAGTACCAAGGATCAAACCCAGGGCCTTGCGCTTGCCAGGCAGCCACTTAGAGTGCTGAGCTACCTGCCCAGCCAGTCCTGTGACCTTAACTAGATTCCCTTCATCGTTCCCCGCGATCGTCTCTAGCATAATTCAGTGTTGACTCTGCCCTGCATTTTTTATTTTATTATTAGTAAAAAATCTTTCTGTCAGTAATTTATGTAGCCCAAAATTATACAGTTTTTAATTCATGTTTTAAATGTCAGGTAAATATATTCATATATCTTTCAGCAACTTACTTTAGTGTACTATTACGTTTTTTTAAAAAATCCATGTGGATGGATATTTATTTCATTTCTTTGAACTCCCCTAGAGTACCCCACAGTACGGCTGTGTCCCAGTTCGTTGCCCCACTCCTGTGCTAACGAACGCTCCGCCCATTCTGCCCCCTTATCAGCACAAGGGCCACACACACCCGTGGGCGCTTCCACATGTGCGCTTGGAAGCATTTCCCGCAGGCGTGTACTCCAAAGTGACGCTTGTAAAAGGACTGGGCCCCCCTTGCCAGGTGGCTGCGCCAGCCTGCCTCACCAGCAGCAGCACACAGAGTCCCCCACGCCCGGGAGCATTTGGTGACAGAAGCATTTTCAATTCTTTACCATGTAATGGCTGATGATGGCATTTCTCTTTTGTTTTCATTTGTATCCCCTGAATATTTATAAACTAATATACTTTTCTGTTAATTTATCATTTGGTCGTTTCCTGTCAGCTGAATAGCGTACCCTCCCATGTTGTGTCATTAAGCCTTACGTTGCCTGTAGGTAGTCTTTGCATTTTCTATATAGTAATATCTTGCTAATTACTAGAGATTTGAAATGATGACTGTTTATCTTTTAGCTTTTTAATAAAGCCAGTGTTTGTGTAGGGTATTTTCACCTTGATGTAGGCAAATGTGCCAACACTTTACTTCATGAATTAACAGTTTTAGTTTCTTTCTAAGAAACTCTACACGGATGGTGGAGATAGCTCAGCAGTGCAAGTTCCTACCTAGGCAAGTGCAAGGACCCGCGTTTGACACCCGGTACCACATGCCATGCTGGCCACGCACAGAGCTGGCCACTGAGCCTGGGCATGGTACTGCACGCCTGTAATCCCAGCTCCCGGGAGGCTGAGACAGGCGGATCGCTACAAGTCTGAGCTGTGTAGTGAGACCCTGTGTCAAATATATTTTTTAAAAAAGAAACCCTACCTATGCTAGCATCTAAAAACTACCTGTATCTTCTGTCCTGCTATATATAAGAATGTAGTTTCTTTTTTCTACATGAACAATCAATTTTTATAGAATTATTATCATTACCACTTTAACTTCTGTCTCTAGTTACTTAAAGTGGTCTTTCCAAACAGTTGCAGCATTTCATGACAATTCCAGCATCAAAGGAAATATTCGCTTGTTATCTATTAATGGACAGAAACGCCTATTAAAAATATTGGGGTGTGTGTGAGAGAGAGAGAGAAAGAGAGAGAGAAACAGACAGACAGACAGACAGACAGACAGACAGACAGACAGAGACAGAAACTCCAGTGGCACGGAACTGTTGAAGTTCTCACTTTTTAAATGTATTTGGTACAGGGCCTACACGGTCTCGTTCCTTAGACTGGGTACGTAGTGACCCTCCTACTAGGTTCTCAGCCTCCCGAGTGCTGGGATTACAGGCACGCGCCACCACCCCAGTCTCAATCTCCGCCTCAGCGCGCCCCGGGGACGCGGCTGACACGGCGCGGCACGCAAAGGATCAGATCCCGGCCCCTGCGCGCGGCGAAGTTCTTGCCTTTAAAAAACTTCTATTCTGTGCGAATAACCTCAAACTAGAAAACAAGGGTAAGAGAGGAATGTTAAAGACGCTGCTCCCCTCCCGCTGGCCGGCTACCGAGGCCTCCGCAGTCTCCCTCTGCGTCCTCAGCCTCCGAGTGCTGGGATTACCGTCCCTTGCGACACCCCAGTCTCCTGCGTTGGTCCTGGGCGAACGCGGCCCCTGCAGTGCCCTCCGGAAGGGCCCGGAGGCCTTCCCGCCAGCCTGAAGCCGCCCGGGTCCAGCACGGGGTGCGACGCCTGCGGCCGCAAGCCGGGGGCGCCTGCTGAGGGTGCGCCTCGCGGCGCGCTTCGGGGACCACCGGCCTGCCTCCCAGGGAGGGACAGCGCTGGAGCAGGCTCCTCTGGAAGGTCAGCGCACTCAGCACGGACGTGTGAAGTTCAGGGGTCTCGGGAGAGGCGCTGCCCACGCGTGCACGGGGCCAACGGTGGTTTTCTTTATGAAAACTCAGAGGACAGGTTGTCGGAATGCACATATGAAAGTAGTAACTCCTGATTTTTTTCACTTTAACACTCCTATAATTTTAAAAGAATTTAATAGATTTTTATTTTCAGGACCTGGAAAAACAAAAGTCCTCTTAAGCTGAGAGCACAAGCTTTAAACGTTTGCCTGAAGCCATTCTTTTTATTGGGCGAGTTACAGCCCCTTGAGAAGAAGGGTTTATAATGGAAAAATGAGACAACATGAACCATAATGGAGCTCAGAAAATAAATTATAAAAACCCTGTTAATGTCTGACATTTTACGTCGCTGAAGAAAAATCTTTGCCTTTTATCTAAAACAAGACAGTTGTTTGGGAAGTGGACGAAGACCAGGCTAACCCTAACCCCCAGTGAGCCGCTCCTTCCTGAATATTCTGCGTGCAAAGACCACGTGTTTTATGGACAGACAAGCGTATACCCAACACGATGCTTTTCCTTACTTTACCTGTACTCACCTTTAGGGAAACTGTCGCTTAATGTCTCTTACATCTCCTATCATTTCAACCTCCCTTACAAATGCATCAAGCCCTTTCAGCAGTGTCCCCAGCGGAAAGAGAGCTATACTTCTTCACCTGAACTCAGCCGTGTAAAGAGACGCTGCCAGAGCCCAGGTCTCCCTCACCCAGTGAGAAGCTTCTGTGGGGGAGCTGCTCTGTGAAAGGCTGCGTGGCCTCTGGGAGCCTGAGCTCCACTGCTTCAAGCACTAAAAGGAAGCCCGCATCAACTCACGTTCCTGTTGAGTTGGCTATCAAGGACACAGCGACATGCGTGGCACTCCTCCCACGCTTGAAGAGCTGTGCCAGGGAAGCTAGTAAGTCAGCACGCTGGCAGGCACCGATGTCTGCTTCCCACTAGCCTTCGCTCTTCGAGCCCTTCATCCCCTGTAATCCACACCTCCGCCTCAAGGAGGGAAGCACTTTATCTTTGCCCCTTCCCAAGATGTGAAACTGGATTCTGAGAGATGGATTGTAGACCTTTTGAGTTCAAATGTTTCAAAACCCAAATATGCCAGCAGTGTGCAGCGTCCCTCCTGCTTCTGTAAGTAGGCTTGAGTCAGAGCACAGGCTCTACTCCGCCTGTTCTTGTTTCCAGCTTCTTCCCTTATTCGTAAAGTTCCATTCATTCACAAAAGACCCCCACCCTACCTAATAAACAATATAAAAGTATACTAGCCTGGGGCTCAGACTTTGGAGCCCAAAGTTCCTCTGAGCCTGCTTAATTTCATGGCCAATAAACCCAACACTGCTGTAGCACTTGGAGCCCTGACCAGGAAGGTGCTCACACTGATCCCTGGAAGCCCTGGTTCTGGTCAGGGAAGTGCCTTTCAGCCACCCTCCTTGGAGAAAGCGGTGCACACCTCCCACCCTGTTCCTGAGACCTCTTTCCCCAGGAGGATAGAGCAGTCAGAGCTCAGGCATCCCTCTCCTGGCAGAGAAGGGAGCCCGTTCCCCACTGGAACTTCGAGACAAGATAAGGCCCCGGGGCCCCTGTCCCAAGCCAGGTCCATCCCCACGCACAAGAGGGGAAACTGATCACCTCCTAGCTCTCATATGAGAGGCGTCAGGCAGGGATTTCCATAGGGGGAAGAAGGCCATGGCTCCTGAGTGACTGTGTGAGTGACTGCACCCACGTTTGTGGCTCCCAGCACAAGCGATGCAGTCGGAGGGGCTCTGACCTGTAGTGACGTCATGCAGCATAACAGGGACTTCCACCCCATAGTAGGGGCTGATCAGGCCCAGGGTCACACACACACACTTTGGCCAAGATGTGGCTCAGTTCCCACAAGGGATGCAGACAGGTGGGCACCCGAGTGGCCTGCTCCCGGAGACTCCCACCCTTGATGTTGCTACACCATGCACGGGGTGGGAAGCTCAGAACAGGGAGCTGCAGCATGCAAACCAGCTGCCTCAGACTAGGTTCAAGAATGGCAAATGGAAAAGAAAAAAAAAAAAAAAAAAAAAAAAATGGAGCCTTCAAATCTCAGGGCCCTCTGTGAGTCCTTACGATGCTGCCTTGACTTTGGGTGCCACCAGAGGAAAGTCCAGATACTTTCCCGATTTGAGCAGTGTGGTGTGAGGTGATGGGGGTGCCCAGCCACCCTGATCAGTGTCCACATTCAGGCTCTTGGCTGGAGATTGTCCAATGGTCCTGTCCCCAGTGGGGTTCAGCAAAGGAAGAGAGGCACAGAGCCAGGTCTTTGCCGGCCAAGGTCCGGGGAGTCCCAGAAAGACTCCAAAAAGAAAGGTATGTCAGGGCTCCCCCAATACAGTGTCCCCCCTCCAAGCTGCTCACACCCTCCTCTGTGCCACCACCACTGGCCCTTCCAGAGAGTTCACCCCCTTGGCCCTGGGCTTGAGAACCCTCCCCAGATGCAAGGACGACGGAGCCCAAAACTCCCTGCCCCTGGCAGGAGCTCGGCGACAACAGCCAGGTCTCCCAGTGCCCTGCAGGACACCAGAGGCCCTGCCCAAGTGGGGGCCCCCTTATCTATGGGCCAGCTGACCCTGCTGTCAGCCCTCCACACCTCTGACCTTTCCAACTGGAAACATCCCACCCCAGTTTATCCCAAGTAGCCCAGACCTCCCAGAATCCATCTCTCCGGTCCACCAGTCCACATGGGATGACTGCTGCTAGCTCCTCCTCACCCTTTGCAGCACTGAAGAAAGGTGTAGAATCCTGAGAGAAACTCAAAAGTGGCTCCGAACCCAGGCCCCAG